>NC_039264.1:10244967-10844967 GCF_003368295.1 Carassius auratus | reverse complement strand
TCCTGTGAGAAAATGTGTTTAGAATCCTAATCTTACCGTGTACTTACTTTCACAGATGCAGAGGATTTCTCGGTCTATCGGAGCTCTGAGGATAAAGCAGTGTCGTCCGCAGAGATGCGAGGCGGCGGAAAAAAGAAGCGCTCGCGCGCCGCGTTCACGCACCTGCAGGTGCTGGAGCTCGAGAAGAAGTTCAGCCGTCAGCGGTACCTGAGCGCGCCCGAGCGCGCGCACCTCGCCAGCGCGCTGCACCTGACGGAGACTCAGGTCAAAATCTGGTTCCAGAACAGGAGATATAAAACCAAACGGAGGCAGTTAACGACAGAGCACAGCAAGGACTACTTTCAGAAATCAGACGCCACCGCTATGGCTGCAACAGAGGAGGACTTTTTTAGAGCTTCACTTTTAGCGACAGTCTACAAATCCTATCCATACCGGCCTTATGTGTACAACTTACACGGACTGAGTGTATGGAGACCAGCACTGTGATGACAGGGACACTCACTTGGACTTTGGGAAATTTCTCAGATTATTGTGAATAATATTCTTATTATTATTATGGTGATTTTTAAGTATTGTACAGTTTTTGTATTCTGTGTAATAAAATATTTGTTTTTTTTCAAAGGTGCATGTGTGTGTGTTGCCTGAGCCTATTCTGGCCACTCTAATTAAAAAAAAAATTGTAATCATCCCCACTTCATCTTAACCATTTTTTTTTCATACATTAAGAAGTGCAGGGACGGATGAGCTTGTGCCTTCCATCATGAACAGAAAGCCAAATGTCAAATTTACCTTTATCTTACACTAATCTCACTTATCTTAAGGTGAACTTGTGAAATGCATATTTGCCTTATCTGGTTAAACAGACCTAGCATACTTTCTAAGAGACTGACCTTTACTTTTACTTAAAAATGACTGGCTTAACGAATATAGGTCTGAGTGAAATGTAATATTCAAGAAAAATAGTGTAACCTATGCTATCATTTATTGGCATGCCTTCTACTCATTCTTTTACCAAAACTTAAAATAGTTACAAATTTGAGTGTTGGAAGCTCATACATGTTTCTAATATGACCTATCATTAGCTTAACTCCCAATTTTTGTCTTTAAAAAGTCATAGATGTGTGTTATGCTGTGACTCTAAAGTTTGTCTTCCACTGGACTCCAGTAAAAGTTTTCATCATCATTCTCTCAAAATCACAGCACTCCTCTGAGAACTACTTCCTAAAAGCTGTCCATTGTTTAATTAACAAGGACTGCAGTTATTCTCCAGCCTGAACACTTGCTGTGTTCACAAGCCGTGCCAGCTGATAAATCAAGAGAAGGATTCTTGTGTAAAACATGCGGGTCCGCTCAACATAGAAGTTTAACATTGCAACAGGAGATAGTGATCTCAAGCGCCCCTATCCTTCTTCCATTCAACTTCAGTTGACTTCAGCAAACCGCCTGAACCGGAGGTGGTCTGTTGTCTGAGGAATACAGGTACGCTTCTCCAGGAAAGATGACGTGATTTAACCTTAAGAGACGGTCTAATCAGTGAGTCATGAAAACAGGATGGCTTAAAACTACTCACTTTGACATAAATAGCATCCGAACCATTTTATGGTTTACACACACAATCCTCAACCTGCTGTGAATAATTTGTTTACAATACTTTTCCTTCAGGAAGCGACTGCCACGTAGGTCATCAATCACCTGTCTTTAGAAAGCTCTCAGGCATAACCAGACCTCTTTAGCTATTTCTACATAGAAATGTCTCAGTAAGTGTATGGATTACGTGAATAGCAGTAGCGAGTGTTTGTTACAGGCCTGTTAAAATGTGGTATGTATATTTGGTAACACTAGTTTAGGGACCAATTCTCACTAGTTGCTTATTAGCATGCATATTATATTATTGGCTGTTTATCAGTGCGTATAAAGCACATTTTAATGGCCTATTCTGCATGACCATATTTTAGATTCCTTAATCCTACAATATACTTATTAACTGTTAATTAACTGTTAATAAACAGAAGTTTACTTAGGCAAAGGTCATAGGTAATGGCTAATAGTTTCAACTGGTCCCCAAACTAAAATGTGGCTGAATATTTGTCTCCTGAACATGATGTCATTTAATTGTAAACATAAACACAACCCTACACACACACACACACACACACACACACACACACACACTCACACACATATTTGTGTGTGTGTGTGTGTGCTCTTGTTTTTGTGTCATATCAGGACACAACTCTGTATAATGACATGGGTATGACACAGGTATTACAAGGAGAGGGTGACTTATGATGACATAACCCATGTCCCCATTTTTCAAAACGCTTATAAATCACACAGAATTTTTTTTTTTTTTTTTTTGAGAAAGTAAAAATGCACAAAGTTTCCTGTGAGGGTTAGGGTTAGGTGTAGTGTTGGTGTAGGGCCATAGAATATACAGTTTGTACAGTATAAAAACCATTACACCTATGGGACATCCCCACTTTCCACCAAAACAAACGTGTGTGTGTGTGTGTGTGTGTGTATTAAATATATTATATATTACAATTCTATAATATATAGATAGATAGATAAATAGACAGACACAACTATTTCTTAGCATATAATATAATATAATATAGTGTAATGTAATGTAATATAATATACTTGCTCTTACATTATCTACTTGCCTTACTGCATTACTTTACACTGATGTTACTGCAGGAATGTTTATATTGAGCAATCGTTCCCATGACTGGTGGAAATGAGTTGTTATTTCAAACCTCAGTCAGATGACAGAAATCCTCCTCTTCTCCGATCAAACGATTCAAACCAGTTTCAGCTATTATCTAAAGCTCAAACCTGTCCGGTGAAGTCTGATTTTGACATCAGACATGTTCTGGATGTGGCCCCTCTCTTTCGGTTGAAGCTTGCTGATCCACCCAAGCAGGGCATATCCACCCGCATAGTTCTACCTCCACAACAATGTCATGCCACTTAATAATAGTAATCTGCATTGTGACATTGTTTTGGTTTCTGAGATAGGAGCGGCCCGAGATACAGGGGTGCTCCTCCGTACACAGCTCTGGTTCACCCAATGCCACCCACTTGGGCCGGCTCCAGAGAAACTCTGGAATTTTCTGTCTATCCGTTTCTGTCTGTTCTTATCACTATCCTCACCAAAATATGGTCCATGTTACATCCTGATGAAAGCTAAATAAATACAAAATAAGTCTACTTCTGATATTGTTCGTGTAAACACGTGGGAATTCGTTGTGATGTTATGTGAAAACACAAAAGGGATTGGCTTCAATACCATTCTCTTAAATATGATAACTATGTTAGTCAAATGCCAGAGAGAAAGCAATGTGTGCTGTTATTAGTACAACCAAGTAGCAAATAAACCGTCACGTTGTAACAAACCTGAATGACATTGTCCTGTGGAATCTTTCTGCCGCTGCTTTCCTTATAAAGACATTTCACTGCTTCTGAAGTTCGGAAAGTGTCTTCTGGAGTCTTTTGGTAGTTGTTTAGTTAATTATTTTTAAGAATAATTAAAAATCAAACAAATTAAGGGGTCATATGATGCAATCTTTTATTAAAATCCAAAGACATATTCTTTATAAAAGTTGCAACCTGTCCTCCAACCAATACGCTCGTATAGGTCGTTTGTCCAAATCCCTGAAATACGACCAATCAGAGCGTATACTACAATTGCGCCCCTATCGGCAAACGTCGTTTTCATATTAATGTTTTATACTCTTTTATTTGCACTCTGGTTTGCGTTTCGTGAAGCTCAGTTGGTAGATTATTGCGTTATACCTTGATATGCAATCATGCTATCATGGGTTCGATCCCAGGGAACGGACGTGCACGAAAATGTATATGCTCAATAAATCATAATTTAGCATGATTTCTGTCAGGGTTAGGTTTAGGGGATGGGTTAGGTGTGGTCATTTGAACGAATAAGCCACCTACAGTAGTAAAATATGTAGGAAATACTGTGAGATCGGTGTAAAACGCCCACACATTGCATTTAAATAAACGTGCGTTTTGATTGGTTACAACGTTATAACGTCAATTCATGACGACAAACACAACGCAATACTGTCATTATTTTTACGCCCACTAGAGGGCACTTAACTTTAAAACGTAAATATAAGTCGTAATAAATGCTTGCACAAACGATCTATATGGTCGTTTTTTTGTTGGAGGACAGGCTCAAAAGTTGAGTCAACCACACCCTCCTAAAACGGCCTGTTCTAACACACCCCCACATCTACGTCACGATGTGGGAAGATCTGCGTAACGCTGCCCAAATGTTCACGCAAAGAAAGAAGGCTTAACTTTTATTCTTGCTGTAGTTGGCGCTGCCGTCATTTCGTGAAGACGCTGTGCGTTTCGTTGTGAAAGTGAAACTACTTTGTTTGGTCTTCCAAAAGAGGACACAACTAGAAATCAGTGGTTAAGTTGTATTTACAACACTGTTCCAGAACAGTTCAACCCAAATATTCAGATATGTGCAGCGCATTTATGTAGGATGAGGATTGTTTCCTTATAGAGTAGCCTAAAATGGTTTTATGTTTATGCAGCGTGATACGCAAAGCATAAAAAGACAGTATAAGTCATTATAATCAGTAATTATGCCCCCACTGGATTCAACAAATGTCTCGTTTATAATGGGCTTTACTGGTTTTGTCTCATAGTGCGGGGTAATCGGCATCACAGTATGTTAAGGGGCATAACATTTCCATCACACGCTTGAGGTATTTGGCCAATCACAACGCACTGGATAGCTGGCCAATCAGAGCACACCTTAAACTGCATAAACATTGCGTAATACCAAACACACAAAATAATGTTATCATATGACCACTTTAAGTCTTTTTTCAGTGGTAATCTTCCTAGAGCTCTGAAATCTCATTCATGTTCAGATGCATACCAGGCTTTTAATATACAAAACTGAAAGCTAAATTATTTACGCAGTTGATTTGAATGGATAATGAGGTTTGAAATCTGGAAGATTTCCAGGGACTGCAGAAATCACTCTGAAACTCACACAAAACTCTTATGAAATATGGATCAGCATTCGTATATCATATTTTAATGGCATTGTTCGTCATTCCTGGAGCTTGATTCTCCATTTGTGTCCCACAGGAAAAAAAAAAATAATGAAAAAAAAAGTATGTATGGTATGTATGAATAAATAACAGCACACTGGGTTTGCCGGAGTAAATAGTGACAGACTTTTCACTTTTCAGTGAACAATATCCAGGACCACTGCACCTGTTCAGACCTGCGTCACTCATGTCAAGGATAGCTGTTTTTCTCAGATTAACCTTCTGTCAAGCCACACCTTATTTATTCATTTTGTCTGCTTGTCAGAATGCATTATGTCAAATGTTCTTCCCCTGTAATTGCCAAAGCACTTGTCTACAGTAGCCTACATAATTAATTGCCTTTCAACTTCTGCGTGTTGATGACTGGTATTACTAGATTACTTGAGAGGCAGTCGGAAACATTTATTGGAAGTCTTTGGTCTTCAGAAAACTCCCTGATGCTGGTGGACTGGTGTGAATCGTGGGCTCCGTTGAGTTTCTGAATCTCTACAGGTGGAGGTCAGAGTGGGTGGAGCTGCTGACCCCCAGGTGTGAGGGGGAACGAACAAAGCTCTTCATCATGACTCAGTCACCTCATCTAACACCTGCCAATCAAACTAAACTGCTCTCTCACGCAAGTACGGGTGGAGTTAACTGCTGGATGAAAATTACTCCTGAATATATACTGCACCGTATAAAACACACAGGTTAAACAACCTTGTGTATGAGACCGTTTTCACTTCTGGAGTGCTGAATTTGGCACTCTTATGTTTCTGAAAGAAGTCTCTAATGCTTATGCAGGCTGAATTTATTTGATTAAAAATACAGTAAAATACAATAATATTGTGAAATATTATAGCAATTGCAAATCACAGTTTTCTATGTTAATGCATTTAAATATGTAATTTATTCCTGTGAATCAAAGCTGTATTTTCAGCATCATTCCTCCAGTGTCACATGATCCTTCAGAAATCAGTATAATATGCAGACTTGCTGCTCAAGAAATATTTCTTATTATAATCAATGTTGAAAACAGTTGTCCTGTTTAGATCAAAAGAACAGCACTTACTTTTTATCTAAAAGCCTGACACAGTGGCTCATTGTTCGATATGTTATTATTATTATTATAAGAAGGAAAATAAATGAAAAAATAAAATACATTTACATGAACTAAAAATGCATTGTAATTTTGCGTACATTTTTTGCACATTGTTCATCCGAACATACTTTAAATCTCAACACTGGATATAAACGTGGAAAAAATGGTCTGCGATCAAAAGTCAAAAGTCAAAGTGAATTATTTTCTCAAAAAATTCTCCAAAATGAACTATTTTATCCACTCTGATTTTAAGGCTTTATGCTTTTACTGTACGTCAACTGTTGTCTCATTTGGGTCCATTTGCATTTTAGTAGAAACATCTGAGACACACTTTGAATAAAAGAAACTAGAAGCATATCTAAGAACTGCATTCTCCACATCCACGTCTCTTGAGTTATGAAAGACAAACATCTGAGCAATTTTCCTCTGAGCACAAGTGCCATTCTACTGTTTCTTTTTTTTTTCACATGTTATTAAACCAGAATTATTTTTAGAGATGCAAGTGGTTGCATCAAATGCTTGACATTTTATGATTAGTTGTCTGACTGCCAAAGCACTACCTAAATCAGCTCACATTTCACATTTATTGAGTCAAACCATTACCCACTCAACCACAACATCTCAGCTCATTCGCCCTGATCTCTTCCCTCAGTGTGGTGTTCTCGAAGCGAAGGCCTGTAGTCTGTGTTTAGGGGTAAACAGGATTATAACCTTTGGGTCCATCTGAGCCGGTGTCTCAGCCACTTTGGCTCCATCATTAAGGGATTAGAAGTGTTGGAAACCCTGATAAAGAAGGTTCACCTCCTTCTCTGTCTAGTGCAGGTTTACACGCAGCCATTATCCGCAGAGTGACAGTGCTTCTGGAGGGAGCCTGGCCTGCTCTGAGTGCGGATTAAGACATGTTGTTGTTTCCGTTATTCACATCCGTAACATCTGCGGGTTCAAGCCCAGAGTAATGTCTATTTGCAATACAATTAGAGATGAAGATAAAAATCTCGGACAAAATGGCAGGTCTTGTAGTAAAATATTATATTATATTATATATATGTTATGTTGTTATGTTATGTTATGTTATGTTATGTTATGTTATTTTATGTTATGTTATGTTATGTTATGTTATGTTATGTTATGTTATGTTATGTTATGTTATGTTATGTTATTTTATGTTATGTTATGTTATGTTGTTGTTGTTGTTATGTTATGTTATGTTATGTTATTTTATGTTATGTTGTTATGTTATGTTATGTTATGTTATGTTGTTATGTTATGTTATGTTATGTTATGTTATGTTATTTTATGTTATGTTATGTTATGTTATGTTATGTTATGTTATGTTATGTTATGTTATGTTATGTTGTTATGTTATGTTATGTTATGTTATGTTATGTTATGTTATTTTATTTTATGTTATGTTGTTATGTTATGTTATGTTATGTTATGTTATGTTATGTTATGTTATGTTATGTTATGTTATGTTATGTTGTTATGTTATGTTATGTTATGTTATGTTATGTTATGTTATTATATTTGTTATGTTATGTTATGTTATTTTATGTTATGTTATGTTATGTTATGTTATTTTATGTTATGTTATGTTGTTATGTTATGTTATGTTATGTTATGTTATGTTATGTTATGTTATGTTATTTTATGTTATGTTATGTTGTTATGTTATGTTATGTTATGTTGTTATGTTATGTTATTTTATGTTGTTATGTTATGTTATGTTATGTTATGTTATGTTATGTTATGTTATGTTATGTTATTTTATGTTATGTTATGTTATTTTATGTTATGTTATGTTATGTTATGTTATGTTATGTTATGTTATGTTATTTTATGTTATGTTATGTTATTTTATGTTATGTTATGTTATTTAATGTGATGTTATGTTATGTTGTTATGTTATGGTATGTTATAATATGTATATGTATAATAATGTTATGTAATGAAAATACAACTGTTCATTGCTAATTAATGTCAGCTCAGGCCCAGAATTATATCATTAAATAATGTATTTCTTAATCCACTAGTAAGTGTTGACGTTACCATTAATTAAGTTTAAATATTTTATAAGCGTTTTTATTAATAGTTCATGTTAACGTGTGTTTCTTGACGCTTATTTATTTAGTTGTTTAGTAATATTATATTTGTCCTTACTCTTAATTTTGTTGAATTTAATGCAGAATAAAGTTTATAAAGTATAAATAAAAAAACGACTTCTATATTAATGATAATTATTATTACAATCTTCATTTAGACCTGCTGAAGAATCCTTTCTGACTCTTGGTGTAGTCTCAGACTGACTCTGTGTGTAAAATATACAGAATAAACTTCCTGCTGACTCGCTAAAGCACTTGTATGTGAGACGACTGTCTTAAACAATTTAGTAAAAGCATCAGACTTATAAGACTTTGATTGTTGGTCAGTGATCAGCAAACAAACATGATCAGCTTCCTCTGTAAGGGATGATTTATTGGTTTTTGTGTGACAGGGCCGGCATGTCGAGTCTGAAAGATGAAGATGAAACCTGTAAACAAGCTGATAAGGGTCGGCAGTATACGGTGTTGGGTCTGCTCACGGGAGATTTTAACCATTCAATCAACAAACCATAGAAGTGTTTCTTTGAAAAAGGAAACGTTTCTTAGATTGAACATTATCTGTATTGTTGATTAACTTTCTCTCCTGATTTCAGATACTCAACACTTGTTTGTTATGTCATTGCTCACACCTCTAAGATATTCAAGAAACACATCAGATGAACACCATGTCCTGATGAACCTCGTTATTGTCCTGCTTTGTTTCGAGCACACACACCCTCTGTGAAAACACTGCAGCAGATTGAGCAGCGAATCCTCACCTCTAATGAAGATCTATTCAGTGATCGGGTGAGGAGTCATCTTGTGCCAATGATGATTATTAGAAATCATTCCACGGAACCACACCTGACTGGATTGTCAACATTGCAAACTCGTCAATTATCACCTGCTCTGAACGAAACGATCTGATTCTCCTTTGAGTGTTAGAAAGCAAAGTTGCTTGAAGCAGATCCTTGACACAACGTGCCTGATGACCTCCTGTCTCCGGCCATCTCCGCTACGTGAACATGTTTATGTAAAACTCAGCACCAGAATGCTAGGGCTTTCTAGAGGGGGGTTTCCAAATGTTTCTGGATGGGGGTTCTAAGGGTGTTCAGTGTAGGTGCTAGGTGGAAGCTTTCTGGCTCCTTCTGTGGTGTTATGGTTGGTTTTTAAAGGGTTAATATGGTGTTTTGGGTGGTAGCTTGGGGTTCTTTGAGTGCCCAGGACGGTTTGCTACTGGTACCCACATAGGGTGTTATAGGTAGTTGCTAGGGGGTACTTAGTGGCTTCTATGGTGTATCTATGATGTTTTGGGTGATTGCTAGGGGGCTTCATCACAACTGGATATTCTTCACTTTCCATTCACCTGAATGTGTCTTTATAAGCTAAGCAAAGATTTGCTTTTATTCCCATACTTAAAGTTGACAGGTTATTGGCAACGTGCTTGGAACATATGCTGTTTGGCACAAATAATGTTCATCACTGGAAAGTTCTCATTGCTGGCTAAGCTGTTTTTAGGAAAGGTGCTCTCGATCAAAGCGTTGTGTGTGTTATTGGAATTTACCTGTTGCTCAGGCTTTTGGTATTCCCTATAGCCTGCAGTTAAGAAGACAATGATCACCTGTCTTCAAGTAAGCTAACAAGTATACTCCATTTGCTGGAGTATACTAAATTGGGCATCATTCTTCCCTCTCGTATTAAAAATGTTGTATGACATACGTCAGTTTTCTGTTAATATTTTCACCAATCTCTTACCAGAGAACATAATTTCTGATTATAGTTGAAATATGTTTTCTCCACTGTGCTGAGACAAGAGAGCATCCACAAAAGTTAATATTGGACAGAGACTCAGTAGGTCCTAGACTGATCCATTGGGAGGTACACAGACTGATGATTCGAGGACAGCTGATCGAGGAAGTGCAGAAGTTGTGAGGATAGTTGGCACTGAAGGAGGGACAGAGGCCTTCCTCCATCCCCAGCTCCACCTTATACAGGAGCGATCACTTAACATCTTGTCCGCAGAAATCATTTATCAGATAATCGTTTCTTAATCTGGCACAGCCTTATTTACAGATCTGTATCACTTCTGCATGAAATCTTATATCTGTTGCACATTAAAAATTATGGTAATTGCATTAGGCTTCTTGTTTAAAATCTCAGTGACCCTGTCGGCAAAATAATGTTCAGGAACTTAATGTTCAGATTGATCTTAAGCAGTGGTCCTGCCTGAAATATGAGATTGTTCAATTCCTAACCCCAAATAGTTTGAGCAATATAGTAGTGTTGCTTGCATTTGCAAATACTGCGCAAGCACAAAATTATGTTTATCTCAACAAAGCCGTTATCAGGTGAGACCTTCATAGACTACATGGAAGACTTCCCCTTTGTAACACATGCTTCATGAACCCTAAGCTATGTCTGCGATACAGTTAAACAAATAAAGCATCTATTTGTTAGCTAAGAGAGCTTGTGTACAATGAGTGCATTAGAGTAAAACCAAGCATGAGGGGCGAGCACAAGTGTGTATCATTCTTCAACTTCAGTGAGAATGAATGGCTTGGATTCCAGCTGTGATTAAAGATAGTTTACAGCCGGCCCACGTTAAACACAGCAGATCCATGAGTCTGTGTCTTTATGTTTAAATGTCGGAGTATGGCTCTGTGTGCTGGTGTGTGAGTGTATGCTCCCCGACTGACCCTCTCAGGGAAGAGCAGTCACAGGATCACACCAGCCCTGACCTTTGACCCCATCAGGAGTGACCAATCATGCCCAGGCAGGGTCAGAGAGCTGGGGGAACACAGACCTGGGTCTCTGACTGTTGACTTTATCATGACTGATTCACGTATTGCTCTAACCAGCAGCCCTGTTACAGGCCATTAAGCATTGTAGAACAGACATGAGTATTAATCAGACGCATGACTGATACAGACACTCACCAGGAAGAGATTCCAGCTATTACTATTAATATTATCTTACCCCACTAGTGGCCTCTTTGGATATTTTAATTTTTGTAATATGACAACTACATTAGCAGATGTTTATCTTTATTTCCCTTATTAAAGCTGCAGTCGGTAACTTTCGACGCTCTAGCGGTTAATAAACAGAACTGCTTGCGTCTTGCGGAAGAACATCGTAGCCGGAACTACTTCTCTGTTTATGTCTATGAAGAATCACAAAGGTACTGGGTTACTCCGCCGCGGTATCCCTGAAGCAATCTAAAATAGTCCGAATATAAACACTTATTATAGGTGCACCCTAGTGATTCAGGACAGACTAAAAACACGGTTTGGAAAATGGATTCATGGTGTACTCGCTTATCATATACATTTTGTATACTTTGAACACACAAAAAAAGTTACCGACTGCAACTTTAATAAAACGGTCTAATGAACCTTCATGCTTTTCAAGCAAATTCATACAAATTTACATTTTATATCAAAACCGCGTTTTTTATTCTGAATGTTATAAAACTATTTCACAAAAGTCTTTGGAGCAAAGAGTTGATATCCCTTGAGTTTATCTAAAAAAAATAGGTGAACTGAGTTTCATTCAATACAATTTATAAAAGTCTTAAATGTACAAAATGGAAACGTCATCATTACAAATATGCAAAATATACATAATATTCAGTATAAATGACATTAAAGTATTGTATATTTTAGTCCTCCATAAATGCTTGTCAGTACATTCAGCAGTTACACTTTAACCATATTACAAAGACAAAAAAACATTATGAAATTACATTTGAAAATGTATTTAAATCCTTCCTAATGAATTGGACCAAAAAAGCGCTCTTAAGTTCAACTAATCGCATTTAATATAAATATACACTATGGTATTTTTACAATACATTGTCATTGGTAAGTAAACATAATGAACAACATGGATTTTATAAGTAATTATGACCTTACCACATTGTTATTTTTTAAAATGTAAAAATAAAAAATACAAATAACTTTATATTTACATGCAATGCATGAAATATGAACCAGTATACTGGATATCAACTAAATATGCCATTTATTTTAAATAGCTTTCTCTAATGGCAAATTACAAATATATGAGTTAATATATATATATATATATATATATATATATATATATATATATATATATATATATATATATATATATAAAGCAAATAGTGTATGTTCAGTGCCTTGCGGCGTTCAGAAGTTGACCTGCCAGTTATTGCCAAGCACCATGACAACCTGTTTTCTATTGCTAAGCTGTATTCTGGATGTGGAGATTGATGTCATCAGATCAGACGAGCTGTCATTACCCTTCTCACACCTGTTGTTCAAAGTGGGATATGTGCTTTTGACACTAATGAGCACTCAAACTACTCCCTGAATGTCTTTCACTCCACCCTTTTCTCTGTATTTAGATGTACGTAAGCCAGCATGCTTTATTGATGAGCACACTTAAATGCTGATCTTGCCCCACCAAAACACACACACACACACACACACAAAGAATGATAACAGAGAAGCCCAAGTCACATGAGAACTCTCATTGTCTTATAAACTGACTGAAGGAGCGTCGGCTTCAAACACGTCGTCAGACTGGATCTTCTAAATACAGAGTCAGATCAGTGATTTATTAGACGCTATTCAGAAGTGGATATAAATCAGAGGGAATATGCGACTGCAATACTGTATAAAATAGCAGAGTAGGCCAAGCTGTACCACTTTTTACTTAAAGCTATTTAAGTAAAAAAAAAACTTAATTTACTTTTAAGTATTTACAAGGATGCCTGCTTTATATCCACTTTATAAATCCACAATCCCACTTCAAAGTTTATTCTTGTTTGTTTGTTTTTCAGATCCATATAAACCAGCTATGAACAGGTTTAAGAATTTTTGAATGTATCAACATTTTTAACATTGCAATATTATTTTCTGCATTTGAAGGCAGATCTCTGTTAGTCTCTATTGAGCCACTGGAACAACTCAGGCCAAAACATCTGGCACATTTTATCCCACAGCTACCGCTTAATTTACAGATTCATGGCTTACATTTATACAAAAAAATAATAATAAGTATAATTCATGACATCATATACTGACATTATACTGATATTTAAAATTGTAGATTATATATATATATATATATATTTAGATTTAGATGAATTAACTTTGACATGCAACTTACAAATATATACAAACATAAATAAAATGTAATATATTTAATAAATTCTATAATATAATTAAACAAAATTACTTTTAGAAAATGTACTTTGATGTGAAAAAAATGTTTATCACTGTGCTATCTAAATATAGGAACATCTATTAAATTACACACACACTCACACACACACACACACACATATGTGTATATATATATATATATCAACATTTCCATTAAAGGACAATATCTTATCTTGGAATTAATTTCCAGAGGTATTTTTTTTTTAATTCCTAAAGGCAATTTTTAGAATCATCTTATTAAATTACCCGATTTAATCAATCAAAATATTTTATACTGTTGTCAATAAAACTTTTTTTTTTTTTCAACAATAATACATTATTGTTTCTCCTCTATGCCCTGCCTTCTCAAACACGTAGATTTTTACAAAGCTCATCGGTCTGAAAAGTGAGGTGTGCTCTGATTGGCCAGCTATCCAGTGTGTTGTGATTGGCCGAATACCTCAAGCGCGTGACGAAAATGTTACGCCCCTCACTATACTGTGATGCCGTGTGTCCCGGCTCGACATGGCAGCGGTGGCAACAACCACCAAAATCAAAGTTACGCCTTCTTTCTTTGCGTGAAGATTTGTGCGCCGTTTTGCAGATCATTCACATCGTTACATAGACATGTGGGCGTGTGTTAGAACAAGCCGTTTTAGGAGGGCGCGGTCGAGTCTTAACTTTTATAAAGCATTTCTCTTTATATTTGAGACTTTGCAACTTTGCAGATCTTCTTTATGCACCAAGAGCTTGTAACACTCCTAAGACAAAGTAATACTTGAAATCCCATCATATAACCGCTTAAACCATAAACTCGCTTAATTTTATCAAATTTATTAGAAAACCAGACTTAATATCTTAAGTTATTTTGCTTCTCAAGTAAATGTTTCTTGCCTTAGGAATGCATAGACATATTAATCTTGAAAACAAGACAAAATACTGAGGAAAAACCTCTTTTTTTGCATTGCATATTTCTCTAAAACTCATTTTAAATGAGTTTAACTCAACTGAAGTAAATTTAGTCTGCTGGAATCCTAAATTCTATGCGCATCATTCGATGATCTGATTGGCTCTTAAGATTGAGCGCACCGTGCGGTCGTAAGACCATTATGACCTCCATTGAGGCTTTCCAAAACAAACAGAATCTCCTCCGCTGCAGTGATGGGCACGTTCACCTCCTCCACACAGAGAGCCATTGTCAGCGCTGCAATATGCCGTGACAAATTTGCCCAAACTGATAAGACAATGCTCAACAGCACATCCTCATGATTTGCAAAGTTAGTCAGCCACAGAAACAAAACAGCTACGGCTCTATTCCAGTCCTATCTCAGCTAACCATAATGCTTTCTCTGAGTATCACGGTGGAGTCAGATCTTAACTTTAGACTTAAGATAGGATGTTTCTGTAATGCGGCACTATACAAGACTCAAACGTCAAAAAGGGATGTGCAGATGACTCATGATTTTGGATGGCTGGAGAGTAATATTTGTCTCCAGCATGCATTTGTTCTGTGAGGGAACATTCACTTAAGACCTGGACCCTTGACATGCTTTATCTGTGATTTAGGATAAGCAGATGAAGTGATTGGAAGGGTTATGAGGACATTTCAGCACAGGATGATGGAGGACTATCTTTTTATACGTCCCAGATAAACACCCATCTCAGACAAGAGCAAACAAAAACACTACACAAGGGCCGAGCGGTGTGTGGGGAGTGTGTACGTGTCCTCAGACATGAGTCACAATCGGAGAACAGAGGACGTTGTTTTCCTTGCAGGAGTGATCAAGAACTGCTGCTGGAGAGTTTCTGTCCATCATGACCTCGTCAGGTGACTATAACAAACCACAAAGAGTTAATTGGCCAATTCCTTTGCGAAAACATATTTGCATGTTTATTTATTATTAAAGAAATAAAGTATCTAAAGACACAAAAACCTAACTTTTACGCCACATTATAATGAAGTTAAATGTATATTTATCTCATTTTATTATTTGATGACATTATAAGTAAACTTTATGGAAGCCTGTTAAAAGGTATAAGATACAAAGTCTGTGAAGAACAAGAAAAAGAGAGAAAATAAGTCAATATTTAATCAAAGTTATTTAAGTTATTATTCTGAATACTGGACAAAATTGACAAGCAAGACAAAAAAAAAATAGCTTGTTTCCCAAAAAAAAAAAAAAAAAAAAAAAAAAAAAAAAAAGGAATTCTAATTTTTTTCTCAAGTTATAGTAAAATAACAATAACTAAATAAACTAAAAATGTATAAATAATAAAAAACATATATATACATTTACACAAAAAAAAAAATTGTATATACATACCACTAAACAGAGCAATGTCTTCACTCTTATGTGAAACAGGTTTTATACTGCTATCCTCATTTGACCTTCATAAACAGGCATATACTCTGGACAACAGCGCCCTCTGCAGACAGAGAGGTCCATGGACACTTTTGACACGTTGCTTTGTTTTAAAAGTTTAGAGATAATATAAGTGGTGGGTATACTCCAGTCCAGAGGTGGCGGTAATACAACAACAAGTTGTCAACCGCCAGTAAAAATAGAAGAAGAAGAAGAAGACTTTGTTTGCTCAATTTTCATTCACAATTGCTCTTTTTGCATTTATAAATCTTAAACATTCTGTTTAAACAATATTTATTGATTTACATTATGTAGTATTTCAATATTTCAAAACAGATATTTTTGAGAACAAACAGCAGGTTCATATGGTTTTGATAGTTTGTCTTTATTATAGAAATTTCATAAGATAATGTTCATTAAAAATATAAAGAGGTGAAAAAATAACATTTTGCATATTTAAATCTTTTCTGAATGTATTGATTGTTTATTAACAGGCCATAAAGCGAGCCTCACAATCACTTATGCATTCATGACAAACATTCATACAAGGTCACAAACCAAACAAGACAAGTGTCATTTGATCTTTGTGCATTTTATTTCAGCTCCAGTGTTTCAAACTGTAGCAGCATTTCCATAAATCAGTTTTAGAGTCTACATTTTACATTTTCATTGCAGTACAGAACAAAAAAAAAAAAAAAACAAAGAAAACAAAAAACCTTGTGTACACTAGATGGCACTATTTTTAACACCAAAATCCTCCCACTTCTTCTACAATGTGCGCATAGAGCGGCCAAGACATGGTTCATGGTTCAAGATGCATATTTAGGAGACTACAAATATCAGGATAAGGCTCAAAACATGGTACCTAGTGATGATCTGACAAGATCCACATACACAGACCGAACGGAATGGTGTTAATAATACTGGACCCAAATACAAAACCTTTAAAAATGAGAAAACTGACATTTAAAATGGTTTTGAATACAATGTGTATTTTAAAACAGCTGGTTTTGCAGAGCAATTACAGATTGGAAGCATTTAAAAATGCTGGACCCTGAAGAAGCAAACCTATGGGGTTTCCACCCTACCACAGGAGCCAAAGGGTAACGGAAACTTGCCCTTGATCAGTCAAATAAAATAAAACTCTGCTTTGTGTGGTCCCTGGTGATAAATATCACCACATCCATCATCTCTGTTGTAATGACCCAACTACGCATCCTAAAAAATGAAAACCTAAAACGCATTGCTATACAAATCTCAATATGTCAAATGCTAACATCATCGTTCACTGATTTGACAGGTCAAATGAAGACGTGTTAGTTTGTGATGTATAAAGTTATACTGCGGTGTTGCCAAGTCCACAGTTTTCCTGTGGATTTGGGCTACTTTAACACTGTTGCCGCGGGTTGTTTTTCATGTCTGTGGGTTTAAGTGACCCCAACAGGTGAGATTTAGCCCCTAAAATGTGAATTTTCCCAAGGGAACCCCACCAAAACCGTGTACTTTACCCCACCGGAATGAGATTTTTAGCTGAGATCTCCCTTGAAACACGATTGGGCTAGTTTTGGGGAGCAATTGGAAATGTTTTGTTGTGGAAACCTGGCAACCCTGCGATACTGTAATAATAGTGAGAGATGTCGTCCATTTCTTTGGTTCTTAGATGCTAGTGGACAAACTAGTCTGGACACACACAGCAAATCAAGTACTAGACCAAAAAGCATTTAATCAGAAGGCAAACAAACAAAAACCACACTGGACCGGCATTAGGGACATCCTACGGAAACCCGTTTCTGCCACTCAGTAAACATTAAACAAGGTAATTGGTCATTTATGTCACAATTAAATGTTTTTCTCAATTGCGAGTTCATATCTTGCAATTCTGACTGTATAACACTCAAGTTACAAAGTCAGAATTGCGAGATATAAACGTGTAAGTCTGATTACTTATTTTTCTCAGAATTGCAAGTTATATCTCAAGATACAAACTCACAATTATGAGGGAAAAAAAGTCTAAATTGTGAAATAAAAAGTTGCAATTAACTTCATTAGTTTTTATTTAGTGGCGGGAACGGGCTTCCGTAACATCCAGCCCTTATGAGAGGAAATAAACAGAAAGCCGAGGACAAAAGTCCAAGGGAACAGGAAGTGAGAGGGGACACAAGAAAGGCACAGACCAATCAGAACACAGCTAAAGCTGAACCAGTCAGCTCAGAGTACATCCAGAAACCCTCTCACACACCGTCCCATGAAACGACTGCAGAGATACAGTACGAACACTGTCAAACGGCTGACGAACGTCTGAAGAGGCAAACGAAACCCTGGCGCTGTGATATCGAAGGCTGCAGGATGCTTTCGGTGTGCGCTTCATCTGTTGGTCCACTAACAGGACGTCCTGCGCCCGATACATGTGTATCATCTCAATCAAGAGCTGAAAGTCTGATCAAATTAAAAGTCCCATAAAATAGAGTTCAAACGAAAGCGGTCAAAACGAACCACTCTTAAGAATACTATACACTATTTACAAATGCGTTCCTCTACTCGCTTGATGATGGTCCGTGATTCCAGTGCACATTCCTCACTGACCTCAAGAGCATGTGCCATGTGTAATTTGATGGGAATGAAAACTAATTTCTGGTTGTAAAACTATAATACTGTCATATTGGGCCTCATTCAAGAAATCTGAGGAGAGAACAGTTTGGGTAAAGCCTTAGAAACTTTGGACTGAATGTAAGTTTCACGGTTTAGTTCACCCAAAAAAGGATGGATCTACTCACCCAAACCAAAAGGGATTAAAGATATTTTTAACATGCTCTCATAATTTATGTCTATACATTGATAGATATTAATTACTTTGATTCTTTATGAACTTTCTGATGCTTGAACATATTGGTTTTCTCGGCTTTCAATGGATGGATGAAAAATATGAAAATATCTTAATTTGTGTTTTGTGGAAGAACAGTTTGGATTCACATAAAAGTCAGCAAATGACATGAAAATGTACATTGTTCGGTTAACTATTGCCTTAAATTATGGAAGCACGTTTCTGCCACTGAATAAAAACTAAAACAAGGTAATTGTGAGTTCATATCTTGCAAACAACATGCACCTCCAATTCGGAGTTGTTTTGTCGCAATTGCGATTTTATATCTACTGTATAATTCTGACTTTCTGTTTTACTCACAATTGCAAGTTACAATGTCAGAATTGCAATTGCGAGAAAAATATGAAGTCAGATTTGTGTGTTTATATCTGACAATTAAAAAAAATATATATTTTATTTAGTGGTGAGAACGGGCTTCTATATTAAATAAAGCTTTAAATTACAGAATTCGTTCTCAGTTAGGCTCAGTTAGTCGAACCTGCATTTGCTTGTCAATCATTTGGACAACAAAACACTTGTCTCCCACAGCCTTGTTTTCATTCATGACACATTAACTATGCCATCTACTCTGACTAAGGTCTATTTCTGGAAATCAAGGCCAGCTTTATTCTGAATGGGCGACACAAAGAACAAAAATCAGTCAGCTGCAGATTCACAAACAGCTCAGAAACAGATTAAATCTGCTCGCAGACTAAAACAGATTGTCACAGCTATGAAACCTTTTATCTGCCTCATTAAGGACTAAAGATTTCATTCTGGGTTTGGGATTTTAGTGCACGCTCAGGGTTTTAACAAACCCACTGCATAGATCACACCTCGTAATTATATCACAGGCTTGACTGGAAATATATATCATCATTGACAATTATGTCCTAAAACAATAAAAGAAATGTCATCACACACACACACAAAAAAAAAACTCATTCATTTCAGCCTTCAACTTCCACTGCTAAAGTGAAAATAATTGAGCGCATTAACAGAGGAATACACACACTATAAATCACAAGTGCTTTAGTGAGATGAAATCAGGCAATTTCATTAAACTAGAATCCAGTTCCTTGGAAACCAATTTTAATAGTAGATTAGACAATCAAAAAATATTTGGATAAATTGAATGCATGAAAACGGAGTAATCTAGTTTAAGAACTTCTGTCAGGGTTTATGAAACTGAATCGAAGGTGAATAAAAAAAAATAAAAAAAAATAAAAAAAAGAGTCTGTTTGTTCATTGATTACTTCTACTCTGAATACTCTTAATTAGATGTGACCTACAACCTATTCCAGTACTTCATCAGTACATTTAATCGAATTAAATTTGTCATCTTCCCTAAGATCAATACGCATCAATATTTTCTTAAAAGACAAAACATAAAATAAAAAAGACAATACAACAAATTTAAAGTGGTTGCAAATTTAAATAGTAAATGTGGAGTTGGAAGCAGCTTTTATAGATGATTAGGCAATTATAATAATTAAAAAATAGCAATAATAATAGAAATTTGTCTGATTATTGCGCAACAGAATTCAGGAATGTCTTAAATTATATATAAAAATAAAATAAAAAATAAAACACTAAAGTATTAAAAGCAAACTCCTCTGAACCCCTAAAATATTTAAAAGTTAAAATTTAAAAAAGTTCTTCCTCACAGGTTTGTGTCGTTGAGCAGATGGTGTGCGCGCGCACATATATATAAAAATAGATATACCATCATGCTCAATCATAAATATGTTATGTAAGTGAGAATACAAACAAAACATTTACACATCTTTACCTTTCGGTTTCCATCATGTTTTCAAGAACGTTCTGTAGTGTGCAGCTCCATACATCCTTGTAACAACATTAAACTCTTCCAATAAATTAATACATTAGCATCAAACACAGAAGCTGCTGGAGTGTCTACTGCATTAGAAATGAGCGTCTACATTCCCCTTTGAGTCGAAGGATCATTCTTTGGATGGGCTGAACGGACTCATGTAGGGCTGGCCTTCTGAGCTCCCCTCCCCAGTTCCTGGATGTGTTGTTCCTGTTGGGTCAGAGAGTATTTGAAGAACTCGTACACGGACCAGGCGATGGCCGTAGACGGCATCTGATAAATCACCCGTGCTCTTGCGCCTTTAAAGAAGGCCGGCACGCCTCCCAGCCGGTACACCGTCCTGAGCGCGTTGACCATGCCAGAGAGCGGTCCACTGACTCGTGCGGAGCTGAGCGCCACGTTCTCCTGCGTGTTTAGCAGCGTCTTGCACACGTCTAGCGGCGTGGTTACAGCAGCGGACACGGCTCCGGCCGCCGCGCCGGACAGGATGTGCGTTTCAGGTCGGTACTGGCGCTGGGGGTTAAAATGTTCCTGCATGAATTCGTAAGTGATGAAGTGGACGGCCTGGAAGGGGATGTTCATGGTCAGCTGAGTGCTGTAGCTGCGGTAGAAAGCGGCCAGTCCTTCCTTGCGACTGACCGTCAGGACGCAGTCATACAGGCTGCGGTACGGAGAGTTATACATCTGCATCCTCTGCTTCACCACTGAGCGAGAGAGAGAGAAAAAGAGTGATGGAGTGATCTGACCAATCATAACTGTGAATCTGCCAAACAAACCAGACAGGAGAGCAGATTTACATCAGTGGACTTGTCAATGTGCATTGACTAGGCTTGCCGCGATAGACGGTGCTGACGGTGTTAAGTTACGTCACTTGCCCACCCTTGTTTTGATTATTTATAGTAATAAAAATAATTTAGTTCAGTTAAAGAACAGACACTACAATTAAAAACTGAACACAAGCTCAATACAGCGTGCCGAACAACAGTCGCATGTACAGATCAGATTTAATTTATCCAGCGAGGAGAGTGAGTCCAGCTGACTGACAAGAAGAGTGAGGTGAGACAGACCACGGCGGATGATTTAGTTTCCAAACGAAATAAAAAAGCGCGTGTTTGGCAATATTTTGGATTTTGAAAAGCCTGTTGACTTTTGCCATTTATCCGTGATTTTGGAAGTTTTTCTTAAAACATTAATTTCTTATTTAAATGGTTCCACATTGTTTGCTGATTTTTACTTTATTTAGCCTGTTAACTGGGTATACGTATATGGGACGCCTACATTGACTATACTATATTACAATCAAATTTAATCTAATCTTGACAAACTATATATCGCTGGAAAGGTCTAAGACTCCCAAATATATATTTTACCAATATTTTTTGTTAAAAATTATGTAGGAAAAGTAATAGATTAATTTATGACAAGAGTGCACCCTCAGAAATCTACATTACAAAATGAGTTTTGACCTTTGTTTAAAAAAAAAATACTTCCTCTTTGCCTTTTTCTCTATCACATTTTAGAAATCATCAGAAGTTATATATCACTTGAAAACATAAAATCTCAAAATTCATCCTTTAAAACCAATTTTAAAATCAGACATTGCATTACCATATAAATGGCACATCAAAATCATGTTACAAAATGTTTTCAGTCATGAATTATAAAAATTTAGGTTTGCATCATACACATTCAAGTCTATCTTCAAAAAAGTGAGTGACAGTTAACAGGTTAAACTTTGTGTCATTTATTTATTTTATTTGACATCAAGGGTAATGCCGTGCCTCCAAGGTTTCTCACACGTTTTGCAAATAAACGTTCTGTTTCTTATTTATTTGGTTATATTACGCATGTTAATTAGCCTATTTCCAGTTTGTATACCTATTTAAAGTTATTTATTATTTTATATTAGTCATAACCTGCCCTAGCACGGTGCATTTTTATTGGTTTTGCTAATAAAAGTTATAGGTTTTATGTATAGGCTAAAGAGAGTTAGACATTGTATTTTGCTGTTGCATTCAAGCAATTGACGCCGGAAGTAAAATGCACGCAAAACGAACACTTTGCAGCTATTTGAAAGTGATAGTAAAATGCACACGCAGCTTTTACAGACTATTAAAAGTGAGAAAAAGAGGGAACACCTCCACAGTGATACCAGTATTACTGGTGTAGTCACACGTCGATCAACCGGTGCAAAAAATTTCCTCACCGTCACAACCCTAGTACTGACACTTTTGCGCGGTTGCAACGAGGTACATTCTGATGTTCATTCATGTTTATTTCTTGCTATAATTAGTAAAGAGGAAGAGATAATCGGTTCAGGTGCAGCATGCACTGAAGCGCTACAGCGATCTGTCACGACAAATTAAAGAGCCACAAAATCTTTTTTTTCTTTTAAATGAGAAAATCTAAAACCTGAGACTTAGTTTCATACCAAAAGTAACCTGCACTGTCTTGTCTGTTAGCATGTTGTCAGTGTCCTCTACTCCACGTTGTATTTTTTCACCGCGTGGAAAAAAATATGTGTGGTGTGAGAGCGCCATGATTTGTTTGGGAGGGGGGCAGCAATTAGGTTTGCATCAAATCTGCTAGTATTAGACTGAAATCAGCCATTAAAGTAAAGTAGCATCTTTGTTGAAAACTTATTTCTTCTTTCACTAAGTCCACACAGCCATTTAGCCAAACTGTTGTGTGAAATTAAAACTAATATATAGAAACTGTCATTTAGTACAATAAACTGAGCTTTTCCATGCTCATTAAAATGCATATTAATATATTCTGTGGAAGGCGTATGACCAAGAAATGTACATCCAATCAAAACGCTTGGTCCGAGTGTTTTAAAAAGCTTTCCTACCTGCCTGTCAACATGTATCTGCATAGCTCTGCGCACCATTCGTGCAAACAGAATGCATCATTAGTGCATTCACGCACGCTGTGCAGACAGAGCTAGAATGGCAGACTGGTAGAATGGCATTGTAGTACTTTGAAAGTTTTATCGCTGTTGTCTCTGGTATTCTGGTCTGTGAGCATAAATGCATTCAGGGGGCTTGGCTTTGGACGGCCAACTACCGTATTTTCCACACTATAAAGCACACTTAAAAGCCTTTAATTTTCTAAAAAAACAACAAAAGGTTGACATTGCATAAAGCAAACCCAGTCAAACATTATCTTCTATTCTATGCGCCTTATAATCCGGTGCGCCCTATATATGAAAACCGTTCTAAAATAGGCCATTCATTGAAGGTGCACCTTATAGTGCGGAAAATATGGTAAATAAGCTCATAAAAAGATTGAGAATCCTTGGATAAAATCTAAAATTAATGTTGATGAAATGTGGAATTTCTTGGGCATAGTCTGCAACCGTTATCTTGAAAGACCCCAAAACAAACCACTTTAAGTTAACCTATAACAGGAGTTAAAATATAAGATTCATTATTGACTGGTATTGGGAGTAGAAGAATACCTTCTGCTGGGTTCATGATGGCATCATGGAGGACAGTGGCAACACTTCCTGCAACACCTGGAGCAGAAAAGAGAAGAAAAAATATGGACATCACCATATCAGGTCACAACTTGTGGAAAAAAAACAGAACAGAAACTCAGAGTCATATGCTACTTTTGAAAATGTGCTAAACAACAGACACAGGGCCGCTCCACTTTCCATTCCTTTTCCTCAAAATGATGGCACAATGGACACAAAACAACCCTGGACCTGACAAATTATAAACTCTTGATCTCTTGCTCTTCAGTTCAGAGTCAGAAATCTAGCAATGGCTATTCATTAAAGGGATAGTTCACCAAATATGCAAATTTGCTGTTAATTTACTCACCATTAGGCCATTAGGTGACATTTTTTCTTCAATAGGACAGTAGAGGGGATTTTTAGTAGAAATCAGTTCTTGGTGATTCATAAAATGAAAGTCCACAGTCACTTTCAGAGTCAAAAATGCATATCAAAGTACCACAAAATTAAAATGTGTGACTCCTTACTATAATATATTGAGTTCTTATGAAGCGAAACAATCATTCTGTGCAAGAAACTGAACATTATTTACAACATTATTACCTGTAATCCATAGCTTTAGGAAAAAGGACTGGAGCGATGTCCAGTTAGTGAACAAATGAACCAGTACTTTTTAGCAAACAATTTAAACCAGGTCACCAAACCACAGATATAAAGTTTGTGTTGCCTGATGTTTTTTTTTTTTTACTCTCAAGTGCCACTAATTGCATTGTATTGCATTGCACCACAGATAAAACTGGATAAAAATCTCCTTTAATGTTCTACTCAAGAAAAAGTCACCTTTCTTGGATGGCGGAGTGAATAAACAGCAAGTTTTTGCCATTTTGGGTGACCTTTCCCTTTAAGACCACACAGAATAATCCCTTCTCCTACCGTTAGCAATGTGACTGTTGCCTCCATTCTGTATGACGTCACTAAGGCTGCGTTTGATCTGTTCGTAGCAGGCGAAATATAGTGCGTGTGCAGGACCGGCCCCCAGCACAGTGATATTGAGGCCCCTCAAGGGCCGAAGGAAGCCCTCTGTCCGCACGATCCTCTTCAGTGCACCGTACACACTGCGGTACTGAGCCTTTGGGTCTGGCTGTAAACTCTGCATACGTGTCTATGGACAGAGAGAGAGAAGCATACAAGCATATCAACCATAAAAAGAACAACCCTTGATATGTATATTTTTTCAAACATAGTTTCAGAACTAGACCAAATCATGCAGATCAGTTATTGTTTCCTGTTTTTTGACATTGTGTGGCATACAAGGCAGTTCCACCTCGAAAACAAATCTCTGATGTCATAGCTTTCCATTCAATTCCACCAAATATATATTTGGTGAAAACAAAAACAGAAGAGCAGCTAAATATACCACAGATAAACTGAGCCAGTGTAGTTTCCCCAAACATGAATGGGTTACACACTTCCCCCTGAGACAAAACAAATGTCCTTCATTAAAAAAGAGATTCTAAGGAATTAAACACACTTTTTATGTCCACAAACCAAGATAACTTTTTTTGTGTAGAGACCTTTTGCATTCACAAAAAAAAAAAAAAAAAAAAAAAAAAACAGAAGCTGTCAATCATGACGTCACATTCCCGTATTTATAGCATCAAATAACAAACTAAAACTAATCTTTTACTACATTAGTGTGATGAAAACTACATAAATTCTTTTTTTTTTTAATATTCGATGGGTAAATTAATTCTTTAGTTGGTCTCATGTCCCATTAGATTACATGGAGAGGGCGGGGTTTATTACTTAATACTGGGTCCAGCCACCTGGGGGCGATCAAAATGTTTTGGCTACTCTTTTCAGGACTTATGCGGCACACTTTGTTACCATCAGGCAACTGTTGAGAGGTGACAGTCACGACAGGAATGTGTAGATGTGTTGTACGTGTGTGTGTGTGTGTGTGTGTGTGTGTGTGTTAATAACGGCCTGTTAATCAATTTCAAAACATCCCATCCTAAATGCCATAGACCGTCTTGCACATTCACACCCTTCTGGTCGTATGAGATTAGGACCTCTGCCCTGGCCCACCCATCAGCCACGAGGAGCGACTCACACCAGCCCACCCATTCACCACCGATTACTGGTAATACTCTCTAGTTACCGCCATCAGGCCCAACATTTCAACCAGCTGTGAACTTTCACCTGCCACTGAAACTGTAGTTTATTTAGCCAACATATTCACATATACTAGTCATCAAGATATTGTACTGTATATGGTTTTAATCAGGTTTTTTAGTCACTGTTCTTTCAACTACAGAAAATATTTCTTATAAATTATTAAATGTTTAAATATTTAAAGATCAGCCATCTTACTTTAATTATACAGTGGGTATAGAAAATGAATCACTGCCCTTTAAAATAATTGAATGCTGTTATTTGAATGGTGAGCTGTATTGATTTTTTTCTCCAGACATGTATCATTTGGTAATTAAAGTAATTAAAAGGAATGTTCATATTAAAACAGAAAACTTGTTTTTAGACTTTAATAATATTTCACAAAATCACTGTTTTTACTGTATTTTTCATCCAATAAAAGCAACCTTGCTAACTTTGTTCAAAATCTTTAAAAAAAAAAAACTTATTCCAAACCTCTGACCAGTAAATATTGTCATCAACGAATCTTTATTACATGACAAAAACGAGACGCAATGTAAATGCTGGTCATGTGACGATGACTATCTATTAATGTATAATGCAATATTGTTGACAAAAAAAAAAACGAGACTAAATGTGGTTATCAAAATAAAAACTATGCTAAAATGTCTCTTCATTTTCATTGACCAAAACGAGACGAAACTAAATGTTATAACTAGGCCTGTCGCGATAGTCGATAAATCAATTAATCGCACGATAAAAAAAAAATGAGCTCGATAATTTTTTCGGCCGCGATAATTTCTTTTTTCAATTTTTATTTAAAAAATGAAACATGTCATGATGTGGGGTTAGTTTGGAGCGCAGCCTGTGGACAGCCCGAGGTAGAAAACAACCTCTCTGACGCGTCGTTTTCTCCTTCTTTCCAAAGCGCTCGGCAGTTGCGCTCCTGAGGCGTCTGTTGTTGCTAAGCATCCATCAGCTTTGATGACTGTTACAACAAGGACATTTCAGCAATGGATTACCACCGCCACCAAAAAAAACATATCTATAACTCTGCTAAAAGATTTATTTTCGAAGAAAAGCTAAAAACTCAACAATTGTGAGACATAAACTTGCAATTCTGAGAAAATAGTCTTTTCTCTCCCCTCAGAACTGGACTTTATATAAACACTTAATGAAAAACTGGTTACTATCAAGGAACCGTCACAGCAAAGAAGTGACAGTGACGACATGAATGTGAGTATGTGTTGTACACGCATGCGTGTGTGATTGTAAATAATGGCCTGTTGGACTTGAATTGTGAGTGTATATCGGAACTGCGTGATATAAAATTTGTGAGGAAAAAAAGTTGAAATCTCACAATTCAAACTTTATAACTTGCAATTGCGAGTTTATATCATGCAGTTCTGAGAAAGATTAGTCAGAATCACAAAGTCTTTCAAAGTACAAAGTTGTAATCAAGAGAATTTAAAGTCTAAGTTATGTTCTGAGCTATTAGTTTCTTATGTAAAATATGTTTGGTTCCACTGATATTTGATTGTAGAAATAATTTACTCTTTATTTGACTTAAAACATTTGACATAAAAATAATTTTCATAACATACATTCATAATACATAACATAATATAAGATCTATAGAACTTTGGAGCCCTGGCATACCTCAATGTAAACATTAACCATTTCAACCTTCAGTTTGCAATACAAAAAGAGCACAAAGTGTGGGTTTAAGATGGTTAAATAAGTAACTCATTTGCATAGTTGTAATGTGTATGGAGTGTATGGAGAGGAAACGCACTGTCATTCATCCTGTTTCTCTATTCTGGTTCTTCTGCTATTGCGTGTATCTTGTGTTAAACTGTGAAAAGGAAGCACCATGTGCACCTTTCTCTTTTAATTGAATGGCAATTAGAGACAAGGACGAGGAGTATGTGAGTAAAGGTCATGCATGGAAAAGCACGCCAAGTGTCCTGAAACACTCCTTAGTGGTGCTTCTATGAAGTGACGAACCTTGTACTGCTGGTAAATCCCCACTATTATCTCACACACTGGAAATTCCTGTTTCACTGACGGCCTGAATCACTACAGACACATGTGGTCCAGTAACTGAATTGCAACATCATGTTTGGGTAGATGTTTCAACAGTACATTTAGTTTAAAGCACACTTGTCTACTTTAAAATGCCCAATGAAATTTAGGCAGTCACTAATAAACATCACTAACAAATCTCAGTTTCCTTCGTTCCGGAAGACACCAGATAAACCAGACAAAAGCTTAGAGGAAGAATTTATAAGGGCCAAATGAAGAACATTATTTGGTGCATTTGGTGTAATGAAATGTGTTTATGTGGTTTAAGATTAAAAATTATAAGAATAAATTCCACATTATTGCTCCTGTATGCCTCACCTTTCTGAATCACGTTGATTTTTACAAAGCTAATTGTTCTGAAAAGCGAGGTGTGCTCTGATTGGCCAGCTAGCCAGCGCAACGAGGCAAAAACCATAAATCCCATTTCAAATTAGGCTTTTGTTGCATCCAGTGGGGATATAAATATGGATTTTAATTACTTGTATTGTCTTTTTACGCCTTACGTTATTGCGCAGCGTTAACATAATTAGTCTGCTTTTGTGATCAGAGAAACGACAAACAACAATTTCTACTCAACACTGCTCAAAACGCATGTTAAAATCATCAGTGGCAAATCCTTTAAATTTTAAAACATACTTAAAGACTGTGAATAAGAAGTGCTACCATTGAAGGTTCAGGAAACAGTCCTACATAAAATGCGCTGCACACATCTGAATATTTGGGTTGAACTGTTCTGGAACAGTGTTGTAAATGCAACTTAACCACTGATTTCTAGTTGTGTCCTCTTTTGGAAGACCAAACAAAGTAGTTTCGCCTTCACAACAAAACACACAGGCTCTCCAACGAAATGACGGTGACGCCAACAATACTACAGCGAGAATAAAAGTACATTTTATTCTTTGCAACTTAACAGATCTAGACAAAGAGCTCGTAACACTCTTGAAAACTTGAAATCCCATGATATGACCCATTTAAAGATAATCTCTTTTTGAATTTTTTTGACAAAATGATTTACCAACCCACTACGCAAATCACTGAAAGTCTGACACCTTTTCTTCTTTTAAGAGTGTTAGAGAGATAATATTACATACTTTTATAATTCGACATTAGTTCAACATCAATTTAATTCAAAGTTCTTTGCAATACATTTAACAAATGTGTTGAATTTCTTAGCAAAACAAAAACAAAACAGCATGATTCGACTTGCTCAGAGGAATCTTTTACCAGGAAGGAAAGATTTGTTTTAAAAATGTGTCAAGTTTTTAGAAATGCACTACTTGTATTTACTTTACTTGTAAATTATTATGCTTTTAAGGAAGAGCTTAAATTGAATTACCGTTAAAATGCAGTAAAACCATCAAGTAAAAAAATATATATATATATTTCTGTAATATAGTTTTGAAAGCACGTTTATTTATTCAGATCATTAATGTATGAATTATTAATTCAGTTATATTTTTGGGAAGCATGACATTGCTCTTCTTGAGCACTGATAGATTAATATTGCATTGTTTATATCTGTGAAGAGTCTTTAGCTTTATCAGATTTATTAAAGACAGATACAGCTTTACGCTTCTTTCTGAAAACAGCCTAGTTCCTGGAAGTGTGCCGTGAGCTTTTGAAAATAATTCATCTGCAATCTGTGACATCAATAACAATTTAACAGGAACAAAAACATTATTTACTTAAATTAACCACGACTGACAAATTAAGGCCTGAAGCAGGTTTATAGGCTGCTCTCGCTCTGGTTGATGTGTGCATGCTCTTCCGGGAGAAGTGTCCATTCAAGGAAACTCAGACCTTCATGACGTCATACAGGGATATAAAAACTTTCTGAAGCTTACAGGAACCCTGAAGGAGTGTCTTTGGCACAGAAATATAAGTCATACATAACATAAATCCAACTCGTTTTTGGAGACTTTGGTCATGTTTAGCATGATAATCCACCTCTTCAGCAGTGTAAATAACCCAGAATGAATGAAATTGCATTAGACCTCCCCTTTAACCAAACATGTATATCAAATTTTAAGAGATTAGCAGGTCCATTTTTAAAACAAACTGTCAATAATCTTAAATGACAAATTCTGAATATTTCCGCATGTCATGACAAATAATGACTTCATGCATCATCGTGAGAAAGATTCACACTTTGTCCTATTACTGTATCCCTCTTTGATCTCTCACCACGTTTTATTTTCTGTGTCTGTCATCGCTAACACACACACACACCCCCATGAACGCACTATACATCACAGTTCCTTCCAGGTAAGGTCCCGGGGCCTCTGGTTGGTTAGGCATGAGACACGTCTCTGTGGCTATGTGCTCTCCAGACACGTAGTACGCGGCTCTCAAGCGCACAGCACTATGGCGACCAGCAAACGAGTTAAATCTGGCAGCCACTAAGGAAACAATGACAATAGCTTACGCAAGTCCCATGCAGAGCACAATTTGGCACAGTGACAGATCATTTTCACTCACAAGCACCCAAAAAGACAAAGTTAGGACACTTTTGTCCCACCACAAACTCTGAGAAATGATTGGAGAAGGAATAGAGCAAGAATTCCTACAAATAAGGAACTGGATGCAGAGGACTGCTGTGATCAGTGAACTAGCTGCAAAGCTTATGTTTGAATGAACTGTTGTTTTAAAGCCGGAGCGAGGCTAGCCCCGAGATTAGCGCTATACTCACTCACAAAAACACCATGGCATTTCCATTCAACATCATGAGACGACACTTTCACCTCAGATAAAATATGTACGATGGGGAGAAACAGAGATCACATTGTGTTCCTCAAAAAACTCTACGAAATAATGAATCCGACCAAGACATGGCCACGCTGACTTAACTCATCTGTTTCCTATTCAAGCAGTGTTGCCAGGTCTGCTGTTTTCCCACGGAATTGGGCTACTTTAACACTGTGGGCTGTTTTTCATGTCCGCTGGTTTAAGCGATCCCAATAACGTGATATTTAGCCTCTGCAACCAAATTTAAGTAATTGTTAGAGTTTTTGTTGTGAAAACTTGGCAACGCTGTATTTAAGGACTATGTGGTGTAGTAGGCCACTAGTTTGAATTCAGAGCAGCTTTCATTGGCCATGAAGCCGTTTGACCGACATGTCCAACAACCAGTCACAGTTCGTTTTATTAACGTTTCGCGGTGTGGAAATGTCGCCACAATAACAGGCCGGTGTTATTCTATGCCGCGAACTTTAAATATTTCACATACTTTTGAAAATCCCGCATTTAGTTGATCCTGATAAGCGATGTTAATCTCAGTTGTAAACACGACGACTTTCTTTTTGAAGAGAGGGTTTGGTGGTGCCATGATATCTTTGTTTCTATGAGGAACGTTAAAGAACGAGACACACACGTCTCACAGAAATCCTGTGGAATTCAACCAATCCGATAACGACTTCGACACTCCTGAAGTGTTTCCACTTTTGTGTCCCATATGCATCAGACATTTAGCCAACGGTCCGTGGGCGTGATGTCTGAGGCCGAGACTAATAGACTACTAACTACAAAGTCATAAGTTCATATCAGACTAGCCCCATTATGACCCACTAAACCCAAGATTACTCAAGGATAGACTGACCATGTAATAAGTATACCGCAACAAGACTATAAGAAAGCCCTTGTGAAAAGAAGTACATTAAAGCATACTTTTAAAAAGAGTCCTTCTTAGGGGGATAATAAATTAAAATAATTGCAAATTGAATGTAATGTACGGAAGCCCATTACCGCCATGAAAAAAAAAAAAATCTTAAAAGTAATTGTGACTTCTTAAATCTCACAATTCTTTTTTTCTCAGAATAAATCCAGAATTGTGAAAAGTAAACTCAAAAATAGTTAAAATTTATTTGTGCAACTAATATAACTTTTGAATGAATGAATGAATGAGAATATTCTCTTTTTTGTATTTACAGTTTGAGTTTGTATTTACAGTACAAATGTGTTATTGAGTTTGTTATTGTTTTTTATTTGTTATTGATTATAATGAGTGTTAAAACAGTATTGTAGCAAGCTACAAAAGTACAAAGTAATCTATTCACTAAACCCTAAATATGTTAAGAACTTAACAGACGTGAAATGGCTGAGTCTAGAGAGAGCATTAATTTACATTGCATAATAGTCATGGATAATAATGTAACTCAATCAGATCACATTTAAAAGCATAATATCTATATTATTAATAATAATATTATTCAATGATGTCATTTTTTTAAGCATCTGAAGTGAAAAAGTCCTCACAAGGATCCACACTTGGACACTTCAAGTTAGGGACTGTCTCAAAAGAGCAAACTCCACAAACTCTGTTAAATGTGAATTATTCCATAAAAAAAATTAAATCATGATCCTTTTACATGTGTAGTTTATGCTAGCAAATATATTAAGTATTTTTAGCTTTTATATGATTAATATATGTCATAGATATGAAACTAAACTAAATCTGAATAATCGACGATTACGATTTTGTCATAATAGTGCAGTCCTAGCTTGGTCCCTCATTTTTAAACAATTTTATAATGTTACATTTAATAGATTTCATGTAAATAAGTGCTCTCTTAAAAGACTTAAACTACATTTATTTTGGAACTGCTCTCACACAGTGACATTAAATGTTACATGAAACCTAATTTTTAATTTACATATAGAATTTTTAGTTATTCATGATTGTGAAAAGGAAAGGGATACTTACTTCATAAAACTTATTTCCCTGTTAGCTAACTATAACTTGCGTAAATGTAAGTTGTCTAAAATGCAAACTTCTTTTTTTAAGATATAGACTTCAAAAGAAAATGTATTTTGAATCTACGGAGTTCTCTCACTTCATCTGAACTGAAAGACTAAAAAAGCATGAATTATTATTGTTGTCCTGACACATCATACACAAACTGGATATTGGAGTATTTTTGGTATTCAAATTTACATTACTTCCTGATAATGTGGCCTCATGTTGCCATACCCACTGTATTATATTTATGAACATTTTTCACTCATTGTACGTTCATATTTTGACCTGATATTGTCACGAGTCCGGTTCAGATTCACAAACATTTCTTATACAAAAAAAGTTTACATCGCAATATTATGTGCCTGACAAATGTTTATGAATGTAATACAGTGAGTGTGGCAATATGAGGTCACGCGACCAGAAAGTTATATAGATTTGTATATTTCAAAATTCACAAAAAACAAAAACAAAATCATAATTCCAAAAGGAAAATTATGTATGATGTTATAAGGCATGTTACAAGAGATTGAGAATATATTACAGGTGACGTGACAGAAAGATATATGAAAATCAAAAAAAAATCCTCAAAACTTCACAGAATGACATTTCTAAAACCCAAGTCATGTATGATATGTTAGAAGTGTTACGGAATATATTACAGGTGCCATAACAGCCAGTGTTGCCAACTCCACGGTATTCCCACGGAATTGGGCAACACGGTTAAAGTTGTACAGTGTAATAACAATGTATAAATTCATAATGAATATCCCATTCACTGCTTAAAACTATGTATTAACGTTTTTCCACTTAATTCACAGCTTTACATTTAATTTACACAAGGCTTTGCATGTTTTCGAATCTTGGAAGGCTTATCTTTTATTATCATTACGCACTTTTGAGACGGTCCCTTATTTTGTCTGTCTGGAGAGGAAGTACACTAAATCTTAAAATCTCAAACAGCGCGTTTCAACACTAAAAGGCATGGCCGCCTGTGCTGGTTTAGTTGTTGTTTTTGACCAGTTTGAGCAGGTTTGATTCATCATGTCACTCGCCATGCTAATATAGCCGAACTTTGTGGTAAAAGTTAGCTTGACGGCTACGTTGCATAAGCTGTCCAGGACTGCTAACAGCACACCCGACACATTAGTGAGAGTTTGCATGGCCTGCTGTCTGAGTTACCTTGACCGAGTCCACGGGGTACATGACTGTGTGCTCCAGCACCCCGGCCACGGCGCCCGCGGTCATGTGCGTGCACAGGGACGCATGAGCGGGCAAACTCTCGTAATCCGCGTCGCCCTCCGACGATCCGGCGTCGCTTTCCCCCTCCGTCATCTCCAGACTCGCCAGGACCGTCTCGGTGCGTAACTCCATGCGTTAGGCGCGCGGGGAAGGTCTAAACGCACGAGTGATACTCTGAGATGTGAAGCGGAGACACGAGCGCACACATTACTACACTACCACTGACAGCGTCATCTCAGTGACGTCACCGCAGTGACGCGGCGCAGAGCACACATGAATATTCATGAGCGTCCCGTTTCGTGTTTCTTTTAACGACTCTGGACATATTAGTGCGTTTTCACCGGATCACAAAAACCTCATATGAAAGTGGCAGCCTACAACCAGATGGCAGCTTATGTGTTTGCAATTAATCGATCTGTTACAAATCAAAAGATTATGCTATAGTCTACTTGCATTGCATTTAACCTGTTATTAAATCTCCTTCTCCTTGGTCTTATGCCTGCTATTGACAGAATCATCAAATTCAGCAATCTTAGGGAAATATGATAATTTTTTTGAAATTATATTTTAATACAAAAGATACAAAGTTCCTATTAAATATGAAATGTCCTTATGAAATGTTGCAAAGTGATTAGGTTACTCACATTATTACACTTCTTGATTTGTAAATTAGATGCAATGTATATTGTACATTGAATGGGAATAACAATGTATGGACGTTTTTCGGACATATTCCATAAAGTAAAATAAAGAAACTATGAAAAGAAAGACAAAACCATTGTGGTTTTCACAATCTTGCGCAGGTTTTTTTTCCTTTAACCATGTTTGTCCACTAAATGTATCGTTTTGTCCAAAAAAAAAAAAAAAAAAAAAAAAAAAAAAAAGATTCCAATTCATCATCTTTGTAAAAACATTCAGTTTTCGCTTTGTGATCAAAAACATGTTTGAATAATTGCATAAACTGAGCAAACGATTAGAAACTTCACTGAATAATCATCATGACTTTATCATGACCCTTTACAGCAATCATAACCACGACTCAATCTATAAACTCTTTTGAATATTAATAATTACACTCTTAAGTTTCATTCTGAAACATCGATACACTGGTAAAGTGCAGCTGGGTTTAAAACATAATGTGGACATTAAAAAGTACAGTAATCTGGGAAAGCCTGAGGAGTTTTCTTTTGCGTGATACTTCTTTTAAAGAGTATTTTTCACTAAACTTCCTGTTTTTAATTCCTGTTTTAAGTTATATTCAATTTCTTTTCATTAACGCATTATTATTAAATTCCGGCCTGATTTGTACTTTTTGGAATTTACTATTCAATTTAGCAATTTTGTTTGTTCGAACACGGGTTGAAAACGATTCATTGATTCATTTGAGTCAATCCTCAGAAGTTTTCAAGAAGTGCCCGCACAGCATTTGTTATGAATAACCACATGTTAGTTATATACAACTACTTTTAATAATACTCCTGCTTATTCGATTAAATGTTGTTTAATGAATGTGTTCCGGTTTCATGTCCGAAGAACCGACTCAATAGAACGATTCGCTCGCGAGTCGGATTCGATTTTAAAACGTTCTTTCCTAAACAAAGCTTCAATGAAAAATGTTGTAATTCTGTGTATGCTATATTATTTTATTCTCCATCTGCATCTTGTGACTGTCATTCCACACATGCTGTAGCTATATAGATATCTGTAGATTTGGTCAGATCCATCTGTGAGAGTGCGATAATCTAGGTGTGTCTTTTCTCAGAAAGATCTGAAGTTCAACTGTGTCCACTTTATCATGCAGCATCCTCTCTCTTTGTGACTACATGATACACAGAGAAACAGTTTTTGACCAGTTGTCTTCTGACTACACCTTTCATGCACACACAAAACATTTTAAAAGCAGATCATATGATTCAACAGCTGCCTGAGAGAGAAAACATGAACCAAAGCAGTGCATGTGACCAGTGAGACATAGTGAATCAAACAAGTCTCACAGACTCTTTGCATGGTGTATCTAAAGCATTTGAGTTTCACTTTTTTGTGTGACTTTGTGTGGGTGCCAACATATATTATTCTGGCAAGTACTACTCTGTAACGAGGGGCGAGAGGGCGGCACCCCGAAACGCCAGTGTCTGTTTTTACATGATTATATAATAAGAACTTTAATCTCAGACACACTCTTTTTCTTCACAAGTGTGCATGGAAAGCGCTTAACAGTTCACGAAGTGTAAAGTGCAGTTATCAAAACTTTTGAAGTCGAGAGAAAAATGATTTTTGATGCTGACTGTTTCAGTTGGAAATTCCTAGTTAAAGAAGAGTTTTACTCTTGATAAGATCATTGGATAAATGCATCTAAAATAAGGGTTAATTTCACAAATATCTGAAATAAGAGAATTGCAGGCGTCTTGGTGAATCTCATGTGTTTTCTAAAGCTGTAGATGGTGCTAGAGAAAAAAGAGAGAGGGACTATGAAACCCTGCTGATAGTATTGAAATTGTATTGTTAGTATTGTATTGTTAACCGTTTACCAATAATAAAGAAGATTTTGTGTCAGTTGATTTTTATTGAACTGGTTTCAGCTGTTTACTTTTTGGTCACAGTCAGATTATTATTATTATTATTATATTTTTTTCTAGCATGCCTTAATCTCACACCATTCTCCTAATAAATAAAACAAATGTAATTTAAATATAATTAAAATAAAGTTGTGAATATCACTTGTGAACAAAGTTATTTATTGTCACTTCAAATCAAGCTGTTATTATGTTAAATTATGAAAAATGCATGGAAAATATGATCCAGTTTTGTGTGGTTATATTAAATGCTGTGAAACGTGTGCAGGTTACCCGATGGTGTAAATTATTGACTATTATTCAAACTAAATCCTCTAAATAAGCCTAAATGACACAAGTCTCTCCTAAATAATGATATTTCCCAGGATCTTCTGATGTATTATGTCACAGGCAGCGCTTGATCATCGTGGTTTGGGAATTTCTAACATTTCTTCAAATAGCTTCGATTTTTTAAACTTAACCTTTGGGGAATTTTCCTAGATGGATAGAAGTGACTAAATGTTCAAGCTGCATATTTCTGATATTCCCACGCTCATTTGTGTTCAACACTGAGTGTCTTGTGTTTCTCAAAGCGCTGCTGACAGTCTGTGTCTCTGTCAAAGTGATACTTTGACCGTTTAGATAAAAGAGTTGCTTGACAACTAATTCTGTCATCTCAGCCCTATTCATGACCTTCAGTCAGACAGGCTGGACAGATGGGTTGTACCAATACTTCAGCTAAATATTTATTAAACCTATTTCTTTGTTGACAAGTGTAACTTGATTTGCAAGTATAGAAATACAGCTGGTTTTTATAAAACACTGACTTAAGTATTCATTGTTGAAAAGAAATAATGCATTTGAACTCTTACAGCAACTCAGCATAATAAATGATTTCTGAACGATCACGTGACACTTAAAACTGGAGTAATGATGCTTTTGATGACAGGAATAAATTGCATTTTAAAATGGATAAATTGTAACAATATTTCGGAATGACTTTAGCTGGAAAAATGACTCTGTAATTATTTATTTTCCTGTTTGACAATGTGAAGCTGCTTTTGCAATCAGTGTTGTATAAAGCGCTATACAAATAAAGGTGACTTGACAATATTTTTGATCAAATAAATGCAGGAAAAAAAAAAACTCTTACCAAGCCCAAACTTTTACATGCTACTGCAATAGCCTGATTGTGAATCAAAAAATATTTTAATGTCATGGATTAATGACATTTATAAATAGGTAAACTTCTCAAAAATCTGTGTTTCCCATGTAGCCTACATATCAAGTGCAAGAAAAATGTGCCCTTTAAAACGTAGTTTGGCATTCCAATGACATGCAAGGTAAAAAAATAAAATAAAACAAATTATATATATATATATATATATATATATATATATATATATAGTAGTCATTTAGTTTTTTTATTTATTTTTATATTTGCTGCTATCACTCACATATGCATACAATTTGAATATGCTCTGAGTGGTCCGTTGCCGTACTGACTTAAGGTCCTACAACATGTTTTTATCACAGGAAAGTAACAAACCTAATGTTTTCATAAGTGTAAGACCACATGGTTGGACATTTAAGACGTTCTCATGTTTGTTTTGTAACATAAGATTGAGAAAACAGGGATCAGTCACACTTTACAACTCTGAGAGAAGTGAAAACGAGAAGGTTTTAACCTCTCATCCAGAGGACATCGTAAATAAACCTCTGACCACGGTTGCCAGGTTTTCACAACAAAACCCGCACAATCGCGATTCAAGGGGGTCCCCGGTTGTCCCCCGTTAAAAATCTCGTCCCATGGCTAAAATACTAAGTGTGGAGGGCTTCTCTGGTTAAATTCGATTTCCAAGGGATTCATATCACGTTACTGGGGTCGCTTTTCAACCGGCGGCAACAGCGTTAAAATAGCTCAGTAACGCGGGATAACCGCGGTCTTGGCAACACTGCCGCTGACACAAAGTCCTCAGAGTCTAGAGATCGTGTCAGTCAAGAGTCTCTTTCAGAACACGTCTAGAGGGTTTTCACTTTAGAAAGCACCATTAGGAAGAAAACACAAAACACCATTTTAATTCATAATTTCTCATTATTTTTGGCAACAGAAATGCTGTAGGAATTGATGTTTCTGCATGCAAACTTTTGTGTTAATATGGTACGTGTGCATGACAAACATCAACAACATACAGCAGAGACTGACGCGAACATCAACACCAACATCTGAGGTTTTCTTCGAGAAAAACAAGTCATTGAGAATTTGCACTGAAATACACACACTTACACATTCAACCAGGACAATGAATGGCGTTTAGATGCATGTTTTTTTATTATTTGTCTCTGAAATCCCCTCATAATACAGTACTTCCTTATGAACGGCAAATTTACCTTGAAAAATGTAGAAAATTAAAGTAAAAGTTCACGCCAAAATGAAAAAAAAAAAAAATATATTATTTACTCCCCTCAAGTGTGATAGTTTCTTTCTTCTGTTCAGTTTTCTTCAACACGAATATTGAAGAATATAGGTAACCCACAGTTGTTGGTCCCCACTGACTTCCACCGAAAAAACCTTCCTATGAAAGTCTATGGGGACCTGAAAACATTTGGCTAACACCATTCTTCAAATCTACGATGGAAAAAAAAAAAGAAATTCATACAGGTTTAGAATAACTTGAGGGAAGTAAATTGACTGAATTAAACCCCTCCTTTTAAAGGTTGGTTCTTATCCCCATTTTATTCCAGACCTGTGAGACTTTCTTCCCATGGATGCAAAAGGGTGAATTTTGGAAATATAATTTGATAGCGAATGAGAAATCTACAATGACAAAAAAAAAAAGCATCACAGAAATACTGGCCCATTCGACTCATACACTATACTCGACTGAAATGACTTCTATTTTTGGTCCTTCTTCACACAAAGCTATTGTTTGGCTTCAGAATTAATACTTTAGATCATAAGTCCAATGATTTGTTTGATGATGCTTTTTTTGTACTTTTTAAATCTTGATCCTAATTCATTGTAACTGCGTGCAAAAGAGTGACGAATTATTAAATCTTTTAGTCATCGACAGAAGTGGTCATATGGGGTTGAACATGACAATTTATTTTTGAGTGAACTGTTAATATATATTGCAAGTTGGAACACAAAGATGTGCTTTTAACTCTGTAATATATTGCACTGATTCTCATCATAGAGCTCTAAATGTTTAAATAACATCACACCGTTTCACCCGCATGTGAAGCCATAGAAATGATGGGCGGTGGCATAAAAAAAAAAAAAAAAAAAAATCAAGATGCACATACACACACACACACACACACACACACACACACACACACACACACACACGCTCACTCTGTTTCTCTTTGGCACAACCAAATCATTTCATAATCATGCGTAGTCTTGAGTTGAGGTCACAGCCAGCAGAACCTTATCTAGACTATAGAGTGTCCAAATTGGGGACAAGTGTATGAAACACACTCAAGTCACACGTCCCCGTTCACACTGATAGTGACATTGAAAATCAAAAGGCAGCCTCAGCGTCCCTCTTAATAAATAAACAACACCACAGCTGATCAGAGGCAGCCATCCGGTCCTTTCCAGAGCTGCAATCTTCACATTACACCAAAGTGTGACTGGCCTTGGCTGCAAATGTCATGTAGAATCATTACTCATTGCTAGTGGAGGAGTGTTTCCAAACCAAAACACCTTCATTAGAGAGCTACGTCTCCTCCAGCTGTTTGAGTGACCGGTCCCAGTCCTACAGGGTAACAGGGAGGTCTGGGGAACCCAGGCCCTCCTCCAGCCACTGGACGGAAGCGGAGGCACTGCGCAGGAGTGTGGAGCGCGTGTGGATGCGTCTCAGACGGAGCAGGTAAAGGAGGATGGAGAGAACCACCACCAGAAAACAGGCCAGGAACAGATAGTGGTTGTTCATGAAGGAGAAGCTGTGCTGCCAGTGAGAGTGAGAGCCCTTCAGACTCTCCTGCGGGATGTCCCTGACAAACCAGAACACGAGGAAAACACGTCACAAATGTACACAAAAACACATTTTCACATAACTAGGCATTATTTAATTAAATATACATCAATTCAAATAATGTTAACATTTAGTTTTAATGTGGTGTTTTAGTGTTAGCATGGTATAATACCAGTAATATGACACTTTTCTAAGGTGTTTACTGCAACTTCAAATAATATTTATGGCTCTATAGAATAGAAATAAATAAATAAAATAAAAAGTGCTATAGAATCCAACTAACAACAACTGTGTGCAATATTACGAAGCATGTCTAATTAATTAAAATCATGAAACATAAACGTTTTCAGATCAATTTATTAAAAGTTTAACAGAAATGACATGTTTAGGGCCCCATGAAATGTTTTAAAACGTTTAAAACGTGTCAGAAATGTACACAAAACATTATGACATTTTCAAATAACTTTTTCTCTCTGGTATTACATTTTTTTTCCTCACCATATTTTTTGTTACCAAATTCTGTGTTTCAGCATGTCTAATTATTTGAATGCAGAAAACAACTTAATTTATTCATTCTTTTCTTAAAGTAGCCTTATGATTTTTATTTGCATTTTCTCAGAAATTATCTGTTGTGTATTTACATTTTTCTGGTTATCAAATGAAGGCACACAACATTAACTTAGTTTATCTTTTAATTATTGAAAACTAAGCAACTAATATTTTTTGGCAAACAAAGGGGATTTACTATTCAAATTAAAACAGGAAATGTTGTGTGATTATTCCTAATCATAATAATGTAATAATGTTTGTTTCATTTTAGTAGTAGTAGTAGATTATGAACATTCTACTGAAAAATGCTAATAGTTACAATGTCTTCAAATCAAACCGGACTTTTATTTTGACGGGTTGCCATGAATACCTTTACAGTTCTGTGTATGTGATTAGATGCTAGTTTTACTCAAATCAAACGGTCAAATGCTCATGAAAAGACTCACAGAGCAGTTCTGGAGATGTTCTTCATCTGTTAGTCCTCATTTATTGAGACCACAGACGCCGAAATAACCGAAAACGCTTCATTATGTAAATGTACCAAATTTTGCCATAAGTGAGACTGCATCATATAATAATTACTGTCAACAGTGTTCATCATCTGTTTGAATACATCTTTAATTGATTTTCCCAAAAAATTCTGCCATATGCACATAAACTGACAGTCACCAGTGATAAGTTACTGCTAAATATTAATCAACACAAAAGCGTTGACTGTCACTTTTGATTAACGAAAGTTCCTGCTTAATGAAAAAAAAAAAAAAAAAATTATATATATATATATATATAATTTTTTTTTAAGAAAAAAAAAAATGCTATAAAAATAAGTTGGTGTATACATGTACCTCAGAGGTAGAAAACGTGTGCGGTACAAAATGGCTCCTAGTGTCCACTGCACTTCTTTGTCGTACACCAGCAGGGCCGTCCTGAGATTCTCATACGCCTCTGGAAACACAAAACCTGAGTGGAGCACCTCATACATCCACGCAGACTTGAAGCACTGATACCTGCAGGGAGAGAGGAGCAGACGGTTTATACCGTTCTCCAAAATCAGCATCGACACTGTGCTGTCCAAACAGCTGATGTGTTATTTTCTACCATACACATTAGAGGTCGACCGATATATCGCTCGGCCGATATATCGCTCGGCCGATATATCAGGCCGATATTTGTCATTTTTTTATATATATATCGGCATCGGCCGATATCCGTGTTTAGTAGCGCCGATTTAAAGTCAGGCACGTCGGCGGGCAGCCCCGTGTTATTGGTGCGGTGGAAAGTGCTGCTGCAGCCACTGCATGTGAAGCACCCCGAGCCAAAACTTTTGGAAGATTCAACAATAGACCTGCGAGATAAAGGTAGTCAGAGAATTTCACTCTGTAAATGGGGTGGAGAAGTTGGCAGCTCTTACAAACACTGCAGCGTGATTGAGGGCTCCGTTACTCCGCCCCGCTCACAGACAGCACCGCGCTCTGAGAGACAGCTGTCCTGGAGCTGCCCAGAACCGTGAATCACATGTGTTCGGAAGCATGGTTTGATGCAGACAATAACCATTTTTCCATCCAACTCATTTGTATTTAGGGATGTCAATATTTGATAATTTCCATGATCGATCGTCGTATAAATTAAGGATCAAGTAATAACCTTAATGCTGCAAAATGCGTCTGCAGCGGTATTATTATTATGTGCAAAAGCCACTTGGAAAAAAATGAACAGACTGCGATGTAAGTTCGAAATTAGAATGCACTTTAGGTGTTCTGTGTCATTTATACCAAACACAAATGTTGCTGGTTGCTAGTGTCTTTGCAGCACCACTGTTAATTATTTTTTATATATTTATTTTTTTATATTTTTCAGTTTAATTGATTTTTATTTCTAAAATTGTATTTATTTAAATGTATTTTTAAGTTTACATTTATGTTCCAACAAACTTGAAAAATTCTACTTGATAAATGTAAATGCTCTAAAACTTTTATGTAAATGATTGACATATATATATATATATATATATATATATATATTACCTGTTTTATATATTTAATACTTGGTCAGTTTATTAATTTGTTTGGTTAACTTTGGATACATTTTTTTTTTTTTTAATACAGTGCAGTGCACTAAATTAAGATGAATGAAGAGATGGTTCAAGTCAGTGCTCAATAAATTATGATAGGTTTAGAAAAAATGTGTTGTGCATCCACTTATTATTAGTGTGACATTTTAGCAAGCAAATCAAGAGGAAAACTCCAAGATATCGGCCCTAAAAATCGGCAGCACATATCGGCCATCGGCTGACCCTGACCTCTAAACATCGGCTATAGAAAAACCCATATCGGTCGATCTCTAATATACATTTATACTGAAGAGAAAATGAGTCAATACTGCCTTGATAGAGGTTTTTGTATTTTAAACCTACTTCAGTCTATGTTGATCAGCATGTGAGGCGTAAAGTCCTCGATCAAACCGCTCTTTCAAAGTCGTCCACTGGGTGGCACAGTAACTCTGAAATTAAACGGACAAGGTCACTCAAAACAAACCTTTGGTCCTTTGGGATACATCTGGATAACTGAAACAAATGCTGTAATAAAAAAAAAAAATCTTGTATCTTTCTTCATATTTTCGTGTATGCATCACAAAAAGAGACATTTTCAAGAATGCTCAAGCTGCGACAGAACCTTTCTTTTTGGGGCTCGATAGCCAAAGAGCAGCATGAACATTGTAAAATGTGAGTGCACCTTAGCAGCGTTGGAGTATTTGGTGGAGTTGTAGTCCCCTCCCATGCGCAGCACATCTTCAGTGCAGTAGTAGAACTCGGAGAAGCCGTAGAACTGGCTGTTGGTGAAGTCGATGGGCGGCTGGTAGACTCCGTTCAGCGAGGTGTTGGTGTCGTTGGTGCGGTTGAGGAACGGCTGGAGCAGCAGACGGCAGCGACTGAAGTCTCCAGTGCCTCTCAGGTGCACCCTCTGCTCCCGAGGACCCACCTCGTCCTGGAGGTCAGCTGGCAGACAGGGGTCCAGGATGGGTGAGTCTGCACTCTCTCCTTGATGCTGACCCAGCAGCCTACAGCCAAGAACATGTGAGCGTGGCGATCGATAAAAACGTCAAATATTCACAATACATTTACAAAATACAATTATCTTGAATCCTTTTGTGATCTTACTGCGCTTACTGCGCACATTAATAGCATAATTAGTACACTGTGAATTAATGATGATGCATTTATATACGGTCACCGTCACTCACAGTTAATTTTTATTAATTGATCAAGGCTGCATTTATTTAATCAAAAATACGGTAAATGCAGTAATATTTTGAAATATTTCAATTTAAGATAACTTCTATTGTTCAGACATTTTATAATAAGAATATAAAGCTTACATTTATATAAAGTTATATAATTCATACAACATCTATAAAAGTATATAAAAAAATAAATAAATTATATATAGTATTTTATTCCTGTGATTAAAGCTGAATTTTCAGCATCATTATTCCAGTCTTCAGTGTCACATGATCAGAAATCAACCTAATATGATGATTTGATGCTTAAGAAACATTTCTGATGATTATCAATATTGAAAACAGTTATTTTTGTGGAAACTGTGATCCATTTTATTCCTTGATTAAGAGAACAGCATTTATGTCAAACAGAAATGTTTACTGTCACTGTATAAATGTATTAAAAAACAACAACTTTTGAATGGTAGTGTACATTATCTAGCTTACGTTCAACACATATTGGATCTTACTTGTTTTGGACTTGTGTGTTGTGGATGAGGTTTTCCTCATATCTCTGGCGGGCTGCATTTCCACCGAAACCCAAAAATGTTGAGACGTAAACGCGGTACACGTGCTCTGTTCTGTGAGCGTCACAGCCCAGGTTAAACTCCGCCAGCAAATTCTTGGCTATCTCCTCCTGGCAGCACACAGACAGAAATATAAGACAGCTGTGGGAGACAGATGTTAACTGAGGTCTCTTCTGGGCAACCATTGAAGCATCTTCCAAAAATACAGAACTACAGATCGACTCTGAAGAGCGCGCAGATTGCATGTTTCTTTAAACGCAGAGCCAGCAAAGCAGCATCATCTTTGTAAAATGACATTTAAAGGAATGTTCGGGGTTCAGAAACAAGTTGAGCTCTATCAAAAGCATCTGTGGCATCTTGTTGATTACCACAGAAAATGAGTGACTCATTCCCCAGTAAAAGTTAACATTTAGAACAATGCACTTAAAAAAAAAAAAAAAAAAAAACATTGGTAATTGTTTTTTTTATTAAATTGTAATTTAGCAGGCAGAAAAACTTCTGTTTTTTAATGGATTTTTTGTTTTTACAAAATGAGAGATGAGAATTCTGTTCAGTGGTAATCGACAGCACAGCTGCGGTTCATTGAGCTAAACACGAACAATCCTTTAACAGCTCTCGAGCTCTAATACAGATGTAGAAAAATACTACAGAACATGAAAACACTGAACGCTTCACTCTGATGTGTTTGATTCCAGCGACATCCTGTTATGTCAGATTAGAGGCCATCAGGATTTGTGTGGAGGAGTTTTCCTCGGAAACAATTACCGTATTTTTTGGACTATAAGTCGCACCTGAGTATAAGTCGCATCAGTCCAAAAATACGTCATGATGAGGAAAAAAACATAAGTCGAACTGGACTATAAGTCGCATTCATTTAGAACCAAGAGAAAACATTACCGTCTCCAGCCTCGAGAGGGCGCTCTATGTGTTCAGTGTAGACTACAGGAGCTGAGCAGCATAGAGCGCCCTCTCGCGGCTGGAGACGGTAATGTTTTTTCTTGGTTCATCTCTCTTGGTTCAGGTCAAATTAATTTTGATAAATAAGTCGCACCTGACTATAAGTCGGGAGGACCAGCCAAACTATGAAAAAAGTGTTACTTATAGTCCGGAAAATACGGTAAACATACAGAATTAACTCAAATATTATATTCAGAAAAATACAAATAAACCATGCATGCACACACACCAAATTCATGGACTGCTAATATTAGATTATGAAACTCTCCCCAAATTACTGGGATTCAATTAAATTCTGAAAATAATGTTTAAATGCATACTCCACAACAAAATGAAAATTGTCATTAATCGCTTACCTCGATGTCGTTCCAAACCCGTAAAAGCTTTGCTCGTCTTCAGAACACAATTTAAGATATTTTAGATGAAAACCGTGAGGCTTGAGACTGTCCCTTAGACTGCCTAGTAAATAACAGTGTCAAGGTTTAGAAAGTATCACTCAAACGGCCTACGGTCTTCTGTGTCAGCCGGGCCACAAGGATGCGCTGTTTTCTTTCAATGCAAAGCATAAATACACGTAGAAACAGCGCATCCTTGTGGCATACGGTGACACGGAGAGACTGTTGAGAAAGGAATTGTTGAACCAAGTCATTATTTTTGTTTTATTAGCATACAAAAAGTATTCTCGTCGCTTCATAATGTTATGGTTGCACCACTGATGGCTAAGGACTATTCTAATGATGATCTTTTTCTGGACATTGACAGTGTATTTTATTTGGCAGTCTATGGGACAGTCACAAGCCTCCCGATTTTCATCCAAAATATCTTAAATTGTGTTCTGAAGACGAACGAAGCTTTTATGGGTTTGTAATGACATGGGGCTAAGTGATTAATGACAAAAATTTCCATTTTGGGGTGGAGTAACCCTTCAAATAGTAGATAAAAATTAAAAGAAGATAAACAGGATTATCTGATTTACATACAGAAGTCTTAAAGGTACAGCAGAAAAAAACATTAAATCTGAGAGACAGAAAGGTAAGAAATGGTCATATGAAGAGGAAAAAAACAACAAACACTCGATCTCATAACAAAACTTAACCATCTTACATTTAGGTGAATTGGGGAGAATTCATATGAAGCTGTATGATTTAATATACTTCAAGCAAAATTGGAGAACGAACTGATGTGACATCATTTCGAACGAAATCCGGCCAAAACAAAGTTTGTTTGGGAGTTTGAAATGGCTTCCCAAAGCGAACTTTCCTGTTCTCTTCATTTTTGTTGTGTTTATTTTGTTACGAAGAGGAAAACAGGCAGCACATATTTACATATTCATTTATAAACGTTGTTTTCATCAGTGTGGGCGGCGTCGGGATGTTCAATAACAGTATATCTTTGTTTTACCCCTAAACTAAGAACAAAAAATAACTGTGTTTTGAATGTATCAGGGCCTCAAGTCATACTGTCCGAATCAGACTGTACGAATTAGTCCAGATAAAATCGTACGGATTAGACCGAATGAGACTGTACGAATTAGTCCAGATAAGATCGTCTGAATAAGCTTGAATGCAACTGTATGTAGTGGTCGAGCAATACGTTATTCTGTTTGGCCGAAGCGTTCGTGGTGGGACTTTTATTTTGACGGCGCTGAGAACACACAGTGCTCACATTCTCCCTCGTTTGCTGTCGTTGTTAACAGTTCTGTCCCCAGACAGAAATCTGTCTAATAATTAGATAGAAATATTAAACAAAGGAATTAAAATGTATACAAAAAAGTATTACGACGATTGCTTTAATACTGTTAGTAATAGACAGGCAAACATTAGAATAGTTTCTCGTGTGCTGTCAGCATTCAGCAAATACACATTTATAAAATTTAAACAAATCCTTGAATGACTAATGGACATCTAATTTCAAAATCCTTGCAAACTTCCGCTGTGAGATCTTGTGAAGTGTGCATGTGACCTGAACGATCGCGTGCACTCTGTGTGACAGTCGGTCCGTGTAAATTAAATACAGACAAGAGGAGAGTTCAGCTTTATTGAGAAGTGCAAAAGGCAAACTTTAAACTCGTGATTTTAAATTATTCTGGGCTTCATGCTTTTGCCCAATGTAATATTCATGTAATTTTCACTGTGTGCTGTATGTAAAATGAGTGTTACCCTGGCTTTATAAAACAAAAACAAAAAAGTGTTTCCTAATGCGCACAAACTTGAGTGTCTTGTTGGTTACAGTGTTTACTTCGCTTTTCATTATATTTGTATTAAATATTTGTTTCTTCGTTAAAAATACATTGTCATTGAAAGTATAAAAGTTTCTTTTACACTTTTTTTTTCATTTCCAAATAATTTAAATTTCTTAAATATTAAATACAATAAATATGTATGTATGTATATATATATATATATATATATATATATATATATATATATATATATATAACTAATTGTATGGATTATTCTGAATAAAAATGTACAAATTAGTCTGAATGAGACTGGACAAAGGAGACTGTACGAATTATGAATTAGTCTGAATAAAATCGTATGAATAAGCCTAAATGCAGTTGTATGGATTAGTCTGAATGTGATCAGAATGAGACTTAATATGAATACGCCACCAATTCACCAAATCAAAACAGTTAAAAACTGCAATGAGAGTGCGTTGCTAAATATTTTTGGTGTAATAAACCATTACAAATATTGTAAATGACTTCAAGAGAAACAGAAGAAGAAGAAAATCTAATGTATTATAAAAGTGGTGAATATTTCTGTGATATAGAAGTGGAGAAATGACTGTTGAAGAGTGATTAGTATTCTTCTCAAAGCTTAAGCACAATGCTGCTATTTGAACATGCAGCAGTCTTATCTCAGTCCAAGGCATCAGTTCAGCAAATTCACCATGGCCTTATACTGCACTGGGCCAAGAACCACAGAGAACAAGAACGAGACAATGAGAACATTCAGCTTTCAAAAATATGGGAAATTTTCAAAGATAATAACCTGTTCTGGAGAAGCAAAGCTTACAGTTTTGGGCACTTCGTATGCGATCTGAGTGGAGACGCCACCCATGTCCAGTACACCAGCCGTACGCTTGCGCACCAGCGTCTCCTGCTGGTCACTGCCAGGAACCTGCACCTCCACCACGGCCTCATGGTCTGAGAAACAGAGGACAAAATATAGACCAAAGTGAGAGGGCAGCTGGAGAGCAATCTTTTGTAGGGGCTATTAATTATGATAAAGAAAATGGTATGATATCACTAACCATCCTCAACATGATTGAATCGGCCGAGAACAAAGTTGATTCCTATCCATGCATACACTCCTGCAATCAATCAATCAAATAAAATCAGTTCCACATAATTTAGATTTTCACTCAAAAGCTAAAAAAAACAAAACTATGTACACTACTGTTAAAAAAAATTGGGGTCAGTATTTTTAAAATAAATGTGGTTTTAAACTTCATTAACAAGATTTCTACAACAAACGGCACAACTGTTTTTCCACACTGATATTAATCAGATACGTTTCTTGAGCATCAATTCAACACATTAGAATGATTTCTGAAGATCATGTGACACTGAATTTCATGCTGAAATTCATCTTTGATGACGAGGACAGATTACATTTTAAAATATATTGCAATAATAATAAAAACTTATTGTAAATTGTAATAATTTCACTGTAATGCAGTATTTTTAATGTGTATTTTTTTATCAAATGCATGCAGCCCTGATAAGAAAAAAAAAACCCTCAGTATTAGTAGTGTAGATTTGTGCAACATTTAAATGTACCCCTTTATTTACGATCTAATAACTCTGGAGGTGGTCTAGGTGCGTCTTACCTTCCTGTTTGCCTGAGATAACTTCCACATGGGAGTCGGAGAACAGGAAGTTGAAATTTACAGGAATGTCAGTGCGCAAATCCTCCAACAGGGCTTCCTGTTGGCTGCAAACAAACCCAATCTTAGCAGATGCGGCAGCTAATTTGAGGTTTATATAGACCCCTTTTGCGCTGACGTCACAGGTACGTCACGGTGCTAGCTGGAGGCAAAACAAACTGAGAACTGGAGGCGGCTAATACAAACCAACACAGGGTCGGCTACTCAAGGAGCTTAAAATGTCGTCTTGTTGTGTTGTTGGTTGCCAGAATCGACGGAGAACATTTTATATACATTGTTGTGATTAATTGTGACCGGAATTTAAGAACATGGTAAGAAAGAATAAATACAGAAAGTTTATAATTAATTTGCAGTCTTCAGAATTTTTATTTCTAGAAAATATTTACATCTTAATAATAATTTTACTGTAATGTCACTCTTTATTTAATCTAAGGATTTATACGCCCTCAGTTTCTCTTTACTATACACGCTCGGTTTCTCTATCAGGTAAGTGTAGATGTCAGGCCACTCAATCGGAGGTAATCCTGTCAGATCGTCCATCCCATGAGTGATTGTGTACAGGTCGACCAATCTCCGTCCGTTAAAGTTAACTTTTTTAAATGATTATCGCGGTCCCGGACAGTGAGTGACCTTAAATATTCAGATAAAACAGATATAATCAGATTTTCTCCAGCCATTGTTAAAAAAAACAATCTAAGAAAACACGCTAGCTACCGTTTGTTCAAGTGTTTCTGCCTCCAGCTAAGCCCCGCCCACACAAATACGTCACCTTGTTTACCAACTGTAAAAGGGTCTATTTGTGCGAGTGTGTGATCGGACACCTTTCAGGCAGGACTCTCATTCCTGCGGTGCACAGGATGTAGAGAGGCGTTTCCTGGTGCTTGTTCTTAGGGATGTGCTGAGCAGCAAAGCTCAGCAGAGGGCTGATGTAGTCGCTGGCCTTGCCTGGTGTGGATGCATACTCTGAAATACCTGAATAGACAAAAGAGACAAGTGTTACTTGTATGACTGGGTATTGACAAACATTTCATGATTGGATTTAATTCGATATACCAATTAACTTGGATATATATCAGGTACAGAATATATTTACATTTAAATTGTATCAGTTCTTATAATATAAACTTTATAAATGATATAAATAGGTTTCTACTCCAATTCATGTTTGCAATCTAAATATTTAAAAAGTGTCTGTCAAACTTGTATTCATCCCAGATTTACACAAAAACATACATTAAATAAGATATCACTTAAGTAAAAAAAAAAATCATATGATAAGTTGACTAAAATATAATGAATATTTCATGTAGTGCCTCCGCTCTAGACATTTTTCTAACTAAGTTAGAAAGTTAATGGATACTGAAAGTAAATGCAGCATTAAAGGTCCCCTTCTTCGTGATCCCATGTTTTAAACTTTAGTTAGTGTGTAATGTTGTTGTTAGAGTATAAATAATATCTGTAAAATTCTAAAGTTCAATGCCAAGCGAGATATTTTATTTAAGAGAATTCGCCTACAAAGAACGACCCGTTTGGACTACATCCCTCTAGTTCCTGCAGTAATGACGTCACTAAAACAGTTTTTTGACTAACCTCCGCCCACGGGAATACACAAAAAAGGGGGCGTGGTCTTGTTGCGCTCGCATGGAGAAGGAGGAAGTGTTTGAAGAGTGCGTTTGCCACTATGTAGTATTACACCAGTGTATTTTATTATTTAAGTTGGTGCGTTTAACAGTTTCTCTGTGAGATGCATATTAAAGTTAATAAATGCAGCGCTGCTTTGTTTACAGCGGTAACCAAGGAAACACTTGAAGCTCCCCCTGCTGGCAGAGAGTGAATCTGCGTCTCGTTCAGCTCGTCTGCTGTTTCGGTTACATGCTGATATTTTTTATGTATAGTTTCACAAAACCGAAGTCAAATCATTATGTTTTTGCTTTTCAGAATTTCTATATTATACAATCTGATTTAGATTAAACACTGCTTGTGTTGCAGGTATGCAGCATCTGTTTGGATCATGATTAAAATGCAGTGGTTGCCTCTAATTTTATATGGAAAGAGCACAGACAAAGCATTATTTTATTATATGAAGTGATTTATTTCTGTTATTTATTTATTTGATTTAGGGCTTATTTTAAAATTTAAAATGTAGTTTTGTTATTTACATTTACATCAGATTTAAATTTTGTCATTTAGCAGATGCTTTTTCGAAAGCGACTTAAAAATGAGAACAATAGAAGCAAACAAAACCAACAAAAGATCAATAAAATGCAAGTGCTATATTAATATTATTATAGTGTTATATTTCAATATCACAAAGAAATGTGCAAAATTTTGTCCAATCAATAATAAAAGGACACATTTAATTAATAATTTGAATCGAATTGTGAGTTGAGTGAATCGTTAAATCCCTACAGTTAGTCAATCTAAAATGGACATTTTACAACAGCTGTGTGCATCCGTATATTTATTTGTTGATTCGTTCATTATTTACTCAAAATCTTAAAATTAAATCAAAAACAAAATAATACTTCAATACTATTACACTGTAAAGTGTTTTGTCTATTGTTCAGTAACAGTTCGCTCACACTCAAGAGAGCACAGACTAAAAGACTGATTCTTGGGATTCATTCTTGGTTCATCAAAACGAGAACTGATTAAAATCAGGAAACTGATGTTTTATTCTATTAAAATCTTATAGGCCTAAAATCTAATAGAAAGTTGCTTACGCCCTGGAATGTACAAAACTGATGAGAAACATATGGTCAGACATACATTAAGGGCCTCAAGCAGAGGGCCTCCCCTCTCTAGGGATGTATGAAAAGTGTAGTCTAAAGGAAAAGTTTGACTATGTGGAACCGCCCCATATAGAAATATATAAGGAGAAACCAAATAACATTTGAGAGATCTCCTTGCAAGGACCTCTCGGCTTTGTTTTGCTTAAAATAAAGTCTTTTCTTCTGAGAGAAAAATCCCTGACTGAGTTCGATTCTTTGGAGAACCGGCAAAATACACCACATCACCACTTCAAGACGCCTGCTTTCTGTTCATTCATTCCCACACTGACCTGGCTTGATCTTCATCACTACAGGCTTCCTGTTCTGGTCTCGCATCTGTTTGATATCCAGGAGCTCATGCGGGTTGCCGTTGTGCCGAGGCCAGGTGTACACAAACACACGGGAGCCACTGCTGCCACAGTCCACCACCAGCCCGTAGTTCAGGTTGGGGTTATTGGTGTCCGTGGCCTCCATGTCCGGCACCCGACCCAAACGTCTAGCGGAGACACATCAATCAGAATGATTCAGAATCGATTTGCTGAGATGCATAACAGGAATAACAGAACTGATGAGCACTGCTTTACGTGTGGAGGTGTCGGTCCTCTCTTAGCCAGCTGTACTGGCCCTTCCCTGTGACCAGCAGCAGGTACAGCAGCCCCATCACACCCGCCAACAGACCCAGCAGCAGCAGCTGCCTGAAGGAAGGCAACAGGAACCGCGGCAGAACCACCGGAGACAGGCTGAAGTGCCAGGATGCTGGAAACAGACAGGAAATGCTAATCCTGTAGAGAGAAAAAAATAATGATGATGAGAAAACTATCATGGTTATTGGATCCTCTTAGCTTGGCTGCTCACACAGAAGTCACTTTCAAACCAAGCTGCAAACGTGGTGAATAGATTCACAGGACATACTTGGCGAAATCATTCAGCCTCACACAAAGTTCCCAATTGTGTGGATTGCAATTGGAATAACTGGATTCGAGCTGATTAAATAAATGTGACCACACATCTAGTGTTTAATGTTCAGTTATGTTGAACATTTGAAAGAGTTTCTGTTGTGGACGTTTTTTGGTGGTTTACCATTGTACTGAAAAGCATTGTGGTTAGGATATTTGCTTCATCCATTCAGCTATGCCAATAGCAAGTAATGCCAATTAGTAAACACATAGAAATCAGAAAGTATGTTTCTGGTTAGATTTTTTTTGTGGAAGCCACAGAATAAAAAAGAAATAAAAAAGGTAATTGTGACTCAATTATGATTTTTTCTTGCACCGCGAGATATAAAACTAGAATTACAAGATATAGGCTAAACTCAGAACTGCTAAATAAACTCGCAATTCTAAGAAGAATGTCTTTATTATTCTTTTTTTTTCTATTAGAAATGTTTCTATACACTCTATGGCAAAAAAAACACAAAGACATTTGTCCTTAGAATGAGAAAAGTCTGAATTGTGAGATTTAGTCTGCCACAGTGAACCATTTACAGTAAGACCGCGATTGTGCGTTCAGAAAGCAAATAGCAGCTCTTCTAATTTAAATTGACTTTAAATGTTTGTCAAGCAGCAGAAACTTCATATAATAAACAATAATTTGCCAATAATGTATTCGTCACTACATATTTATGGCCACTTTTGAAAAGCACCTCTTCATGAATCTTTTCTAAACAGTGGTTCGGAGTAGTGATCGACCGATGTATCTGTTTACCGATATTTTTCCCGATATTTAAGCATTTTTCCATAATCGGCTATCGGTTTTGTAATATCGGATTCGCCGATTTATGGCGCCATCTTGTGGCCGTTTTGAGATTTCCGCCATTGCAGCCCGGGCGTCTGAGGAGATCAGTCAACAACAACTCAGTGCACAGGTAAATATATGTTCTACTTGGTTTGCTTTAATTAATCAACTTTATTTAACATAACAGACATGCACAAATGAGATCTGAGACATAAATTCCTGATATAGTTAATTTATGCAGCTTGTTTCTAAACAATTGAGACGAACTCATTGAGTCACGTAGTGTAATTCATCATGTCCTGCCCCAATAGAGACGTATCTTTACATGAATTAAATAAAACAGAGATGAATGAGTGCATGTTGAAAATAAAAGCGTTGAATTTAATTCTTTATCTGTTGTATTTGCTCACCATTAGTCTAGAAGAGAAAGTTTGTTCATATTGCTTAGCAACTGACGGATGATCTGGAGGCTTAAGCACGGCGACTGAATGAGACTTTTGACAAGATTATCTTGTTTAAACACCCTAGATTATATTATCATTTACTACATAACAATTATTTCGCTAATACACATATAAATATAGCCTACCGCTTTGTGGAAATTAATTATTTATTATCTCCATGCGCGATCGCGGTTGATTAAATTATAGTCAAACAGCACTTGGTCAGTTGGCATTTCATGATTTAACGTTAGATTAAATCTAGATCATAAAATGCCAACTGACAAGTGCTGTTTAACTTTATATAGTCTCGGGAAAAAAAGTTTGTTCATATTGCTCAGCACCTGACTGGGTTGATCAGGAAGCCTCAAGCACGGCCACTGCATGACATTTTTGAAGGAAGCAGGCTTACAGGGCAGAATGCTGAAAGACTCTGTTTTCTACACTAAAACCTAGTTCTGCTTAACTGGGAGTATTAAGTTACACTACTAAATAGCTATGCACCCCTAAATAGCCCTCCCGCCCCCACCAATATGTTAGAATCATTTTTGTGCTTTATTTTTTTACCTGTTTTTATTTTTTTACCTCATCAAAGCTTTTATTTTAAAACAAAGACACTTAGGAACAGTGCGCTTAAATTTTTTGGACTCAGACCCCTCTATTTATTTGTGTATAAATATAATGTTTGTTTTTTTTTTGTATGCAAGGAGGGAGTGATTGTTATAAATAAAATGTTTTTTTCAGCTCATTTGTGTTGTAATAATTGTCAGAAACAGAAGTATAACAGTAAATAAATATCGGTTCTGCATATCGGTTATCGGGTACATAAACATACAAATAATCTGTATCGGTATCGGTTATAAAAAATCAATATCGGTCGATCACTAGTTCGGAGCGCGTGTCAAAATGCCAAAGTCACGTGATTGCAGTACACGAGGCTTTGTTGAATCATCAGTGAATCATTTTGCAAAGCGATTACTTCAATTCATTCGAAGCTTCGAAAAGATTTGTTTCTGCTTACATCACTTCCATTACACACAGTACATGCAGTTTCACATCAACTCTTTTCCTTTGGAGAAAACCACTTTCCTCAAAGACTTTAGTGTTGTACTTGCCTTCCCATTGCTGGAGTGGATGAGCAGGTGATGTGGACGAATCAAACCTTCACTGGCAGCTGCTTCGAGTACAGGTGCATTCCTCCATGACGTCACGTGTCAGGGCATCCTCATCCTCCTCGTCATCAGGGGCTTTCACACGTGTTCAGGTGTGCTAAGACGACGTGGCATGTCCTGACACGAGGAAGTGAAAACAAAACCGCAGCTCAAGAGTAGAAGTTCACTTGTAGACCAAACGACAGATCACAGTTAATGTCTGTTGGTTGCCTACATAGATATCATTCATCGGGGCTTTCAAAGGCGCATACGTTCCTCATAATTCACGAATCGCACACACCCTACATGCTGTCTAGATAGGCAGCTCACTAGATTTCGAAACACCACCACAGTTAACGTCAGATCAGGCCGAGGACAGTTTATATGATAAACTGATGCCTGTTTTATAATTTAAAGCATGTCCGTAGGGTTTTGGGAGACATAGTCGACTGATTACATGCTGCCATATGTGTTTAAGATACAAGTTATATAAATATCTGTCTGATCGTAAGGACCGGGTTCTCACCGCTCGGCTCCGTTACATCAGGGACGGATGCGTCAATAATAAAGCCATCCTCTGAGATTTATGAATTCTGTGGTCCTCTCGGTGAACTCAAAAATATGTCACTTCAGTTCCTTTCAGTTCAAATGCTGTCGAGAAAAGCCGCTAAGATAGTTACCAACCAACAGTTCAGTTCGGTACTAATAATAATAATAAAAAAAAAAACGGCCAGTGCGCGTGCGCGCCAAAACCGGAAACTCGCGTCTGCGTGTACACTGCTGCTCTGACGTCATTTTGCGCTTCCCATTCGTCACTAATAAACATTGCGTGCATACTTCAGTGATCAGATAGAGTTGACAAAGATGAAGTATATTTCATACAATTGTTAATTTCAATGGGGAAGTTTCATATTCATTAAAAGAAGTGGTCAGGCTCCTTATCAAACATTTCTCATTTTCTCAATGATTTCAAGCTGTATTGTAAGATTCTATGTAACTGCACAAGTAAAAAAGCTATTCGAACTCATAATATTGTAAACAGGTATGCTATTGTATAAAGTAATTTTTTCCTACACTTTTTACTGTTTCTCGTTGTATTGTTTTGCTGTATGGCATAAAAAAAATTAAGATTAAAAAAATAATAATAATAACGAAAAACTTTTCCTTTATTTATTATTGCGAATAATGGAAAATAATTTCCTTACCCTAGGTGAAATACTTTGTTTGGACTTGATAATTGGAAAAAAAGGTGGACTTACAGAAAAAAACTAAATATACTTACTTAATCCTCTTATCTTTTAACAAAGCTTTATATACATAAATGTAAGTTTCAAGCGAGAAGCCACTTTTTTATGTTTTGCTTGATGAAATACAATTACTTTTGGGACTACAAAAGTGATGTTTAAACAATTAATTTGTGAGTTGTTCAGTCTTTTCCTTGATGTGAATTTATTATTTAATGCTTGTATTGTAACTTCTTCATTATTTGTTTACATAGAAATTATGTTATAAAAATCTTGGATTATTTAAAAAATCCTTGGAATTTAATTCATAATTAATTAAATCATTCAAACGTTTGTAGAATTGTTTACATTTATTCAGCAGTGACATTGTTCATTTAAATGTGACAGTAAAGACATTTATAATGTTATGAAAGATGTCTGTTTCAAACAAATAAAGCTCTTTTGAACTGTCTATTCATAGTATAATCCATAAAATAAAAAAGCATGGTTTAAAAAAAAAAAAAAAAAAAAAAAAAAAAAAAAAATATATATATATATATAAATGCTGAAAATTCAACTTTTAAAACAGGAATAAGTGAAATTTATAAAAAAAATATCCATATTTTATATTTATAAAATTTTAAATTGTAAAAATAATTTCACAATAATATTATTTTGCTCCATTTATTCTTTTACAAATAAATGCAGCTTTAAGAAGATGTGACTCCTTTCTTATGGACCTCAAACTTTGGAAAACTATTTAATTTTATTTTTAGTTTCTGGCAGTGTTTAGAACTCATTAATATGGATTTGTACTTAAAAATACAGATTTGAATATACCATACTCTCCAAAAAAAAAAAAATAATAATAATAATAATCATAAAATAATATTAATAATGCAAAGACATCTGAGTGAGTATCTCACTTATCAAAACAAATTGCAAAAAATAGTATTTATTTTACATCATAATTTGTAGTTTTATTAGAATAATACATTGTACAGACTTTACAAACTCAAAAAGGCCACTCTTAAAACTTTCTTTAAAAAAACTAAAATGGACATGCCATTACAAACATGAATAAGGGTTTTTCATAAAGACTTGGCAGGGTTTATTCCAATGCAAGGACACACAAGTACTGTATCTGATGGCTTTCTTTAGTGGATAGTGATTAACCCATTTTAATGGCTGCTTGCGCTGATATCTCGGTCACTGTGCCGGCTCCGGCCTCCTCCGAGCTGAAAGACTTCCTCTCGGCACAGCTGAGGAGCAGAGAAGAGACAACACTAAGAGATAAAGAAGTATGTGAACTTCACACAGAAATCTTGTATATCAACACCAACATAATATTAAAGCAAACAGTGGTGCTGCTGTCTCTGTGAAACTTTGCCAAGACACATATGGTGTTCTTGTTTTGCTAGTCCTCAAACTAAACCCCTGAATTAATTCTAAGAATTTCACATCAATAAACAGCACTTTTTTCCCACTATATTCCCTATAACTCCAAGTAAGTGTCGAAAAGATATTGAAATTTATCATTTTGGTATGTTGCATATTTAGTGCCATTTTTGATACCACATGGAAGATTTGCCACAGACATTAAAATTCAGTTTAATTAATATACTGATTTATACAACATACTTTATTTCAAAGTAGCTTTGAAATTACAATAATAAAAATATTAATAAATTACTAATATACATATACAATTATTAGTGCAGCTGTAGTAATATATTTCTGTCTCATATATATATATATATATGACTATTGTATTGTATGACTATTGTAATACAAATTTAATACAAAATAATGTACAATTTGAAATTTATATTTAAATTAGTATATTATTCTACTTTACACAGCAGCACTTAGATGATAATACTTAGGTCTAAATATATTCTCTTGCAAGAAATAAATCCTCAAGCTTTTATTCTGGAGAACAACTACTGGTATTGTGCATGAAATGAGTTCTGAAACCCTTTCAAATGTTTCAGTATCGATACGTATAGAAATCCATTCTGTATTTTTGGTAACACCACTCATGAGCATGAGCAATGATAATAACAGTGATGCTTATCCTTATCAAACTCATTAACTAGTGACAATTCAGAAATGCTAATGATGTCTCTATTTTGTTTCTATGTTTCGCCTCGGGATTCACATCACCGTGGTAACTAGGATTTAAACAAGCTCCAGTCTGGATCCAGAACACCTGAGAAGAGATGATGCTGACCCTCAGATGATGCTAACCCTGAATCAACAAACAGAACTAACAATTATTGCTAAATGTGTAACTGCATCATATAATAACTATTAATTAATAATATTGATAGTTCATCGTCTAGCTGAATACGTCTTGTATTATTATTATTATTTTGTATTTTTTCTAAAATCCTGTCAAACGTGCACAAACTGCTAGCTACTACTAAATATTGTAGAAAAATAATTTTCTGTAAAGTTGCTTTGTAACGATTTGTTTTGTAAAAAGCACTAAAAAAAACCTACTAGAAAAAAGTGAAAAGAAACCTGTGTCCGAGCCGTCTTACTTCTCTGTCCAGCTCCTCGTCTGTGATGCCTAGACTGGAATCAGACACGGAGGACAGAGACCGGACAAAATCAGCATCCAGGATTCATACCCGTTTTCCTTGGAGGAGAAATAGGATGTGTCGGGACCACTGGGAGCATGTCCTTATCTGGGATGGTTTTCTCCAATAAAGACTTCAGTTCCTCCTTTAACTCCTCTGAATCTGTGAGCACATGAAGCATTGGGTTTCAAGACAGCTTTGAACTGTGAAAGAGTGAAGGTACTGATGAACAGTAGAAGCACCTATCACAGCAGACTAATCACACACACACATGAAAAGTTCTCATGGTCCGCAGACATTGCTGATATACAGAACTCATCTGGGAGACGCATATAGTCTAAAAAATACAGTTAGAGAAACAAAGTGAAACTTGTTGTATACCAGACACAACATCTCATCAAGCCATGCATAGTGGATATGCTTCAGTGGTTTAATAAAAGTGAAAGTGATGTGACATTCAGCCAAATATGGTGACCCATACTCAGAAATTTGTGCTCTGCATTTAACCCATCTAAAGTGCACACACACACAGAGCAGTGAACACACACATACTGTGAACACACACCTGGAGCAGTGGGCAGCCATTTATGCTGTGGTGCCCGGGGAGCAGTTGGGGGTTCGGTGCCTTGCTCAAATGCCAAATTATGAAGAAGAAGTAAAAAAAAAAAAAACATTTTCAAGATAAATCCCTTTTGGAAAATGATTATGCTTAACTGAGAGAAGCAATAACTATAATCACGATTAAAATATGTACTGTCACGCAGTCATAATGTGACATCAGAGAACCAAGTGAATGTGTTGATAAGTCACTGAAATATTCTCCAGGTGTACTTCAAGTCAATATTTTAGGTGGGCTGACAAAAATAATTTGGCGAATGCCTGTTTTAAACAGTGTATACTACATTCATTTTAGAAAAAAAAGAAATAAAAAATGACTGGCTTTTACGAGACAGACGTGGTGAAGTGAGGGTGACAGACCGTCAGTGCATCTGTGTGTTTGTGCGTCTCACCAGGCGGTCAGTTTATTCTGTCTAGCAAACGGACGATCTGTTTTCTTCTCCGCCTCTTTGCTCCCACGTAAACATCTCAGTGTCACGGTTGGGTTTGGGAAAACACAAAGAGAGGGTAGATCCAAATGCAGGTAAGGGTTTTTATTTAAACAGAGGGGTAACTACAAAAATAAACAGTCATGAGAGACAAACGTAACCAAAAGAGGGAACCGGATGAAACGGGGAACTCGGAAGAATGAGAAGGAAGAGGAAGTCTCGGGGGAACGAGAGCATGAGACACATAGGGTAAGGACTCCATGATGACAACAGAGAAAGACAGCTCTATATAGGGAAACTAATGACAGAGTATTGTCAACACCTGTGCGATTCTAATTGGAGTGCAATTACTGTGAAGACACAACCAGACTAGCGGAATTAAAGTGCCTATGGTGAAGTGCCTAAGGGGAAGTGAGCTCACTAGGGAACACCCAGGAAAACAAAGACTGGCAGCGTGACATTACCCCCTCCCTACGGAGCAGCTACCAGATGCTCCACCTAAACCCAGGAAAACCCCAACAGAAAAAGAGGCAGGAGGGAGGTGGAACGGCGGCGGACCAGGGGGAGGGACGGAGGGACAGAAAACAGGGACAGGAGCAACCAGGAGGAATGGAAAGGTGCAACACAAAACAAGGAGTCCAGGAGGGAGGCGGACAGGTGGAGGCTCAGGGGGAGGGAAGGAGGGCCAGACTAAACTAAAAGGAACAGACAGAAACAGAACTCAAAAAACACAAAACATAAGTCCATGAAGGGCATGTTGAGGCGTCCACCAGGACGGAGCAGATGACCACCACATCTTTGTGGTCGAGGCCGGAGTCCACCAGGGCGGAGCGGAAGACCACCACGGCCTTGTGGTCAAAGTCAAAGCCCTCCAGGGCGGAGCGGAAGACCACCACGTCTTTGTGGTCGAGGCCGGAGTCCACCAGGGCGGAGCAGAAGACCACCACGTCCTCATGGTCACCGCCGGAGTCCCCCAGGGCGGAGCGGACGACCACCACGTCCTCGTGGTCACCGCCCGAGTCCCCCAGGGTGGAGCGGACGACCACCACGTCCTCGTGGTCACCGCCAGAGTCCCCCAGGGCGGAGTAGAAGACCACCACGGCCTTGTGGTCACCGCCTCGGGAACTGTATCGGGCACCGCCTCGGGAACTGCATCGGGCACCGCCTCGGGAACTGCATCGGGCACCGCCTCGGGAACTGCATCGGGCACCGCCTCGGGAACTGCATCGGGCACCGCCTCGGGAACTGCATCGGGCACCGCCTCGGGAACTGCATCGGGCACCGCCTCGGGAACTGCATCGGGCACCGCCTCGGGAACAGCCTCGGGCACCGCCTCGGGAACAGCCTCGGGAACAGCATCGGGAACTGCATCTGGCACCGCCTCGGGAACAGCCTCGGGCACCGCCTCGGGAACAGCCTCGGGCACCGCCTCGGGCACCGCCTCGGGAACTGCATCGGGCACCGCCTCGGGAACTGCATCGGGCACCGCCTCGGGAACAGCCTCGGGCACCGCCTCGGGAACTGCATCGGGCACCGCCTCGGGAACTGCATCGGGAACTGCATCGGGCACCGCCTCGGGAACAGCATCGGGCACCGCCTCGGGAACAGCATCGGGCACCGCCTCGGGAACTGCATCGGGCACCGCCTCGGGAACTGCATCGGGCACCGCCTCGGGAACAACATCGAGCACCGCCTCGGGAACTGCATCGGGCACCGCCTCGGGAACTGCATCGGGCACCGCCTCGGGAACTGCATCGGGCACCGCCTCGGGAACTGCATCGGGCACCGCCTCGGGAACAACATCGAGCACCGCCTCGGGAACAGCATCGGGCACCGCCTCGGGAACAGCCTCGGGCACCGCCTCGGGAACTGTATCGGGCACCGCCTCGGGAACTGCATCGGGCACCGCCTCGGGAACAGCCTCGGGCACCGCCTCGGGAACAACATCGAGCACCGCCTCGGGAACAGCATCGGGCACCGCCTCTGGAACAGCCTCGGGCACCGCCTCGGGAACTGCATCGAGCACCGCCTCGGGAACTGCATCGGGCACCGCCTCGGGAACAGCATCGGGCACCGCCTCGGGAACAGCATCGGGCACCGCCTCTGGAACAGCCTCGGGCACCGCCTCGGGAACTGCATCGAGCACCGCCTCGGGAACTGCATCGGGCACCGCCTCGGGAACAGCATCGGGCACCGCCTCGGGAACTGCATCGGGCACCGCCTCGGAGACTGCATCGGGCACCGCCTCGGCCTCCGGAACATTAGCGGGCACCGCATCGGGAACGGCCTCGGCCACCGCCTCGGCCTCCGGAACAGCAGCGGGCACCGCATCGGGAACAGCCTCGGCCACCGCCTCCGGAACAGCAGCGGGCACCGCATCGGGAATGGCCTCATGGACGGCAGCCGCCCGCTCGGGAACGTTCTCCGGGTCCTGAGGAACAGTAGCTGCCTGTCTCCTCCTCCGCCCTCTACGATGGAGAGTCGGTGGCGTTGAGTCGGCCATCTTGTGCTGTGGTGCTGGGCTGGCGGCCATCTTGAGCTGTGGCGCTAGGCTGGCGGCCATCTTGGGCTGTGGGGCTGGGCTGGTGGCCATCTTGGGTTGTGGTGCTGAGCTGGCAGCCTTGTCTGGAAACTCTGGTGTGGTTGTTGCATTCCACTGAGCACGATGGTGCAGGTAATTGGTAAACCCCCAAAAGTCCAGGATCTCTAACCCCTTCATCTCCCATTGAGGTAAAGGATCATCCAGGCAATTATTAAACCAATCCTTTAGTGCTGCATCATTGTAACCTAACCCGACTGCCAAAGTCCAAAACAATTGCGCCAGGCCACCCACCTCCCTTCCCTCTTGATGAAGGGTGGTTAAGTTCCGGAATCTCCCCCTCCGTTCCTCCATGGTGGCTGGGGAACCGATTCGAAATCTCACACCGCTGGATCTAGGCATGATGGAGTCCTTCTGTCACGGTTGGGTTTGGGAAAACACAAAGAGAGGGTAGATCCAAATGCAGGTAAGGGTTTTTATTTAAACAGAGGGGTAACTACAAAAATAAACAGTCATGAGAGACAAACGTAACCAAAAGAGGGAACCGGATGAAACGGGGAACTCGGAAGAATGAGAAGGAAGAGGAAGTCTCGGGGGAACGAGAGCATGAGACACATAGGGTAAGGACTCCATGATGACAACAGAGAAAGACAGCTCTATATAGGGAAACTAATGACAGAGTATTGTCAACACCTGTGCGATTCTAATTGGAGTGCAATTACTGTGAAGACACAACCAGACTAGCGGAATTAAAGTGCCTATGGTGAAGTGCCTAAGGGGAAGTGAGCTCACTAGGGAACACCCAGGAAAACAAAGACTGGCAGCGTGACACTCAGGGCCTGTGACAGGACAAAGTGGGAATCCTTTAAAACACTTTTCTCGCCTATTACAATAAATAGGGATTAAAAACTCAAACGTGTGCTCATACCTGTGATTTCTTTCCCTCTTTAAGCAGTGATTTTGCCTGCTGCTTACACCTGCACATTAAACAACACATAATTTAGATGCAATTTTCAAACCCCAATGCCGTAATTCCATGTGACCATTAAACATCCTCGCTGTGCTCGAGGTGACAGTGTCTGACCTGATCATGCTCTGAAGGACAGTACTCAAGCCCAGAGGAACAGAGCCCTTCCTCCTGAAGCTCTCGTTCAGATTTCAATTTCTCAGGATAGATGTCTTGAAAACTTTTAATACCTCACGAGGCCCGTAAACTGTGTAAAATAAGATTTATCTATCATTTAACCTATATTTCTATTATCCATTAACATTTAAATGATGAGATTGTAGTTCAAATATTAGTCATCTTAAATCACAATGAAATAAAAAACATACTTAAGTGTACTTCGAGAGAATAGGCTAAACTTTAATGACTAGGATATGTTCAAGTAGCCTATTTTTTAAAAAGTGCTCTTTGTGAGTCAAATTAAATGTAAATCATTTAAAATACATTTCAATATTTTGTCCTGCTTTAATAAATATTTGAACTTTAGGTCTAATAACTACATTTTCATTTAATTGTAAATAACACACAATTGTATGTCTAAAAACGAAGTCAGTTTACACTTTTCTTTTAAAAAAAGTTTATATTTTAGGGTTTAAATAACATAATACATTAGATTCTGAATATTTTCTATGTTTATCATCATAGGTTTTTCAATATAAATACTGTTGCTGTTTTTATTAAGTCATTTCAATACGCTAGTCCAGATGAATTTATATTCACAATTTAAGTTTAATTACGAGCATTAATAGACTATAAAAACAGATCCTGCTGTTTGCAGAATTGTCCAAATTCTCCGGTGACTTTTTCCTTAATCAAAATAAAAAAATAACAGTATGACCGGCAATATGACATAGATTCAACATTTACACAGAGATTTTAACAGCACAATAAGTTCCTAAAATGCCATTACAGTGATTTTTCAAGTGAATTTGATAACTTTTTTGGGCTTTGTTATTCTAATGTCAACATTTTCATTCGTAACTAATTACGATAATTTGACAATAAAACCTATAAATAAACATTTATGCACTGCAATGTCCAGTTTCATATAAGGTGACCCTGACAAACACAGCAAATACATTTAGTTTTAAGCCCTTTAATATGACATTTATTATTTGAACAGCAATTCGCAGAGCATGTATTGCAGTAAATGATGGAAAAGTAAAGCTATCTCACAAAATAAAGTTGAAAAATGAGTTATAAATATCATAGAAAATGTAACATAAGACTTCCATGTATATATCACCAATTGCACGTGCTAAAATGAATATCTTCATCTTTTTGAAGCTTGTCAGGATCAGTCCTCCTCACCCAGCGGAGGAAACGGAAGCACAGATGACTTGAGTTGCTTTAAGGAGTATCTCGTTTTTTGCAGGTGGCTCTGGTTGGGACGCCCAATCTTTGGAGGTCTTGCGTTTTGACTTGCACTGGCTTGAAAGCTTTCATATTTCTTTATCTCCCTTTTATTTTGTTCTACTATACAAGTGACCTCCTCCTCAATCGATTCGTCTTCACTATCACCCTCCACCCATGGAGTCAGAGACCACGGCTCTTCACAGTTCAACACTGCTGACCTGCTTGTCAAAGATGCACTTTCAAGGAGAAAATGTTGGCTCTGAGGCACAATTTTTGGGAGATGTATTAAGGCTTTTTCATAATCATCCATGCGCTTCTTCTGGAGCTCCCCTGCACAAGACTCGTCTGGAGACCCTCAACAGAAACAATGTTTGTCTGGAGCTCAGACGCGCTGGTTTGAAGCTCCTCTAAATTATACTCATTTGTCTGGAGCATGTTTTCAGAAGAAACATCCTTCTGGTTCTGAGGCACACCTGTTATAAGTGCTCTTACATCTGTTTCCTTTTTAGTAAGCTCATACAGAGGCTGACAGTCTGGTAAGCAGAGATTTGTGTCTTCCTTAACTTGGGCCCTGATGTTGTAACCGGGCCAAAGATACGATAAACCTTTGACTTCGCAAGGACCGTAAGAAGCAGCGGGACAGAAGAGTTTGTCCGGACAGGTCCACTGCCTTCTGTTATCAAACCTCTTTTTGTTTATGCCTGGCGATTTGGTACGAGGAGCGTTTGTTCCTCGCAAGTCCATGAATCGCGATCTGATCCGTGTGAGACGATAATAGCGAGGTAAACCTGATCGTGCTGTTGTGACATCGCTCTAGAACTGCAGAACCTTCAAGTGTGTGTCGGAATCTTTAAAAGTAAACAAGACGAGAGTTCCGCTCCCTGATTCTGATTGGTTGAGCCGTGTACATCACCTGTGATCATCTCATGAAGTGTTACTGCGCCAGCGGTTCCATGTATTACGAAGCCTATTTTAACCAAATTAACATGTTTATTATTTATTTTATGAAGTATGAGTGACCCCTTGTTTTGTTTAAAGGCACGTTAAGCTACACATTAAAATTCATTTTAGCATAACATTAAATGAAGGCTATTACTGTGTCATAAGCAAAACTGTAATACATAGGCTATCCCAGATGCAAATGAATAGGCTATTTACAAAGTTACAAATAAATTAATGTTTTTGAAAGAGCATTCTGTGGTCAATAAAGGATAGCCTATCTTCATTCAATATTCAGTGCAAATCTTGCCAAACTGAAAGATGCTTATGTTTCATGAAATAAAATGTTTTCTGCAATGCTGTAAGACAGTTTTTAATGTGTTAGAAGTTATATGCACAAAAACTTATGTTAGGACTTCAAATGCGTAACCATTACTGCGTAACCATCAGTAACATCGGGCCTGATTATTTTCTCCACACAGCTCATATGATGGGACTTCAATTTTTCCTTTCTCTTTGGAGTGTTACAAGCTCTTGGTGCATAAAGAAGATCTGTAAAGTTGCAAAGACTAAAGTTTAAAATCTAAAGAGATATTCTTTAATCAAAGTAAAGAGTCAACCCCCCCCCCCCCCCCAAAATGGCTCGTTCTAACACGCCCCCACATGCCTATGTCATGATGTGGAATGATTTGCATAACGCCGCCCAAATGTTCACACAAAGAAAGAAGGCTTAACTTTTATTCTCGCTGTAGTATTGTTGCTGCCGCCGCCATGTTGTGGAGACACTGTGCGTTTCGTTGTGAAAGCGAAAATACTTTGTTTGGTCTTCAAAAAGAGGACACAACTAGAAATCAGTGGTTAAGTTGTATTTACAACACTGTTCCAGAACAAATATTCAGATGTTGATAGCTGGCCAATCAGCACACACTTTGCTTTTCAGAACTATGAGCTCTGTTTAAATCAATGCGTTTTAAAAAGGCTCCCCTGCCTAAAGGAGCAACAATAATTTACAGTATGTGGAAAATAATGTTTTTGAACCTTAAACCACATAAACACATTGCATTACACCAAATACTCAAAACAATGTTCTTTTGAGCAACGTCTTATGACCCTTTTAAATCCGTGATAGCTGTAGGTGAGGAATTGCGTTTGCAAGGAATGGTTCGCAAATAATCGGCAGCTACATCATTGAAAATGTGCGAGCGAATAGTAGCGAGGTAAAACTGGGAAGAAACCGAAATAGTCGCATATTCAATGCTGACGCCATCGCACTGGGAAATCAAATTTCAAAAATAAACAACATTTTGTAGCACAAATTAGACAATATTAAAATGTTTTGTCACATAAATGTTGAATGGTTTTTGTTTTGAACAATCCGTTTTAAATGTTTTCTCATGCTCTAAACAATGTAATGCCATGAAAAAAATGCTAAATTCAAAAAGCTTTTTTTTCTTTCTGGTTCTCAGGAGGATATATAACATATAGCCTACACAGTGACGATGAATGATCATACGGTTTCTGACTATTTTCACCATAGATTGTGCTAAAATGGAGACAGAGGAGGCAGAAAAGGAAGAAAATTGGCATTGAGGTACACGCAGAGCTATGGACAAAAAAGAATGAGAGGGAGTAGAAGGTTGGAGAGATAAAAAAAAAATCCTGTGCAAGAAATACATAGGCTATATTTGAACTTTATTTTGTGACACATCATAAATTACATTTCCACTACAGTCATTTACTGTAATGCATGCTGATGACAGCAAAAAGTTTATAATGACCTACCAGTTAGTAAATTAGGCATATTGTTGTCCAAGTACGATAATTTAACATTTTCAGAGAATCATCTGCATAGAAAATCCTTAAAGCAAACCCTTAACACTCAAGCTCAGTGGAGTGACTAAAATGAAACGTGTTATTTCTCTTGGTAACACATAATATTCATGTTCATGCTATGACGGTACAAGAATAAGAGAGTGACATCCGTCTAAAATATAATTCCCCTTTTTATATGAAACTGAACAACTTACATCCTTTTGGAGAAACATGTCATCATTCCAGTGCATATTGTACATATTTATTTAGATTTAAAGACTCAAATAGGTAATCAGTTTAAAGATTGAACATGTTTCTTGAGTTGATGATGGCTTACACTCACAGTAACTAATGTATGAGTATTCAGCAATGACAGAATCAATTCATGTGTGAATGCAGATGTAGAAAGATTCTTGCAGTTCTTGACGTTTACGCACTTACACCCTTAAGCCTATTTGGCACTGAGGTCCACCACTAGATGCTGGTAGGCCATGGTCTTTCCTTTAAAACTGGCCGCTAACAGAATATCCTTATTGTCAACAGAGACCAGGCTGAAGCCTCGAGGCGCGAGCATGTTGAGCTCCTGGAAGGGCTGGAATCTTTGAGTGAGCTCGTCCCACAGATAGATTCGAGAGAACGAATAATCGCTTCCCAGCAGAAGGTACTGCCTCACTCCGACGCTGAACGGATACACGGCCATCGAGCCCCGTGACGGCAGGGTTTGGATCTCTACGAAGCGTTGGCTGTCCCACCGCAGGATCTTCGAGTCTCCTATGAAGCGCGTGAGGCAGAGATACAGCACTTTTCGAACCCAGAAGTGCTTCACCATCTGCACATCGCCTGATTCGGTGATCTGAGAGTGGTAGGCAAACTGGCGTTGGCTGCGGTTCCACTGATACACCACCGGGGGCTGCGAGGTGCTAGAGAGTATGAGACAAGGTTTGGCGTCCACCTCCAGGAAGTCGATGTGAGTGTCTCTGTGCCAGGGATGAAGGGACTGGTGTGAGTAAAAGCCGTTACTGTTCCAGCGGTACAGACTGGTGGATCCCGCTTTAGAGCTGTCAACTACTGCGAAATACCAATCTCCTTCGATCTGGAAAGTCTCAATGAAGTTGGGTTTACGCACACGGGTGGTGTCGATGTCCTGGATTTTGACGAAACGCATTGGATCTTCCTCCCATCTGACAACAACAACAACATGATGTCACAATGATGCCATGATGATGACGATCACATAGAAACAGATACCATGTAAATCCAACTTCTTAAGATCTTGAAACAGTTTATTAAATAAATTAGCATTCGATAGTCTGGCGCTCATTTAAAATGTTTTACATGTTAAGAAATAAACTGTGTTTTTGTGAAGAGTCAACTGAATGGTGTACACACATCAGTTCTTATAGTTTTTAATAAAATAGTGTTTTAGTTGGGCGTTTAATGTGGTGCAGGTCACCCTCTATGAGAGTTTATTTCCACTATGGAATAAAAATTGTAACCGTTTTCCTCACATTTCCAAGTTTATATTTTATAATTCTTACTTTTCCCCCTCAGAATTGCACGTTCTTAACGTACAATTGCAAGTTTACGCCAAGGAATAAAACGATAGAAAAGTTAACTGGGACTTTGTCTCACAATTTCTTTCTCAGAATAGTGAGATATAAACTTTAAAATGTAAACTCTCCATTGGAAAAAAAAAAACAGAATTCTGAGCTTATATCTCGCAATTCAGACTTTTCTTCGCATGACTGCAAGAAGAAAGGTAGAAATGTGAGACAAAAAGTTGCTTTTGTGAGATGTAAACTCAGAATGGCCTTGCAATTCTGCAAAAAAGTCAGTATTACGAGAAAGTCAGAATTGCTAGAAAAAGATGTTTTTGTGAGATATAAACTTGCGAGAAAAAAATGTCTGAATTCTGAGTTTATATCTCGCAATTCAGATTTTTCCCATGTACCGATACACAAGTTGTCTTTTGGACAGATAAAGGAAATCATTACTGTGTAGATCACTCTCTAAAACTCACAAGTATAAGTGTTATTTACATACAATAAAACTGATGATCATGATGATCCACGTCAATAGATGGCACTGCAGTGACTTACAATAAAACTGTTGTGGAAATAGTATACTAAAAGTGTTTGAAGATTAGCAATGCTAACACTAAAGAAACACGAAAAAAAAACACTTGAGGGTTAATTGTGATTACACACTAAGTATTGTCAGACAATATTTGAGTGTCCATAGACACACAGACATACTTGTAGATGTGTGATCCTCCAAAGAGCTGAGCCACAACCATGTAGAGAGTGTTGTTGATAACCACAGGTTTACAATACACAGCAGATCGAGCTGGAATGCACATACATTAGTATATTAGTAACTGAGTGTAACTACGGTTTGATCACATGACTCAAGTGAATCTTGATGCACTTTTGAGTATTGATTCTTAATGTGAAATCTAATTCTCCAGAGCACAGGTTTCCTTCCCTTGTGAAAAAGAAGTTCACTTAATTATACTGAATGTGCACTTGTAGTGTACTTCAATTGTAAGGTATATATATATATATATATATATATATATATATATATATATATATATATATATATATATATATACACACTACTTGCAGATGATATTAATGAAATAATAGTCTACTTAGCGTACACTTTCATTCAATTAAGTGTCTGAAAAGATGAAGTTCAGTTGTTACTGTTGCGAAACATAGGATTTGTTCAGCGGGTAAAAAGATTGGGAAATCACTGCTTCAGACAAGACCTCCATAGATAATTTTCAATGGAAATGTCTATTTTTATTGGTTCTGTTAAATAAAATAATAAGAAAAACTCTGTTTTGCAAGTTTTGACTTACATGTGATGTTGTAATGTGTCTTGAAAAGCATGTTCACATGATCCCAAATGAAGACAGTGCAGATTCCAGTGTTGGGCTGAGCGAAAACTATGTACTGGTCATCGTTAAACTCGTACGACTCCACAGATAGAGACTGGAACGAGTATGACTCATATACAGCAAAATCTGGATTAGAAGAACATTTCATATCAGAGTCAGTGTATATAGTGAGTCCTTCAAAACATTTATTTTGAATCCCATTTAATCCACCATACAGTCAAACCAATGTTTAATCACACCTTCAACATTTCACACATCATAGTTTATTCGCTATAAAATGGTAGTTTAATATGACAAGAACTCAGAGCTAAACTGTGTAGTCAGTAAAGCCTTCCGGTAACACTTTCTATGAAGCCTTTATTTATAACCTGTTATATGCTTTTGACCACTGGGTTGGTTGAGTCCAAAAACACACTTGCAACCAATCAGCAGTAAGGGGCGTGTGATAGGAAGAAGAGAGTGAAAGATGAAAAATAAAAAAAGGAAGAAAAGGAAAATTTCAGAGGAACAAAACATTAAGAAGAAGGGCAAAGGTGTATAATACTTGAGTAATTTTACTTGATTACTGTACTTAATATTATTTTGGGGCATTTGTAATTTAGTCAAGTACAATTTAATCTGACTACTTGTACTTTTACTTGATAACATTTCTGAAGAAAAAACAATAGTTTTTACTCCTTTAATTTGATTTCATCTTGAAAAGTACGTTATATTTTAATTTTATCTTATGCACATTAAATATGGTAAATAGGAGCTCAAACGTGAGTGCCTGATGTGAGAAATAATGATCACTGTTTTCATGCATCAAACACACATTTCTATTTTTTTTTTATTATTTGTTCTGTTTTGATAGAGCCATTAGTTATGTAATATATTAGCTGAATGCACAAAATTGAGTGCAAATAAAAGCAATGATAAGAATTTAAATACAATTCATATTTTTGTGGGATTTATTGCTAATTAAATGTTACAAATCTCCAAAAAGTGTTTAAATAAACATTGCATGCTTAATTAATTGTAATTCATGTTTAGTGATGTTCTATAGGTTGTATTTACAATATGTCATTATATGAAACATTAAGTAGGAATTAGGACTGTAAGTGGATATTTTTTTAATCTTAATAATTGCATTATTTTCTTATTAATTAATCTAATAAGTCACAAATAATTATTTATCAATATTTGCTAAGAAAAAAACGTTAAATGCCCCAAATAAACATTGAAAAGATTAACTGTCCTTTTAGACGTTGAATAGACAACACGAATAAAGTGGCCTTTAAAAACATTAACGTTGTATGTTTTAATTCTATGACTCATTAATTCAACACGTTCTTGTATTCTGTCTGGAATATATTTCTAGCCTCTCCTTCACATCTCTTCAAAGAGATAGTTCACCCAAAAATTTAAATTCTCTCACCATTTACTGAACCTCTGTCATCCTAGATGTTTTTGACTTTCTTTCTTCACAAAAGCAAAGATTTTTAGTCCAGATAAAGCAAGGGGACACGAGCACTTCAGAAACCACACAAAGTGAACACAACGGTCAAGATTCAAATATTGGTATTTGTATCGTTTCACTTAATTAAAATTTCAGCGGTGAAGAAACTCAAGGAATCAGATGCCGAGGTTGCTTTGGTTCTTCTTGATCGGTGAGTTAGGCTGATTTAACTTTTTACACAACTTTTCTGCGTTGGTTTTAGCTTGAATAAGCTGTAGCCGGCACGCTTAGAAGAAACCGCCATCATCGCCGCCAGGGTTGTGTACGTACATGTGGGGCGGAGTTATCAAAATAGGGGCAAGGTCCTATTGGGGTATGGGCGTGTTTGTTTGGGTGCTTTCAAATATCAACATTGGTTGCAAAAATCACTTACTACACCTTTAATATAAGCTCAAGGTAATCTCAGGAAGCTTAATGGAAATACAGAGATCGAGGGCTATAATGCCGAACACGTACTCACTAGTCCACTTTCACAGATCATTGTGTTTAAAATCACACTCCTGCAAACTACTCTAATTAAAACTTTCCAGAAAATGTAAAAAAAAAAAAAAAAAATTTGAAAGCTTAATGGTGCTGACGCTGTCACGTGATCATAGTAAAGAGGACGTCCACATACTTTTATCAATGTATAGTACATAAGTTACTTCCAGAGTCCAGGATGAAATGCCATTTGTAGAGATCTGAACTTGGTTACCTGCGCTGAGGCAGTTGAAGTCACGTGGTGTGAGGTCATGGATGCGTCGGCCCTGGAACTCAAAAGGACTGTCGCAGTAAATGGCGGGAACCGAGGTGTTGGTCTTCTCCATCCAGTCAACCAGCCATTTGATCTTACAGTCACAACGGAACGAGTTCCCTCGCAGGTCTCTGCATCGGAGACAAGAGGTGAAAAAACACACTCATTTTCACCTGTTTCTATTTGACATGCAGAATAAATGAGTTAGGGTTCTGGGTTATTTTTGTAAGAGCCCGTCACAGGGGAATGTCTGGTACATACAGGTCAGTGAGGATGTCCAGGTGCTTGAAGAGATCTCGGGGAAGCACCTGCAGGTTGTTGTTGGACAGAGACCTGATAATGGAGAGACATAACAGAATCCATTTATCATGTTGGATTGCAAATTTAACATTCTTCATTTGAATCTATAAGGTACAATAACTAACTGTCAGTTAAAGGGATTTAATCAATTTTTATTGATTTTTTTAATCGTTACACTAATAACTGATTATTTTTATAGGCAGATCAATACATACAGATGTGTCAGAGACTTCAGTCCTCTGAATGTGTGCTTTGACAGGGCTTGGATGTTGTTGTTCTCAATAAATCTGTAAGGAAACATGGTTAAAAAAGAAAGAAAAAAGAATATGAGAATTAAATGAACCATTAAAGGCAATGTAAATCAATTCAGCCAACAACACATTCAATATTTGTAGATACGATTTAGGTACTGTGTGCCATTTCAGAGAGAAAGATCAGAGATTAGGACAGGGATATTAATCAAATGCATATTTTCTCCCATTATATTCATTGTAATAAACGCTAAGGATGTGAAAGCATGGCGCCTGCTCCCTGATGGATTCATGTGTCACAGCATTCAAGTAGACTTCTGCAAACCTTGCCACATTTGCTTTCTTAATGCTTTTAGTTTAATGACACTGAGGTTGTGGGCGTTTTCATTAATGCTAAAAGCTTTCTGCAACTGCAAGTCCTTCCCCCCTCTCTCTCTCTTTTATCTCATTCACTCTCTTTCTGCAGTCAATGAGCTGCCAATGCTTTCATCTGGAAGACAACGCTCACTGAATCTAAAGAAGGACTCGGAAGAAACTGCACAAGCTGCATGACAAGAGAGCACAGTATCGCTCGAAGATGTCTTTTTAAACCTGGTGAAAGCTATTCATATTCCCATTCACCTCAGTGGCTTTCAAAAAGTATTAGATTTCAATGTACATTTTTTAAGAGGTGTCACATCTGAAGTTATATAAAGAAACGCAGTGGTGAGGAAAGTAATGCACTACAAAATTGATTTACTCCATCGAAAAGTAACTAATTGCGTTTCTTTAGTTACTCTTTGTGAACGTCACTTTTTATCACCTGGGCTAGGCTTGCTTATTTGTTTATTAATAAGAAAACAAAAAAAAGTTATATTTCTGGCAACTGTAAAGACTGTTTATTTTGTATTTTGTTGTAAATACAAAAGTAATACATTACTTTACTAGTAATCTGATTACGTTTCCCCACTGATCAAATTTAATGTTGGGTTAAAACATTTTTAGTTAGAATGCACATTAATTTTGAGCAGTAATTAATGGAGTTTTTGGCATCTACCCAATGACCTTTCAATATTCTGTAAAAGAAGGTAGTTTTATCTCATTTATAGACAACCAAAATCTCTTTGGTGAATCAATATGAATTTGGCACGTCCTCTAACAGGAGGCTCATCTAAAACACAGAAGAGGGTCATCAAGTCCTAATTGAGAGGAAACTGAAAGACTTGTAGAAAGAACGAGAGACAGAGGAAGACTGGAAGAAAACGAGAGGAACTCAGCACAGTTCCAGAGAAGACAAGACTAATGTTTCTGTTGGGAAAGCTCATATTGTGCCACATTGTCTCATATCAAGAAATGTTTTATAGGATAATCATTGTCAACGGCTGTGCAAATGATCCCTGACCTGTTCTAAACACTTGCTTTGGAACTTTATATATATATCTGATGCTTTCTCTTGTTTTATATTTCTTTGTGCAGAAAATGAATGCTAAAAGAAACGGCTAAAACCATAATTGTAGCTCATTTCATTTCTGTGAGCAAAAGCCAGTGTCTAAAAATATCAGCACAAATCTCACTGAAAATGCAACATCTAATCTGTCCATCTGTTGGGCGAGTGATCAATCCACCCACCCACCAACCAACCAACCCACTCCTCCATCCATCCATCCATCCATTAATCAGCATGGTCAGATACTTACAGGTACTGCAGATGTCCAAGACCAGCGAAAGCATCGTCAGAAATCAGAGAGAATGTGTTTGAGTTCAACAGCCTGCACAGAGCGAAGAGAAAGAGACTAAGAAAAGACTGTGCACTTCCATTCAGCTGAACATTTCTCACATATTGTTTTAGACACGGGTACTATATAGATGACAAATAAACTGCCTCTGTTAAAATGTTAGCCCTCTGAAATAACAAAGATGGCCAAATCGTGAGCTCCGAAGCATTATAAGCACATTGTGTACTCCACTCATAGTCCTCTATAGTCCTTAAAATGAAAAATGAGTCCAGTAAACCAGCATCTTTATTTATGGTCTGAACTAAAAACGTCAAATTGTAGTGTAAGAATATGTTTTTATTGCAAATAATATAATATTAGCTACTGAAATAAAAGGCCACTTGAGTGTATTGAAAGATGTTTCTAAACAAGGCATTGCATGTGTGATATAACAGGACATCATGTTACGTCTCCGAGACTGAAGAACTGGCATGCTGTCATTTGAACACACACTTCTCTCTTGTCTTTCTCACACACAGAAACACTGTTGTTGTGTGAGTGTGGCCAGTCTGTAAATGGAGGCTCTGTCACCGATACACACCACACTACACACTGCTCAGACGTTACAATCCTCACTCTTTTATCCACTTTCAGACAAACACAGACCATAATAAGACAATGCGCAGGATGATCATCGTGCATTTGGTACCTACAGGAACTGCAGGAGGAGCATGTGGGAAAAAGCTCCTTTGGGGATCTCTGTGAAAGCAGCGTTCACCATAGTCCTGGGAGAATAGCAGAAACACCGCCATCATCACCACCACCATCATCATCATCATCACCATCATCCCCGTCATCATCACCATCATCATCATCATCATCACCATCATCATCATCATCATCATCATCATCATCACCATCATCATCATCATCATCACCATCATCATCATCATCACCATCATCATCATCACCATCACAAATATAGTTGCTGTTACAGTCATCTTAAAGTAATAACTTTAAGTCTCTAAAACCTTGCCCCAAGTGAACATTTATAAACAAAACTAGATTTTCACATATTCTAAACATTATGCATGATGCTCTCCTGTGCAAAACCACCACAATGCTAAGATGTTTATGGTTGCTAAGGAATCTCTTTGTGGTTGCTAGGCACTATATGTGATGTTGATATGTAGTTTCAGTGGTGTTCTGCTATCATGAAAAGTCCATCCTCAAGTCTCTTTGTAGAAAATGGTGTAGATGAACAATTTTCACTCAGAAACTGAGAAATTAAATTTCACAAATAATTACAAAGCATTGGATTGATTATGTCTTTATGAATTTAAATATATGGGATGTGTTTGGGATTCGGGGTGTTTAATTTTCATTACATGAATTCGATTTCATTAGTCGGAGTCCAGCTACTTGAAAGAGTAATTAAACTAATACAAGTTTCATGATTTGAGACATCATTTGAGTGCATATGCGATGAGTATGTATTTAATATTTAATACTTACATATAATAGCATACCATTAGCATTATGATGAATAATTTAGGAGAAGCACCACGTGTTCCCAATGTGTGTGTGTGTGTGTGTCTATGTGTATATATATATATATATATATATATATATATATATATATATATATATATATATATATATATATATATATATATATATATATATATACATATAGTTAAAATTCATTTTGGAGCAGTAATGCTTGGCCTTTTTTCTTAAACAGTTGCTCTGCACACCTGAAAGGATCTCAATATGTAATTATTAGAAAGTAGGACAGAGATCTTCCTTCCCTCTTCATATTCTCGGTCTGAAAATAAGGACACCATTATAGAGCGCACAACTCTATATTACTCAGCTAACATGAGATCATAGTTTGAGAAAATTCTTCAGATTACAGACAGGAATACGAGTAAACTCAGTTAAAAACCCTGGTTTCATAAGTCTTCGTAAAATAATGACTTGTCTCCAAATATTATTAAATGAAATTTACTTGAACCCTCTGTAATCTTGTGGTTATGTCTCTACAGCAGACGTGAGCTGACTTCATTTAGATTTCACCACACTTTCTGTCAGCTCAGCAAAAGTACTTTCTGAGTCAGTGTAAAGGAATAGTTCACCACCATATGAAACTCAGAAAGTACTCTACATTACACAACATGCACTATATACACACGACAGTCTTCTCAAGCCATGAAACAGATCTGTGTGATAAACAGACTCTAATAAATATAAGGTTATGGAGTCAAAACACTTTACAGGCCACTATATGTGACACTATATGAGCTCTATTTTTTATCTTTATGATTGTATTATAATCATAAACCTTGTGTCACCATTCTAAAGGAATGAAGTCACTTGACAGGTGACGTAATGGCCAGCTTAATTTCCTAATACTTTACTCTAGACAGTCCATGTTATGCTGCTAATAAACTGATAATAGTCAGTTTACATGTGCGACTTTCCCCTTTTTGAATATAGTCGACAAAAATAAGAGAAGAGACAGGTACATGTGGTCTTTCCAGTACTCACAGGGAGATAATTCCTGGTGGGAAGCTCTTGGGAATGGCCTTGGTGTCCACACAGAAGGCACTGTCTTTAGTGCAGGAGCAGGTGGCGGGACATCGTGGGGTTTTGGGAGCTCTGTGGCCCACCGCCATCCCAAACATACACAAAAGCAGCACGCAAACAGACAGCTGCCAGTCCGGCCATCGCAGGGTCCGTCCTGGCCTCGCTTGCACCATCTTCCACCTTCTCTTCTCCAGCTTGGGTGTCAAGAAACACAGATGGCTGGATGATCCTGGTTTCTATCCGTCCCTATTAAAGAAGCTGCAAGAGAAGAAGATCCAGGGTGTGAATGAGAGACGTGGGGAGGTGTTAGACTCAGAGAGGGACACAGATAGACTGCTGCTGTTCCCTGGGCGAGAGTATGAGGGTGTATTGGATTTTCCCAGTGTTCTCTGCAGTCGTCTCTCTCTCTCTCTCTCTCTCTCTTTCACTGTGGCGCAGCTGTCAGAGCACAGACTGCAGGAGTGTATCAGCCAGCGCTGCTCTGCACACGCTCAGACTCAGACCAGAGTGCAGCAGAGCTGACACTGACTTATTAAAAATCACATGGACTAATGTGCTGCAGCAGGGGACACAGCAGAGAAAGTAGTGAGACGGGGAGCTTGAACCAAGATAAAGAGAAAGGGGTGATGGACCGGTCAGTGGAGGTTATACTAAATAATGAACTACAAGCCTCTTGTTTATACTCAGGCATCACATCTTATAGAAGTCAGTGCACACGCTTGAAAAAGCACCTTTTAGATTTATATTATACTATATTTTATATTTGTGGTGGCTAGTTCCTGTTGGTCGTAGCTAATGACTGTGAATTCGAAAGTTTTCCGGCTTGATGAAAACAATATATGTAGCCCCTCACCCACTCCCCACCGCCACACACACACACACACACTTTTGTGGCGCCATAGAGCGCCCATTTATGAGCTTTTGCCAGTGTCTACCTATCATTAATACTGATGTGTGTGTTGAGTGTCATGTAATTATAAGCATGATAAGTGCCTTAAAGCACCTGAAAAGTATTTGACACTAATATAGTATTTAAGGCGAGACACTGCAGGTGAATAGGGCAAAAAAAAAAAAAAAACTAATAGTTATCACCTTACTTACCCAGTTGATTGATTACATTGATTATTGCAAACATTTTTTGTATTACAAGTTTTAAAAAATGTTATGTTTAAATATGCAAATGAGGTATTATTTAATGAAATATGTGCTAATTTGCATAAATGTCTAGTACAAAAATCTGAACACTAGACTTCATTTTTGTTTAATTTTTATGACATATTAGAGTCAAATGTTTTTACAGAGGGAATTCTGGTTATCTTTTTTTTGTCACTCCATAATTCAGAAAATACTTTGAACAGCCAGAAAACAATATATTTTCACAATTTTGGGGGGAATAAAATGTTGTATATAATCAAGGAAAATATATATGAACAAATCCCTCTGTAAAAACTTCAGAATATAGACAGGAATAAAAATGTCAAGTTTGGTGTGTGTAAGTGCTACTGAAGTGGAGATTTATGGCTCAGTGTTGAAAAAAAAAACTCATTTTGAGAAAACGGCCTTTAAAAATATGTATTGACACAAACAGATAAAGTGCTATAAAAGAAAAACTTAACACTGTCTTTTGGATGTTTTCCTTCCACTAGTTTGAAAAAGCACTTTATGAAAAACCAAAAAGCCCAAAATCTCAAAATTGACAGGTGCTTGCAAAAAAAAAAAAAAAGTGTTTTTGCCTGCAGTGTCTCACCTTAATAGATCAGGAATCCTTTAGCAGTTTTACATCTGCCATGTTTTAACATTATTCTGATGTAGAAAATCGATTAAAAAGAAGAGGCTGATTTCAACCCTTCCTGCTGCCAGTTGGTGGTGCTATAACTTTGACTCCTAATAGATCTGCCTCATGAACAAACTGCTGAAGATTGTGATACCATTCGAGATATCAAGCATTCCTTCACATTTAGTATCCCCGAAAGGACAAGCATATCCAAATCCAGAGTGTATGCATTTTTCACCGAACCCTAAATAGCTGGCTATTATGAATATACTATTCATATATTATTAATATTAATAATATAATTTCTCCTGTAAACATACTGAGAAGAGAAGAGCTGTTCAATCAGGACAGTATAAATCTACTGACAATTCCACTCACAATTCTGTCAAATCTGTAGAACATATTAAATCTCAGCGTGCATTGTAATGTAACTTAAAAGACTAGGAGCAATGATAATACAGATGCTCACCTCAGCAAACGAGATTACTTGACGTTGGCTAAAATCATTGTCCATTTATATGAGTGAACACAGTGTGTTTCAAAGAACATGTTTGCGGGATAGTGTTCAGAGGGATTATTATGATGTGTGAACACAAGAGGGCTCTAGAGCATCAGTTTAAGGTTTGTCTGCTGAATGAAGAACTGGCCTCTTCTTCTTTTCCCCTGCACTTCCTGTCCTCGCGGTCACTGTTCTTGGCCGGGTGGTACTGCGGCGGCGGGCACGGCTGTCACCAGCCGACACACACTCCGACTCTATTCAGCCGGTCCACGTCACAGGTACACACACCACAGTGACTCATGTTCTCACTTCCGAGAAGCCCAGGATGAGTTGTGGAGATACAAGGACACTCACACAGCCCTTGGCCAGAGATTTGGAGTCTAACACATGTTTTATGGCCCTCTCTTTCTCACACTGCACCGTCAGCAGTTTTCCCATCGGCATAGCATTACCAGCTGTGCTTCTGGAGCAGGGCCTTTCCTTCACCATATCGGATCTATCTATCTATCTATCTATCTATCTATCTATCTATCTATCTATCTATCTATCTATCTATCTATCTATCTATCTATCTATCTATCTATCTATCTATCTGTAATCTATATCCCCTGTCATTCGGGCCTGTGTGTGCTTTCATTAATCATCATGAGTCACGACTACCGTTCTTTGGAGCAGTAACCTGTCTTGGCTTTATGCTGTTCTGTTTGGAAAGCCGTGGCCCACCGTGAATCACTGCCATGCTGATTCATAACAGAATAACGGCAGATAAACACACTATTGAGTTTGTGTCCCAAACCCATTTCCTGAAGCAGTTCTTCTGCCAGGTCTCTTGAAAGAGCCTCTGTGTGTGTTTCCCTCGCACATCTGTTGGAGTTTCTCCGTCTTTAGAAGTTTGGCCGATGTGTAAGGCTTGAGCAGGAACGTCCATGCGGTCGTTTTTGGCTTCTCTAGTATATGCTATGAATCAATAGCTTCAATGTTCTGGACTGAACAAATGGACTAAAAGGGATAGTTCACCCTCTCATCTTTTACTCACCCTCATGTTGTTCCAAACCCGTATGAGTTGCTTTCTTATGTTTTGAAGATTGCTGGTAATCAAACAGTCGGTGGTTTTCATTGACTTCCATGGGGAAAAAAATACTATGGAAGTCAATGGGAACCACCAACTGTTTGATTACCAGCAATCTTCAAAATATCTTCTCTTGTGTTCAGCATAGGAAAGCAACTCATACAGGTTGGGAACGACATGAGGGTGATTACATGATGACAGAATTTTCATTTTTGGGTGAACTATCCCGTTAAGTGGAAGTTACCTTAACATGCAGCAGAGAAAACTGGTCAAGCTGAACCTCGAGTGCCACGAAGAAGAAACCTTGAAAGGTTTACATAAAAATAAAAATACAAAATCTGCTCAGTAAAGCACATGTTCTTTACTTGAGGAGAACGAGGAGAGAGGAAGAGAGAACAACTGATTTATGCATTTCATTCAGCCCTACAGTCTTACCGAGGAAGAATTGTGTCCCATTTTGAAGCTAAACAATAGGAGTTCTGTCATGCAATTTCATCTAAGCCCAATTCAATTAGGAGAATACAAAGACATAAGCTTCAAGGTTCGGTGATATGATTAGAGAGATTGAGGCAGACATCATTCAGTCATTTCTCCCTTCCTTCCACAAAACATGAGACCCAGATTCAACTAACCTATCAAAACTGCCCTCATTTACTCTGATCCTCAATCTTAAGATTGAAGCAAAAGATAAACGGCTCCAGTTATTAATAAGTAGGTGTCAATATTTTATATTGTCCAATGCAAAGTACTCTATAGCAGTAAAATGATTAAAAAAAAATATATATATATATATAATAATTTTAACATTGCCACGAGGTCACAACCTACATTATTCATCTATTTAAGATTCTGAAATTTAAAATTTAGAATGAGCCTCATTCCATACATTTGTAAAATGATATAGTGTATTTTTCTCTCCTAGGTATCTTTTTGTCTGTTCAGACAGGAAGAAGAAGTTTAGCTGAAGGACTAAAGCTGTATAACAAGCTGACCAGTCAAGATCATAGCGCCCCACCTAGTGCATACTACAGGAGTAGATTGTGTACAATGAGTATATTACGACAGCGGAAATCTGATCCAGTGTGAGCGGGGCAGAGCACAGCCTCGGGGGAACAGGTGCATTATGGGAGAAGACATGTCTAGAGCAATCTAACGCTCCTTTCCACCCAAAGTACAGCAATTAAAATGGAGGAGAAAAAAGGAGTCTGTTTAATGTGACTTGGAATGAAAGGGATCATTACAAAAGACATTTTCTAGAACAGTAATTCTTTGATTAAAAGGGCCATTCACCTTCAGGCCATCCAAGATATAGATGAGTTTGTTTCAGAGCAGATTTGGAGAAACATAGCATTGCATCACTTGCTCACTGATGGGTGCCCTGCAGTGAATGGGTGCCGTCAGAATGAGAGTCCAAACAGCTGATAAAAACCTCGCAATAATTCACAAGTAATCCACTCCACTGCAGTCCATCGGTTAATGTCTTGTGAAGCAAAAATATGTTTTTTTTTTTGTTTTTTTTAACTCCTCAGTGCATAATATTGGTCTCTCTTGTGAAAAAGCTGTCTTGTCTGAATCAGGAGAGTAATATGAGCAGATCAAGCATTGTTTACAAGTCTAAATCAGTTTTACAGATTATACAAATAATGTGAGGATTATGATGCGAGTGGAGTTTTTCACTAATTATGGATTAGGGACCCTAATATATATATATATTTTTCATAATTTAAATTCTCAGTTTTTCCTTACGATCTTTTGTTGATTTCTTTGTCAGATTTCCGTTGGTTCTTTATCCACTTTATTCTGAAGGGAATGCAGGAACAGGAAGTAACAAACATTGCAGGATTTCAGATTGATTGACAGGTTGAGTGCCCTGTTTGGCCTTCTGTCATCTCTGCAGCAGTGACACTCATGCCTTACTCAGGGGTCACTGACCCGAAACAGGGCCCACCCATGGATAAAGGTCAAAAAGTGCTGTAACAAGACATTGTTCTATAGAAATGTAGTGGACAACTTACCCCATATAGTGAATTAAAGTGTAACCTCCAGTTCTATGCTATCAGTTTAAATGCTTCAATTTGTTTTTATATCATATTATAAACCTAATAAATAATTGACCTCAAAAAGGGAACTCATCTGCTTTTTCATATGATCTATCTGTCACTATAGACCACAAACATTGTGCATGCTCTATTCATTCAGAACTCGTGCAGAAACAGTACATATGTGTAGGTTTGAACTCATCTAAAGTATTCGGTGAATAAACAAATCTCTCTTCATTGAGACTGCGATCTGAAGCTCTTTGAAGATTGGAGATGCCTAAATACCCTCTTTATCTCCAAATTCCTACATTTCCCTTTCCAGAGAGTGATGATATCAGAGCATGCACTCCACTAAAGACGCTCGGTTTCAGTCAGAGATAGCAGACGCTCCGTGGACAGGTGCTTACATGGCCTCAGTAGAGGAGAGCTGCTTATTTAGTTCTGCTGCTTCTACTCAGAACAACACATTGAATACAGAAATCACAACTGCTGACAAGGTTTGAGTGTCTTTGTCTGACTGAGAGAATGATGGAGTATGAGAGGCATTGAGACAGTTGTAGTACTGACCAAGTTTTGTTACACGTGCTCAAAAAACTGAACAAATATATATTTCTGGAAAATACTGAAGTTTAATAGAAAAGTTTATTATAACTACAAACCAATATTTGATCCCAAACTAGTCCCTTCTCGTAACCCTAACCATTCTACAATTTTATAAACTTATTATTTTTAAATAATATATATATATATATATATTTTTTTTTATTATTATTATTATTTTTTTAAATATAATTTAATACTCAAAAAACAAATCAAAGTTCTAAAATGTATCTAAACATGTTGGTTAAGGGTTAAAAAACATTAAGTCACATATAAACTGAACAGAAAACATCCTTTCACTGACTCACTGCATGTTGCATTTAAAACAGCCTTACAGTGAATAAACCAATGAATACACAACTAAGAAAACAATAACTGCACTGAAACACTACACAACTATTAGGATCCTCTGATTTTGTTGGCTGCTCAGATTAGTTTGGCACAACACTGTGCACTTGCCCTATCTGTGATGCTGGGAAGTACAGGGCTTACATTGGATTGCGTTCAACTTTGTGTGCTGAAGGCTGAATTCTGCTGACGTCGTTGAGTTAACACATAACACAGCTGTCCTGCTGACACTTCCCGGCATCTGCCCAATCTCATAATACAATTCACTTAACATCCTCCTCCCTTTCCATATATACATACAGTGCCCTCCACTAGCGGTGATGTAGGGGCTGTCTGATATTTTATTAGGCTTTCTGACTTCAAGACTCCACTAACCTGCAGTTCTCCAGCTGTGGCCCTTGGAGAGTCTTTGTCCACTCAATCATGAATAAGGACGATAGACACACGTCCTCTTCCAGGCAGATTTATATTATCTCTAGTTGATTGGAACTTCTTAATGATTGCCCTGATGGTAGAAATGGTTCTTACAGCCACTTTCTGTTTTGTGAAGCTCAACAATCTTGTTCTGCTCATCAGAGCTAAATTGTTTGATTTGACTCTTTGTGATGGATCATTAAGGGCATTTGGTCTTTGTGTTCCTCATATTTACAATCATTATATTTATAATAAATCTATATATTATAATTTTAAACAAATGTTTGGGAATACACTTCAGAGATATTTTGCTCAAGAATTTCTAGGGGTGCCAATAATTGTGGCCAACTTACATTTAATGTGATATACACACATATATATATATATATACACACACACACACACACACACACACACATCTATCAAGTGCAAGGTAGGGGGTTCAATACCCCGGGAACACATGATAGGTAAAAATTGATAGCCTAAATGCACTGTAAGTCGTTTTTGATAAAAGTGTCTGCTGAATGCATAAATGTAATTTAATTTAAAATTTAAAATTTAATATATATATATATATATATATATATATATATATATATACACACACACACACACACACACACACACACACACACACACACACACACACACACACACACACACACACTGTGGTCACCATTCACTGTACAGAAAGGACAATTGACAGCGTTTTTAACAGCTGCTTCTTCAACGAAACTTTGAAACGATATGAAGGCGAGTAAACAATGACAGCATTTTACATTGATACAAACCATTCCATGGAGTGTTTCCTTTTCAACTCCGAAATAAGACATCAACACAAACTGTTGCATGTAAAACAAAAGCGGATACATTTATTGATGCATTAAAGCTATAAATTTGGTGTTGACTAAACTGCAATGCACCAATAGCAATCATAATGCATGCCTTTGGAGAACACAGACGTGCCAGTCCATATCCGCTGACCCGCGGTGTGTCTCTCAGAACAAAACAATGTTCCACAAATTAAAATTTACTGCCACTGTCCCATAAACATGACAAACCGCATTAAATTTAAACTGCTGTATACTCTGCAACCTTCAACTATATTTTCAGCCGTATAAATCAAAGCTGGTACTTTTGTCTTGGCTGTAGCAGCGTGAGCTGGGCATCAGGGTTCATTTGGCTGAAGCAAGTGTGCGTCGCTAAGTACGTGTGGTGGAAGTGATGCATCAGCCGCTGGCAGGGAGCCAATCTCCACGGTAACAGTGTCTGCCGTCTGATGCGTTTGTAGCATAGCACCTCGTGAAGCTATAAATAAAACGCTAACGGCTTTTACACTGTAAGCTGTGCATTATAATTTTTAATCAGCCCTGCTAACCTGTGGCAAATGAGAGAGTCAGTTTCAGTGTAAACATAATTGATGTTGTAAACTCATCACCTAGAGTGATATTTACAAGGTTCTTTATGCGGTATGAAAGGTTTTGCGATTCGTTCGTCAACAGCATTTTATTGGATGTAAATTTAGTGGAGTAACACAAGCGATCTGTTGATCTCAACCATATTCGACCATTGCTGTAATGTAGGGTCATCTCATTACATGAAGCTAAACGTTTATAGCATCTCTCTGAGGTACATTTTATGTGATTTATATATTTGTGTTCATCGGGAATTTCATTTTTTCCTTCAATCTTTCGATAAAAATCATTGATTTGCTACGGAGGTGCTTAAGACACGAAGAAGAGAACCTTTTCAATTCATATATTATAGCTTAAGTCTGACGCTGTACTCCGTACCATCAGGAAGATTGCAGCGGTTTTGAGCCACTTCTGCCCACGCTGCATCAACGGTGGAGGAGGACAACATTAAGTAACAAAACTGGCCATCTATCAGCTCTTAATAATATCAATTCATCTACAATTCTCTTGGACATTTCTCACCGTCCCTTTCTGAAAAAAAGCTACACTTCCAAAAGTTCTACATAAACGCATCCTGGTACAAAAAGCAACACAATTCAAATAGTATAATAAAAATAAGGGTAGAGTGTAAATATATATTCATATTTATACATTTCTAGATGTATTTACAAGAAAGGCTGTCAGTCAGATCAACTGTGTGCCCGTTGTTAAAATACATTCGGGCAGAGCATTTAGTGGAAAAGATTTTCTAATGAATTTGGTCAAAAGGAAGGTCTCTGTTTTTATCTAAACACTCCCAGCATCCATCAATCGGTTCCTCATTCGATGATGGTAACGTCTTCAAGATTTTCTTTACTACAGATTGCAGGAGGATATTTTATATTGACGAGTCTTGAGAAACACACTTTCTGCTCAAGCGCCCTATAGCTTTATAGCAACAACAGGTCAGTGAAGGCCCAGTTTGTTCTCTTCCCAATCGTGTGAAACTAGCGTCTCATCGTGTGAAGTCATGCCCCGCTCTTCAGCTCTTGGCCGCTCTGTAGTGTGCTATGTGGCAAAGCATTGTCTCCTAGAGTTCGTGAGTCCAGTCAGGTAGCACACTGGAGAGGAACTGAATGTGAGTGAGCTCAGCGCTTTTTAAACGCCACTCCGCGGTTGGGATGAGGGGGCAGTTTGGGCAGGCAGGGCTCATCAGCGCCGGGGTCATGGGAGAACACCGAGTCTTCACCGGAGGAGCACGTCGAGCTGCGTGTGTCGGGGAAATTGGGAGAAAACTGGTCCAGAGACACAGACAGGTCCAGATACTCCTGAAAAACATGTAAAATACACAGAAAATGTATTATTATTGTTAATACAAAAACTATTATTATTATTATTATTTAGCTGTTGTTAAAATGTATTATTATTGAATAATTATAATAGCTATTATTATTATTTGTTAATTTATTTGTATTATTGTTGATGATGATTATTAGTAGTAATTATTTAATAATAATAATAATAATAATAATAATAATAATAATAGTTATTGCATTTTTTCATAATTTATTATCAATGACTATTAATATTATTAATTCTTGAACCATTACAACAATAATAATAATTACTTCTACTACTATTACTAAAGAACAACAAATTATTTATTAATAATATTTGTTGTTATTTTGTCATTAAGGTAATATTATTTGCTTATTTATTATTATTGACATTACTATGAATCCATGAACAGCTACAATAATAATAATATTTATTATTGGATCATTTATTTTTATTCGTCTTGATGATGATAATTGATGATTAAACTATTATTATTAACTAATTATTAATTAAGGCGGGCGTACACGGTGCGAATTCGGATGGTTGGAAAATCGTATGTCCACGCACACGGCACGAGTGATTTTATCTGAAAATCATACGGACGAGATATACAACGCGATTTTACAACCTGCGAATTCCAGAAGCAATCGCGCAAAGTTAATAAGACGTGTAATAAACTACGGAATTCAACAACAACACTGAATAATAAAAATGTATCATAATTATTTGATATTTCTATGCTGTTATTCAGTGTCACAATTCAAATTATTTAGATTAAAAAATACGTTTTTCTGCAGCACAGTTTCAATGACGTGTAAAGCACTGAAAGCTGATTTGTGGATATCAAAGTGTTCTGGCTCACCTGATTGGACGTCATAGAGAGGGTGCGGTCTAGATCCTCCACCAGATGTTTGAACGTGGGTCTCTGGGATGGGACGGCATGCCAGCAATCTCTCATCATCATATACCTGCAGAAGGAACACGGGTTTAAAAACTGTAATAAGAAAGCTCTAGCATCATGTCAGAAAGTATAGCATTAAAACGATCTTACAGTTCGTGGGTACACGTGGAGGGGCGGTCCATGCGGTGGCCCTCCTTTAGCAGTTTAAAGAGCTCCTCGACAGGGACACCTGGGTACGGTGAGCCACCAAGAGTAAAGATCTCCCACAGCAACACCCCAAAAGACCACCTTACATGCAAAGAATGACCATTATTAACAGAAAACTGCATTTAGTATCCGAGTGAGTTAGAGAGAATATATTCAGACGTACACGTCACTCTGATGGGTGTAAATGCGGTCGAACAGAGCTTCAGGCGCCATCCATTTCACTGGTAAACGACCCTGTGGAAAACACAAGCCCTTCATTCATTTACTCATCATCTGTTTGGGATTAAAGAGCTGATATATAAATGCTGCTTTCAAAACCTGCTGGGAGGAAACTGTAATTATTAGTGGTGCTTGCGATTAGTGTTGCCCCATAGACATGTGAAGGAACTGAGCACAAGTTTTTCCTACTATGGTAACTTGCAGAGGAATTCTGCATCAGACATAACTCTGGATCACAATGTCATAGAGTCATGGGGGTGGGCTCAGTTTACTCAAGCAACCAAAATCTTACATTGGTGGTCTTCTTGTAGTAATCAATATGATGGATGTCTCTGGCCAGGCCGAAGTCTGCGATCTTCATAACGTTATCTTCAGTTACCAGGACATTACGCGCAGCCAAGTCTCTATGAATACACTACAGCAGAGAAAACATGCATGCATATCAATCAAGCAAATAATGAATCCAAGTCATATGTTACGTTGACTGATATGAGAACAGAAGCATTTGAGATGCCAACCTTCCTGGATGCGAGGTATTCCATGCCCCGTGCCACCTGGTAGGCGCAGGACACCAGGTCTTTGACTGACATGTTCTCCTCAGGCACCTGGTCGGGGTTGTAGCAGTACTCCATCCCAGGAGGACGACGGGCACGCAGAAACTCCCGAAGATTGCCCTTTGAAGCAAACTCCACAATGACGTAGAGCGGACCTGATAATGGACATATAACAATATTTCAGTCACATAATTCGTGTAGGAATACAACCCAACTAATCAAAATTACTAGTTGAACGAGTTTTACAATGGCTAAAGCTATTATAATGCCAGTATAAAATCTGCCTTTGCAGTCACTTTTGATCAATTGAATGCATCCTTTATAAACAGTTTTTCCTTCTCTCGTTTAAAAAAAAATCTGTCCGCATGAAAACGCAAACGTATGCTATGACGCACTGTCAAGAGCATGCCAAACCAACAGGTGGCGATATAATCTTAACCGTAAAGCCATGTTGGCCAATCAGAAGCCTGAAAAAGTTTCCTGTAGGCGGAGATAGTGCAGACTCCGACGTCACAAGCCAAAAACTCGGGTTACGCTTTCTACACGATAACACTGCAACAGGAGTTTTTGAAAATATTCACCCTAGCGTTTTCAAAAATGTTCGGTTTCAGTGACCTGATGATGCGTTTGCGTGTGGATAAATGGTCTAGCTGCGTATAAAAAGATGTTTAAAAGAATAAAAAATAACCGCGTTCATGTTGATATCGCCTAAACCTATTAGAAATCTCTTTCATTTTAAAGTTGTATATAAAGCCAAAATAAATAAAATATAAAAACTTTTTACAAATATAACAAGAAATGTTGCCTTAGTAACTTACTGAAATAAATTAGTTTAAGTACTAAATTGACTAAAACTGAAATATTATATATGTAACTAATAAAAAAAATTACAAAAACCTCTAACAAAATAAAATTTTAACCAATAATATAATCGTGCATAAAAAATAATAATAAAAAAATAGTAGTGTACTTAACTCACAAAATATTTTTAAACAAATTAATATTTTATTTTATATCAAGGTAGTCTTAAAGAGACCGCTGTTTGTAATCGAGGATTTACAAGTGATTCAATAAGAAAGCTGGGTTTAATTTATCTAGCATGTACAATAGTTGGACTGAAGATAACTCAATAGTTGGACTGAAGATAACATCCTGTCCTTTTGAAGTAAAAAGCGCAGCATGCCTAACAAATTGATTTTGAAATATGAAATGATTTACACCCGTATTGTATTATCCCTAAATGTCTCCCTCGGCCCACCCATCTCTCTCCCTCCTTGACTCATCCTTACTCACCATCTTGTGTGCAGGCCCCCAGCAAGTTGATGATGTTCTTGTGTTTGCCAATAATCTTCATCATTTCCATCTCGGAGATGAGGTCTGACAGGTCTTTCTCTGTGGCGTCGGCTACAAAAACAATATTGATGAACACACAAATATCTTAGTATGACAGGTCACGAAGCCTTCAGCCTCTAAGCTGTGAGGGGCAAACAGTCTGTGCACATGGGTCATTTTATTTATGCTTTCCTTTTCCATTTTTTTCCGATGTTGACTTGAAATCAACTTAATAGCATACAGCTTATTTAATGTGTGTAATCTGATGCATTTTTCAGTGAAACTCACTGACAAGAGTCTGACTTAATTTTAGTGGATATAAAAAAATATGGCTATATTATTAAGTTTTTTTTTTTCCTTTTTTATAAAAGAATATTAAATGATGAATTGTGTACACCAAATCCAGGGACATTTATTATTTTTATCAGATTAATTTAGTTTGTTACAATTTATGATTGTGTTGAGAAAAAGACTGTCTTTGTGTGATGCATTACAGATCAGTAAGTGAGTCAGATGTTAATTAATTGAATGGATCAAATGGAAAATAAGAGTTTCAAAGTCTGTTGGTGAGTCTGCTTCACCAATTTAGCTTAAAGAATCAATTCATAAGAGTAATTTATTTGTGAATTAACCAACATAAATATGACAGATTAATTATGCAGTAGTGCTGCATATTCAGCAATGCAGGGGAGTGTTTTTATTGTTAACAAACTTTATATATATATATATAGCTGCAAATAAAGCTATAGTATTACGTAAAAATTTGAATAAAAACCAAAAAAAAAAAAAAAGAAACATTGCCTTGGTAACTGAAATAAAAACATTTTAAGTTGAAGTAATACAATTACTAAAAACAAACAAATACATCATTCTAAAAAGTACCCAACATTAAATTTATTTTAAACTTTAGAAAATATTTCTTTTTTTTAAAAGAATATTAAATCTAAATATGTACAACATATTAAAACCATGTACAAAAAATAACAAAAGCACATAAGATTACTAAAAATGTAATGAAAACTGACAATATAAAATAAAAAATAAAAAGCTAATTCTAAATTATTATTATAATAATATCTATATTAAAAAAAAATAGTTATTTTACAATAGCATATAAATAAAAAATAAATAAATACAAATAATAATACTAAAATGATACTAATTCAGAAATTATCAGCACACAAAGAGTCAGAGTGTCTGCTAAAGTTTGCAGGCATTCACTCACTGAGGAGGGGATGGGAAACAGCAGAATAAACAGCTGCTGTGGTAAGGTATGAGAGACAAGAGCTCGATTAACATGCTTCAGTGTCAAGGTGAAATACAGGCGAAAGCTCAGCAGACCATCAGTTTCCTCATGAGATACTGAATTCCAGATAGAGTTTGCTGGATTATTTCCAATTTTACACAACTGTCGGCTAACAACAGCGGCAGAAAACACTTACATTTGAGCATCTTGACAGCTACTTTGGTGACACGACTGGGTTTGTCTTTATCCATCCCAATAGCCTCAGCCATCATCACCTGCCCAAAGCAGCCCTCGCCAAGTGGCTTCCCGAGAACCAGCCTGACACACACGATATTAATCACGTGAATAACCAAAATTTCACCAGGCCATACATCAGATGGACAACAGATGAGGAGTACAGTGTATGTATGTGTGTGTTACCTGTCTCTGGCCACCTCCCAGCGTGGATCCTGGGGCAGTTCATATTCGGAGACCCCTGACAGCATAGGGGAGCCGCTGGAGGACAGGCGCGAGGGCCGGACCAGCATCCCACCCGAGTGCATAGATGAGCTGGAGTCTACAGACACCTGTACAAAAACACTTACAATTACTCTCCGTACAACACAGCAAGATAAATACACAAATGGAGACTTGTGTGTATGTGAGTTACTTGCTCAAGAGGCACCTACAGGACACTGATGCAGATACCAAAACCTAAAACTCAATAATCAGCTCAACAAGAAATTCAAAGTTTACCATTTGTGACCAACATAAAACCTTGAGGGAAAACGATTTCCTCATGCAGGTTTCGCAACATATTTAAGTTTGTCACATAAATTCAGAGATGCTAGGTTTTTTTCAATGCCGGTTTCATAGCAGGTTCAAGTTGGTCAAGCAGATTCGTTCCTTCTTGGTTTAAAAGTGACTTTATATGTCGCTAGACTTTTGACAAAAAACTTCAAGACTTGCAGATTGCTAAAGCGGATTCCAAATCATCAGTTCTCACTATGCTGGATCTATCTGCTACCTTCGATATTGTAAATTATCTGATTCTTCTGTCCACCCTCTCATCACTGGGCATCACAGGGACTCCATTTCGCTGGTATTCATCTTATCTCACAGGTTGGTCTTTCAGAGTGGCTTGGGGAGGGGAGGTATCCAAAGCACATCACCTGGTCACTGGGGTTCCTCAGGGATCAGTTCTCGGACCCCTCATCTTCTTTATACACACTCCATCACTGGGACCCATCATCCAGGCACATGGTTTCTCCTACCATTGCTATGCTGAAGACTCAGCTTTATGTTTCATTTCAACCATATGTATTCCAACAGTAGCTGCATGGATCTCAGGTTGATTGGTGGATATCTTCTGCATGGATGAAGGAACATCACCTACAGCTCAACCTGGCAAAGACTGAGCTTATTTTCTTCCCTGCCACTCCTGCTTAACATCAGTTTCACCTTCCAGTTAGGTTCATCAACAATTACCAGGAATCTTGGTGTAATTTTTGATGGCCTGCTAACTTTCAAAGGCCACATAGCAAAAATCGCTCGTTCATGCAGGTTTGCATTGCACAACATCAGAAAAGTCAGGCCCTTCATAACAGAGCTAGACTTTAGGCTAGACTACTGCAATGCACTTCTGGCTGGACTTGTTGGAATACCGGTTGCGGCTCGCATCAAGTTCAAAACAATGATGCTTGCATATCAAAAAGCCACAGGCTCAGCAACCTCCTACTTCCACTTACTCTTACAAATCTACATCCCCTCCAGAAGTTTGAGATCTACAAGTGGTACCATCACAGAGAGGCAGAAAATCACTTTCCAGAACATTTTCAGTCTCCATTCCTGGCTGGTGGAATGTTCTTCCCACCCCAATCCGGAATGCTAAATCCCTGACAATTTAAGCGAAAGCTGAAAACTCACCTCTTTCAACAACATTTGACTACATCCTAATATATATATATATATATATATATATATATATATATATATATATATATATATATATATATATATATATTCTCTTTATTATGAATACCTTGTTGTATTCCTCAGTTGTAAGTCACTTTGGATAAAAGCATTTGCGAATAAATGTAAATGTAAATGACAATAAGCCTGATTTTATATTACACATTATTTTTAAAGTTTTATTTAATTTTCCATGTTTCGTCAAAACTATCACTTTAACAACATTATAGCTAAATATAGTCAAACTGTTGTTGTTGTCCTGGATGACCTTCGTAAGTGACCTGAAAATTTTTTTTTTTAGAAACACTTAGTATACATGACATGCTACAACACTCCCACAGTATTGTTAACATAAGAAGAAGCTGTTGAAATGAGATGTTTATGTTTAGTGGTAAAGAGATCAAACCCCCTATCTACTTTCTGTTACCTGTCTGCGCAGCGGGATGCTCTTGGCCAGCTTGTGGACAGCCAGCTGGCTGTTGAAGTCGCTTTTCTTGGCCGAGCTGTGCATTTTGGCCAGCACAGCGGTCACCACCATCACACAGATGAGGAAGAAGCCAATGCAGTAGATCAGCACCTCCAAATAGGTCTGGTTTGGCAGTTGAGTTGGGGGAACTGCTGGATTATGAAAGAAGGGGGCAATGCAAGGTGGCAGAAGGGAAGGGAGTGAGCTTGCTGAATGCTGAAGGGATGATAATTATGTGTTTATTTACCTTTTTGTGCTAAAAATGAGCAATGCAGTCTATACAGGTGCAAACAGAGCACAGGATTCTGTACCAGCAGACCTCGAATCTTTGACAATATCTGCAACTGACCCTTCGCTAAGTACTGCTTTAATTACTGACAAATCCTACGTCAGTCTGCCATATTATAGGACAAGCTTTTGCTCTTTCCAAGCTTTAAGAAACCATAAAATATGCCAAAATGTATAAAACATTGATGCTTTTGATTAAACTATTCGAAAACCCTAATTTCTAAATAATCATGTACACGTCAGTAAAAACACCTACACATGTTCCAAAGTTAATTAATCTTAGTAACTAAATTCATTTAATATTAATGAAAGTCGATTTCCAATAATTTTGCAATTATAAAAGTAACTTTTTTGAGACTTTTTATCTCACAATTTCTTACAATTCTGAGTTTATATCTTGCAATTTCGATTTTCAAGAAGAATGTTTTTTTTTTTTTACTTTTTGCACAATTTCATATTTTTGGAACGATTCTCACTATTCTGGCATGGCAAATTACTATTTATTTATTGCATGTTTGTTAAATATAGCAAACAGAGGTGGGATGGAACTTAACAAAAGGTCAGTTGGAGAGGATACTGTGAACTGTAGCCTATAATGACCAGCCTGTCTAAGAGGTATGATATACTAGTATCTGCTGGTTCAGAAGATTGAAGTATATCATATTAGCAGGAGGCCTCTTTTTTCTACGCATTGTTTTTTTATAAACATAAACTTGAATGTACATATTCAACTCTTTGTAAAAGCACAAACACACTGATGCACACACAACATGCACAAAGCAAAACAAAACTCCCCTTAAACAAATCTGGAGATGCTGTTGTTGATGTGAGTGGTGCATTGCAATGAAAACAAACTCCTATTGTAGCATGATAATTACTTCTTTCATGGATCGGGTTTCATGGCACATTCTTCTACTTATGTGACTAGCAGGAGAAGGAAACCACAGCTCATGATACTTGGCAGCTCTTGCTTCAAGATTAGGCCAAAAAATAGCCTTATGTAAACTCTTACGAGACATTAAATTTGCAACACAAATACAAATGCAAATTGAGAGGAATGGCTTATCTGGGTGGGTAGACAAAATCTGAGCGGGTATGCATTTCAGTATAAATAGAGAGCTAGGTTATGGGGCTAAAATTACATGAGAAGTCAGGCTGATATAGATATTTCCTATGGTATTCGGTTGGTGTTTGTCTGCCCCTAGGCTCTGGTTCACAATACTGGGTTTCTTTCACACAATTCATGCACACAAAAGATGCTTTTGTGTCATGTATACATTTCACACAGCACACAACAATACACATGCAAATGCATCTCATTGACATATCACTTCTCTTTGCCTTCTCTTTTAAAAACTAAATCAACTAATCACATATGAATATTGTGGTGTAAACATGGAGCTCCAATTCTAGAGTTATTGTATTTACAAAATGGGTATTATAATGAGACTTAAGCCCACAATTTGCTGACTGCAACATGCAAATGCAAGAAAATCAACATTCAACAATGAGAATGAAATTTCATTCTGTGTTGAATGAGTTTAAGACTTAGACTGACAAGCATCTTGATAAACTGAATCCATTTAAATGTATTTAAACAGATTCACTCTCTAAGTGAGTCATTTATCAAACCTGAGCCAAAGAGGAAATGATGTCAGAATAGTGCTTATGCTTCAGATCATGCTCTTTGGGATGCTTGTCAAGTGTTCAGGCAAACAGAAATGTTAATTGGAAACAGGTTAATCTTGAAAAACTAGGAAAAGGGTTTTACAATATAAAAGTTTATAATGGAAACAAAGCTTTGCCAAACCACTAGCTATGATATGTCATCATCTTTACATAACAAATTTTACAGTTGAATTAGTTTCTGAAGTACATTGAGAGAATAATTAGAGATTTTTGTCAGATATCTCTAATTAGGTTAGCAGTGGAAAAATATATACAGGTATATATATACACGTTGCACTGGTCAGTATTTATACTCTTATTTTTCTTGGTACTAACTACAACTATGTACTAAAACTAACCTTAACCCACATTAAGACCAAGTAGTTAACTTAGTAGTGTTACTTAGTACTTTCTTGTGAAAATGCAAGTCTTTATCAATGCCAGAGAGCCATGATTATTTTATTTTATGGGGTTACCGATATAAAGCAAGTAGTATTCGGGTGGTCACGTGATCTCAACGTTACATTAGTGTAAGCGATTTTTCAAAAGTACTGTTCCCATCTTTGAGTAAATATTTGCTTTGAGCAGTAAAGTTCAGTTTTACTCTGAGATTGTAGGAGGTTTGGCTCCACTCTGAATCCATTGTCTAAAGAAAGACCAGAAACATGTCATTTTGACATGCTTCGACTGACATTTCGAGTGACAGTCAACACCCAGATGAATGACAAAACCACAAAGCAGACACAAAGGGGTTGAAGAATGGTGCAGTTCATAATAGAATACGTTTGCATTGTTATTTGCTACAAAACCACTGTATTGCTTGCAATGAAAGTGAACACAAGAGGAAGTGTTTACTGGCAATGACTATGGGACTCTGAGGCCAGTTAACAGCTTACAAAAATATTTATGACATTCACATGCTAGGATTCGCTAACATATCCCATATAATGCTGTATTTATTTTATTGCAAATTCTCAAATGTGTTTATTCCAAATTTAAACAATGATAGACATGAGTCATACTTACAATAAGTGAATGTCCACTATGTGCTAAAAAGTTCATTTCAACAGAACATGAAGGTTAAAAACAATATTCTGTGCTTTCCATTAAGCCAAACCTTTGAACAAGGTATTGTTATGGATTTTATGAAAAAACAACGCAGTGATGTGACCAAATTCAACCCACAGTGTGAACTGCCACTATTAGACAGGGAGAAGAAACAAGCAACCGAAAGAAGCACCACAAGATACCTTTATAGACAGTCAACCATGCAGAGTGATGGGAGTGGCCTATAGAGTTCCCAGCCAAGCAGGTGTACTCTCCAGCATCCTCTAAAGACACATTCCTGATCTGCAGTACCTCCATCTCCTTATCCGTGGTGTTGACGCCTGCCGTCTACAGAGAAAAGAACCACAGAATGAAGCCGGAGAGCTCCGGGAAAACCCACCAGATGAGAGAGATAGAGAGGTTTTGGATAAAGAGCGGTGAAGACTTGACAACATAAGAGAAAGTTCTTGGAGAAACACCCTTCAGCACCCTTAAGGAATCAGGACTGCTCCTTGATTGGATCCTTCGATGACCCTGCTGAGAGATTTGTGGTTAGCTGGAGAATGGAGTGCATGGCTCCACCCGCCAGAGACCCAACACCTGAAGATGAGGGCGATGTCCACCCCCTCGCCACCTTAGAGTCCATCTCGACATGCACAAGACTGGCCACATGGAACATTACCCAGCAGAGACTGTACCGTATTGTTCTCACATACGCACGCATTCAGAAAAGAAGTGATGATAATCAGACAGGGAGGAGAAACTAGAGGATTAGAAAAGTTTGTTGAAGAATGTCAGACAAAAGAGATATGTGTGAGTCAGGACACAAAAGGTACTGGAACGATACCATGGTACCTATTGAATTTGCTATCCAAGGGCTGTCAATACTTCAAGAAAATATTGATGTGAGCCATTTTGTGAAGTGAGTACTGTTGGCCATATACTATTACACAAAGGCTGGAAAAAAATACCATGTATTTTGGTGATTGATGTGGACTGTTTAAAGGGGTTTTCCTTACTTCCTGTAAGCTCAGGTTAATTGTGAGTAACTTTCTCTACTGGTATCCACCAGTCCACGAAGCACAGATTTCCAGTTATGGTCTTTTGCCCCCTGCATGTTACTCTCCTTGGAAATTAATTGCACCTAACAAGATTTAATCACGATTAATCGCAGAAAACAAGATAGATATTTTGAAAAACATTGGTATTGGTATGGAAGTCAATGGAACCCAGCAACTGTTAAGTTACCAGCGTTCTTCAAAATATCTTCTTTAGTGTTCACCAGAAGAAAAAAAAAACTTGTACAGGTTTGGAACGACATCAGGGTGAGTAAATGATGACAGAATTTCCCTTTTTAGGTGAAAGCTGGATGTTCACGGTGTGTGTCTGTATGTGTTTGAACGAGGTGTGAGAGAGCACTTGGATGGATTAAATGCAGAGAAGAAAAACAGAATACGGGACACCACTTGGTTACACGTCACTTTCATTAAAGAATTATGGAAACAAAGCAATAGCAAAGAGAAGCCAGGTACAGAATCAACCTCAAGTGAGCTGAAAGAATTTAGACCAGCACATTCCCGAGGTGCCACTGAAATGCTTTTGAAGTGCAAGAGAGTGCAAATAAGCTTCAGAGGGCATGAAACACAACCTTATTAGGAGGGCAAAGTGTAGCACAGAGATGGAGAGAAGGAAACGTCCAGTGTAAACAAAAGCCAAAATACTTCCAGTTGCCCTGCTGGGATTTTCCATGGCATTATTTACGGCACCACAGAAAACAAAAAGAAGCGACGAAGTGGGAAGATGAGTCGCCGTCACCTAAAAGCCTGATAACCGCTGTCTCTACCTCCGTCTAACTGTGTATGTCTGCCTCTTTCTGCACTGATGAATCTCTGTAGCAGGGGTCGTGTGTTACCTTGCGAGCTTTTAACGACGGTGAGCCATGCTGATTGGTTGGCTTGGCCTATATAGTTGGCCACTTTACATATATACTCCCCACTTTCCTCTTCTGTCACGTTGTACAGCGTCAAGACCTGTGTGTCCGAGCTGTTGACCCCAGAGTGCTGTGGAGGCCAAACATATGTAAGAGGTAAAGCTCAAAGTCAAACATTGAGGTCACTGAGATCCCAGAAGTCAATGAAGGACAAAACTTTCCATTACTGCTCTTATTAGATACATTATGACAGTCTGCCAAGAACAGGGCTCATATTTTCTCCCAAAGCTGTTAGTCTTGCTTCATTTGCTCAGGTGATCGATCTGTCCATAGAGGTGAAGTACTATGGTGGAAGTTACTTTAAAAAAAGACATGGACAAACCATTTTGGACACACACTTTTAACAGCACAGAAAAAGTTAAGATCTTTGGGCAACACAGATTTCTGATATTTGTAAAAGAACAAGGTTAAAACAATATCAGCAGTATCGGTGACAACATCAATTACAAATAATAATAAAAAAGGACAGAAAAGAAAAAGACAAAAAAGGTATATATGCACTTACCATGGAAGTTTATGGGAAAATTTTAGTATTTGAGAGAAATACATAAATATATAAAAAACTTATAAATATATATGAAAATTGGGTTGCGTTTGCTCAGACTTCCACTGGCAGTGTGTCATCACATTTATTTGTATGGCAGTGTTATTGTTGACTAAAAAAAAATGTTAAAAAGCTATTTCCAAAAATGTAAATATAGCTAAATAAAAAAAATAATAATAATAATCTAAATTGGCAATGATATCCCATAATTTGTAGTTGCTAGGCTTTTAAATACTAAAACTAAATTAGTTTATTAATGCTAAATAGACTAAAATTCAATTAAAACCTGAAAACGTAAAAATAAACATTTTATTAAAAATACTATTATAGTATATAAATAATACTTCAGTAACACTGATGTAGGGTAAGTTGGAATTGGTTGAATCATTGCAGATGATTAAATATTGTAAACGCTCAACCATAATAACTATGTTATTATTAACTCATTCCCCACCGCCATTTTTTAAAAAGCTGCCAGCCACCGCATTTTTTAAATTTTCACACAACTTTCATGGCCCCCAGAATCTTTAGTTGTATGAATATTTGAAAATGCTGTATATTAAAAGAAAGAAAACAGCCTCTGCTTTAAAAGGGCAAATAGCTGGGAGAATGATGTCTTTGTCAAAGACTACATCCAGATAGGATTCAGACCGGTAATCAGAAAATAGATGGAGTAGATCAAGTCCACCAACACTCCAAAGTTTACACAGTCCACTTCCTGGGTCAACATTTCATTTGGCAACATTAGGCAGAATTGATTTATAGGCTTTTTCTTTTTGATGATTGCATCATTTTATACATGTATATAAGTGATCGCATATGTCTGCTGCTTTGATTGAGTTATGAACAAGAGATTCTTTACTCTTTAAGAAGATGTGTAATGGCACATCCTACTGTATAAAGCTGGAAAATTCCATTAATGGAGGGAAGCCTCGACTCAAATTATGGAAAATTCCATTAATGGAGGGAAGCCTCAAGACAAATTATGGAAAATTCCATTAATGGAGGGAAGCCTAGATTCAAATAATGGAAAACTCCATTAATGGAGGGAAGCATAGATTCAAATAATGGAAAAGTCCATTAATGGCGAGGAAATCATTAATTGACATAGACAACACTGAAGCACTTCAATCAAATATTTTGGTTGACTGGTTAAATGTTTTTTTTACCTTTAAGATCCGAACATATGGCAGTCCATCAGGGCCAAATCTACTTCCGTTGACCACGATGTGCTTCAGCCACTGGATGTGAGGCTGAGGATCGCTGAAGACTTTACATTCAAACTCCACATCACTCCCCACCACTACTGTACGGTTAGCAGGCAACCCAGCCTGAAGAATCGGTCTATGCGGTGAACGCTCTGAATAAAACACACAAACACACTGTACACAGTTAGTATTTTGGAAATGATCCCAATTTTAAAAACTTATTTTTAATTCTTTTCTCCTTTTAAGAAATTAAAATTGGAATCTGCATTACAGCAAATGGGATATTCAACAGATGTTCAGTGAACATTAATGTCACATAGCCTGCAGGATGCAGGCTAAACATTTATTATAATTGCTGTAATTTGGTGGAAATTAGTGGAAATGTTATTTTAAGCCACAGCCCATGTCTCAGGACTTCTGAATAAAAGTTTGAATCTATATACAATCTGGCTCTCACTGTGAGCAATGGTGGAGTCCAGAGGTGTTCAACATTTACAACACTGTAAAGAAAAAAAATACAAAGTTGTTTTAACTTAAAGTATTTGTGCTGCCTTAATGTTGTTAAATCAACTCAAATATCCGATCCAAGCTTCCACTTAGTAAAACTTATTTACATGAAAAAACGATATGCTTCGATTGCGAGTTTTTTCCCTACATTTCCTCCTTTTATGGTATGACATGGCAGGCCAAATCAAAGGACATCGGGCCAATCATGGCCTGGTCCTGGTTCGGGTATCTTGTTGTAGTTGGTATAGTATGCAAATCTGACATTTGAAAACTACAATTTCTAATTAAAACAACTACATTTTGCAATCTCTGTGGCCACACAAGAATAATATATTCAGAATCAACTACACTATTAACATGCACTCTTTGCTCTTCATTTTGTGGTACTAGGATAAAAAATAAAACACAGCCATTTAATTTTGATCAAAATCAATCCCATGACATCACATCACAATTTCAACCTCTTAACTCATAAGGAACAGATATGTGAGTGTCTTCTGTGTGCCAATTTCAAACAGTCTTCTCATGAATGTGTATGGGTGGTGCAAATGATGTCACAGCGGGCTCCATCTACATGGGTGCAGCACTGATTTATTTGCTACTTAGCGAAGGCATCAATCAAATCCACATCAGCCAATCAGTGTTTAAATTGCTTTATTCCAAATATTCTGATCTCATCGTAAGGCACCAACCGCGTCTCTAACTCATCCATGGCATCAAGTAAACACTTTATATTTGCAATGGATCATTAACACGCACCATCAATGGAGTCCACGTGCCTGTCCTTGACAAGCACACAGACGCTTGCACGCAAAGTGTAAAGCCACACGTTATTTCGGTTCATTTCAGAGAAGTAATGGTAACCATTAGTGGTGCTGCACCAGACCATTAGCCGCATGGTGAACAACACCCATTTGCATCTGATTGACTTGAGTAAACATTGCAGTGCTTCTGCGACCCTCCCTTGGGGATCATTTGCCATCTCCTGTGCTTTGCAAAAAAAAAAAAAAAAAACGTGAATCGATTTAATCAGAGGTTTACCAATAAATCACTGCAGCTGTGCTAGTGGGGAGGGGAAGTCCAACACAAATTTGCTCACATCCAAAGAACGACAAAATCTTGACTTGGGGGGATAAATGACATTTAAATTAAACCAAATTTCTAAATGTTGAGGGAAGACGAAAAAAGAACCATGACTGACCGACTACGTCCAGCTGGTAGGTGTGATTGATGCTGCCGTGTTTGTTTTCCACCAGGCAGGTGTAGTTGCCTTTGTCTGACGGTACCACCGACTCCATTATGATGGTCCACATGTGCTCTCGAACCTGCGCAATAAAATCAGAAGATGAAAAAAGTGTGCAGACCTAAATGCAATTAAAGTTAGCACATACTGTGGGAACTATTTAGAAAAAAAATAGTTTGTTTGGGTGCACGTTAAGAAAAAGTTCAATTGCAGGATTCTACAGACAAAATCTTCTCACAGCCCAATGTACAAGTAGAAAGTTTTCATAATAAGTGTTCTCTGCATTAACAGCTCTTTTTGATTAAATGAGATTTAGGCTGGGCAAAATTAATAACCGGTTATGGCTTTTTGGCCTACAGAACCCCAGATGTCTGCCTGACTTCCTTTTCACAGTCACTTAATGTAAATGAACAATTGTGCCAGACTCTTGTTAAACAAAAGAAACCACGAGAGACTGAGAAGAGTGTCGGGGGAGGTTGCTACGAAAAGCTGCAGGGCCCCTTAACGGAAGCCCCTCGAACTCCTGGAGCTCAAAGACACATTTGGATGAATGAATGTATGCATTACAATCGCTAAGATTTGGCTCGTTAAAAAAAAAAAAAAAGCGAGCATTTTGCTAAGTTATATTCAAAAGTTTGTTTAAACCATGTTGATGCATGTTACTGTCTGTGCGCATGCATGTGTTTATGCATTGCAGTGGGCTCAAACACACTCCAGATGGTAAAGTGTGTATGTGGTGAGGAGAGGAAGAGGACTAATGTCTCCCAGCTGGAGAACACCTTGATGAGAAACACAGACACTACAGGTCTACAATGACACACACACAGAAAACAGCCGAAAATATCACTTTAATGTTCATGTAGAAGAAAGTAGCATGAAGAAAGAAAAATGTAATTAAAGAAATATTTCAACCCCAAAATTTTGATTTCTTATCTTTATAGTTAGCGTTCTTGGCATGGAACGGGCCTTAAAGGGATACTTCACACCAAAATGAAAATTTTGTCATTAATGACAACATTTTCATTTTGGGGAGGAGTATCCCTTTAAGGATATCAAACGGAAGCTTAACTGTGATTGCTTGATGATGCACGAGAGCCAAAGAGGTTGACCATCTTTCACGTGCTCAAGTTTTGTTCATTAATTAATATTTACATTACTGTGCAAAAGTCTTAGGCCATTAGAATTTATATTAAACAAAATATTTTTTTACACCATTAATTTCTATCTTCAGCTGTAGTGTTTCAGTTCACGTTTCCAAACATTCTTTTTGCCATTAATTGGAATAATTCAGTGAGATTTTTGTATGCACACAGAGTCTGACAGCAGCCAGTTTACCACACCAAATACTGATTTAGCTAATAGCAGTTAATTGATAACGAAAATCTATTTATTATTTATTATTTTTCAAAGGCATCCTCATTTTACACAAGTGCCCAAAACCTTTCACTGTACTCTAGCTTTGCAGGTAGGTTTCTTCAAGAATCTTGGAAATGTCGCCACAGTTCTTCTGAATTTAGTTTATTTTCATTCAATTTTGGTGAAATATCTATTTTATTTAGTTTTTGGTCTTTTTAGGGCAAAGGAAATTACTATAATTTGTTTTATGTGGACAACCGATGCATGAACATTTTTAAAATTAAAACATTAATGTGCATAACTAGAACAACATTTCACAAGTGTGAAACAAGTTAACTGAAACTCAAACAAAGCACTACTACGAATGACACTTTGCTAAAGAATCAATTGAAAAGTTTAATTACTTTGGGTCTGTTGACATTCCTGATCAACATGGTCAAATGAGTGAAAGGAAAGAATTGGTGTACACTGGAGTTTATTCTCATCTGTCTGAGCACAACCAGTTGTGTAAAATGAGGACAGCCAAGCAAGAGTAACCTGGCTCCACCAGAAACCCACGGCTCCAGTGTCTGCCTTCAAGCCATGGCTATTCAGTCTCTGTCATGCTATAGTGAGGTGTCTGGAAGACAGATCTATTGAGGACAGAGTGCCCTTTTAACCCCCAAACCAGAGTTAGCTAACCAAGACGTTGTATGTTTCATGATTTTAATGGGTTGTATTCTACTGCCCTCACCTTATAGCCTCCTATTCTCTGGTCTTTCTTGAACTCTTTGCCATTCTTGAGCCACTTCAGTGTTGGTGTAGGGTTTCCATTGGCCTGGCAACGGAACTTGACGGTTTTGCTGGCTGGAACAGCATGGAGCTTCTTCTCCATCTTATCAGGCTGAGCCCAGACGGGCGCCATTGCTGAACAACGAACAGACAGCACATAAAATAAGATTGAGAAAGTTAGACTGGTAATTCTAAACCTCTGTTTAGAAAATACAATGTGAATAACACCAAGGCCATAACTATTTTAAAATGATAATCCAAAGAGGCAGATCAAAGTGTGTGAGATTTGGGTGTTGGCTGCTGGTTTCGCTCCTTTTGACTCGCTTGATAATGCCCTTGGGACTTAAAGAGTAATCCATCAAAAGTAATAAAGACTTTGAGTCTAATGAACAAAGGAACATTCCACAAGACGGCTGTGGTTTATAAGACAAAAATGTGCACCATTTCCTGTTATAATTCCTGCTTTAAAGGAACATCCTAACAATTTCACAAGAAACTGATACTGTTATTGACATTTGCAGCTATTTGAGTCAGAGTTTGGAGCACGCAGAGATTGACTAAGAGAGGAGGGCGACTCACGAAGCAGTTTCTGATCACTTGATAACTTGGCCTCCTCTGAGGAAGACTCATCTTCTTCTTCATCTTCTGAGGAAGCCAATCCATCTGATCGAGAACAAAAATGTTGGTTAAAATGTTGTTGTTGTGAACAATATGAAAATCAACCCAAATCATAATTTCTCACCTGTAACGTTGATATTGAAGTAATCTGTGTGGTTGCTGTTGGGTCCCAGAGCAAAGCATGCATACAGACCAGAGTCGGCCGGCTCTACTGTCTCGATCTCCATCTGATGGTTGCGCAGGCGGGTGTGCTCTCCGTCAGCCAGGGGAACGTGGTCCTTAGTCCAGGTCACTTCCTGTATCTCCTCTATAGCTTTACAGCTCAGCTCCAGTTTGTCCCCCGGATATAAAGTGTACGCCGTTGGCTCGATCAGGGCTAACACTAAGAACAGGGTGCAGAAATTTGTTCAGTTTAATAAAATTCATTAAGGACATTTAATAGAGATCCTGGGGCAAAATGTGTTCACTGATGTAAAAAAAAGAAAGAAAAAAACTTCAATTTATTGCACTAATTTAACTGTCCTGTTTAAATCAATCAATTTTATTTTTAGAAACTGAATGCTTGTGTGAAATGCTTTACATATTCTAATATATAAAGCATTTCCATTCAGTTTACAGGCTGTCATTATTAACGTGAAAATCACACATTAACACTATATTATAATATAATAAATATAATAGCAGCAAAATCTGTAGTTTTTCTCTACACCCAAACATTATTTGTAGCACACCTCCCATTCAATAATCGCATATAATACTATAAGACAATAAATGCCATTTTGACGCATTGAAAAGTGACATGACAGATCGCTTTATCACCTGCGTTCAAGCAGCAGTGTGAAAGTTCATCTTCCAACAAGACAATGACCCTAAGAACACAGCTAAAATATAGAGGAGTGGCTTCAGAACAACTCCGTGACTGTTCTTGAACGGCCCAGCCAGAGCCCTAACTTAAACCCAGTTGAGCATCTCTGGAGAGACCTAAATGGCTGTCCACCAACGTTTACCATCCAACCTGACAGAACTGGAGAGGATCTGCAAGGAGGAATGGCAGAGGATCCCTAAATCCAGGTGTGAAAAACTTGTTGCATCTTTCCGAAAAAGACTCATGGCTGTATTAGATCAAAAGGGTGCTTCTACTAAATACAGAGCAAAGGGTCTGAATACTTAGGACTAGGGGTTGCACGATGATTTCAACTAGTCAATTTTTTTTATTTAAATACTCTAGTTACTTGACTACTTGTGGTTCATGCCACTGTAAATGAAAAGACATTAAATAGTTATTCTTTATCAATAAACGCGTATTAATTCATAGCCGTATGCAACAATTATTGTCAAAACTTTATAATTATGACATTACATATTTACATTTTCATGTAACAGGCAGTATTTGTATCTGTATTTGTGTCTGTAACAATCACAACATTTTTCGCATCTGCATTCGGATACAACGTTGATAAGACCTTTATAGCTACGTTTTATTTTTCATAGTTATCACTGAACAAGTATGTCATGTTAAACAAATAATTATTAATTTCTAAAATAACATTTATCATGCAAACAGAAATATGTCATGACAAACATTTAGTGATCATCTGAACACGACTGAATCAATTCAATGTGCACATTTTCATTACGCAGAAACACTTTAAGGGAGTCTTAATGTTTAGTGTGCCGCGCAAACCAGCAAAAGATAAAGATGCAAACATGTAGGACAAGTAGATAATGTATACTGGTGTTTGAGGGTGTACTCACACTAGGCACGGTTGCCATGAACCGGGCCCGAGTACGATTGTCCCCCCTCCCCACTCCCCCTCTGGCCTGCACTCACATATAGGGTTTCAGCATTCATGCCGGAGCACGCTTACGTCATTATGGTGCGACGGTTTCGGGATAAACAGGAAGAGCGGCGCTCTCTGAACACAATTGAGTCCATCGCTCTGTTTTCTTTGTGGATAATTTTGTGTCGTTTGGTCCACAGCCCTCTCACAGCCTGTTGTTAAACAGATGTGTCGCCTTAGTGGCGCGAAAATTTTCACATAATCGTGCTGCTCGTATGAGGATGTTTTCAAGGTACCAGCTGAAGTGCAGCAAGGACTTTGCAGTTTTGAGTTTTAATGCGTTTTGCACCTCTGCCGTAGACCAAAGCGACCCTTTCCCTGCCATGTTGGTTTTGGAGCGTCGCAAAACCGTGACGCATTCTTTTCCGTGCTCCGGCACGGTTAGCGCTCACACTGCATGCGAACCGCGCCCGAGTCCAACTGAACCGGCACGGTTCAAACTGGCTAGTGTGAGTACACCCTGAGAGACTGAGATGCGCAGCACGGCTGTTTGATTGGTGAGCGCGCTGTGCTTAATTTATTCATTCATATCATATCGTAGCCTAAGGTTTAAATCATTGCCTTTTAAACATATACAAATAATAGAATGTGTATGACGTATTATTATAGGTGATATTACTCTCGCAAAGCTCTGATTTCTGAGAGATGCATGGAGAGACAAGAGAAATGCTGTGTTTGATTTGCGGTCTTTTCATTCATAAAGTTTACATTCATTCACTTCACACTCGTGACTTTAGAGGTCTGTGTACAATATTGCGCTGATCCCCTGACTCAACTATTATCTAGCAAACCCCGGACTGTGCCAGCTTCAGCAGAATATTCAGGCAGAATCTTTCTGTATTTATTTGTCTGTTATTCAGTTTTGAAGTCATTATCCGTGCCATTCTGAATAAGGAATTCGGCTTCAGACACACCCCTAATTATTACATTACATATTTTAATTTTAAATGCAACATAGATAAGGTCATAGAAACTAGTCGAATGTTTTCGACAGCGCCAACTAGTGGCTGAAGTAGTCGATCACTCGACTAGTCTATGCAAGCCCTACTTGTGATATTTTCAGTTTTTTTAATAAATGTGCAAAAATGTCAATAATTCTGTTTTTCTGTCAATATGGGGTGCTATGTGTAAATTAATGAGGGAAAAAATTACTTAAATGATTTTAGCAAATGGCTGCAATATAACAAAGTGAAAAATTTAAAGGGGTCTGAATACTTTCTGTACCCACTGTATTTTAGCTGTCATAAGTCTTGTCCCTAGCGTTTAGCTCCACGTAGCCCATGTCATAAAAATATAATAATGGTTTTTGTTCAGGAGCTTTTATAAAAATATAGAGCGTCAGCGCCGAGGATCTTTTCAGAAAGCTAACAGCTATAACACCAACATTCAAAATTAAAATTAAAAACATTTTTAAATAAGTTGAGCTCAAAACTCAATTTCAGTCAGCAATGAGTGTTTAAAATAAGTTGAGCCGATGTGGATTATAATCACCATACAAGGCAGAAATATTTATAAACTATGCAAAAGACTGTGCACGCTATGCATTAACATTGCCATAGTAAACAGAGAATAAGCTGACGTCGGATTTCTTCAAACGGTCACAGTTTACTATCACAATCATGTATTTATTTAGTAACTTATATTATCTGTCATAAGTCTTGTCTTGAGAGTTTAGCTCCACGTAGCCCATCATAAAAATATAATAATGGTTTTCGTTCGGGAGCTTTTATATATATAAAAAAAGAGATATTATCAATCATTCCAAATGTGACGTATAGGCTACTGTGGCTACACAAACAGAAACAGACTCGACTGAATAAACAGGCTATTTTCATAAGCGTTAGAAAATAAATAAATAAAATATCAATACATTTATTTCTGTGTGACTAATTTTGAGTCCTGGTTAATTAATTATGATCAATTTATGACTTATTCTATAGTAAAACACTGATGCTTTTGAATTTAAATATTTAACAAAGTATGCAAACAAAAAGCCGCTTTTATCATGTTCGTTTTGTGATCGTGCTAGTTCCAGTGACTTATTTCTTAGTTTTCTGATAACTTCTCTTTGTTGGTGAAGTGATGGGGTTGCGACATTGTTCCTGAGAGGTGTGTAAAGGGCGGGTCATAGTGAAGTGCAGCGGAGCTTCAAGCTCGACAGTGGAAATGCAGTGCTATTCTAGCCTCGCGCTACTGGCCCGAGGCTATTAGCCCCGCCTGGCCAATTTCAAGCCCTGACTCGCACTGGCCCGACAGTGGAAATGTGGCTATTCTAATCATGATTATGATTGATATAACTTTTTGCTGAATTCAGGAAAAACTCGACCAAAATGAGTCAAATAGGAATCTCTCAAATAAATGTATTAAAACTTTACATCTTGAGTTACGCACTCCTATCAAATTATGTGGTGTGTAATTTTTATGCAATCTGCAGGAAGTGCAAAACAACAGCCTTGTGGTTTTTACATTTACAGTTGATCAGCAAGTTTTCAACAGTACAATCAGACAAACAACACCAAAGCCTCCCATTTAATTGAGTTTTTGTAAAGGACTGTAATGTTCATATGAACATGTTGGAATTTATCTTCCTAACTTTCATGAAAAGAAAGATGGTAATCAAGCCCCAAAACATTAGTGTTTGGCAACCTACAGATGAGAGAAAACACCTTCAAACATCTATCAAAGATCCCACCTCAGTCACTCCGAAATCAAATCTATGTTTGAATTAGTCAAGGGCCAATTGTCAGGCCAATTCTGAGATAGAGCTGAAATTTGATTACAGGATGCAAGGTTGGGGCATTGCCTCAGACACCGCCACCTGAGCCCACCCGTCACTCCTGACGACCAGAAGAGATGGGGGCGGGGTCTAAATGTATTAACATTGATTCATTGTCCATCAACATTATGTCACGCGTCTGCACCTTCACCTTTTTTTTTGGGGGGGGGGGGGGGGGTATCCCTGTTGGGGATCTTCTTTAAAAGAATAGACTTGGATGTCAAAAAGCACAATCTGACACCATATGCTAATTGTGACTCTTTACTATCTGTAAACGGAGGTGAGATTTTCGCATTTACAAAACAAATGGTGACTGCTTCATATTCAAATGGTAATTGGATTAAATAGCTTTCAATAACAATGGATTTGACTTTTACAAAAAACATTCAGATCCCTTCAAAGATGCATCGGGATTTGATGATTGTTCAAAAAGGTCAAATTTCCATGAAATCCTGCAAACCCGCTGAAGACGACATTTACACCATTGTTTGGAAATGTGAGTAAATCTAAAGAAACAATGCATGGCCTACATCCTACTGAGTCAGTGCGGTAAAAGAGGGGTTAAGGAAAGAAAATGTATTCTGTAAAGTCTGGCAAAGTCTATGGTTGTGAAAAAAACATTAATTGAAGAATGATTTTAAGAAACAAAACTGCTTTGCTGCTACCGGTATGCTTATTACTGACACATTTTTAATAGAAAACAGAGTGCAAACATAAGCCTGGTTTCGTCTTGACTAGTTCTGCTGTAGTAACTCCTCCCATCACAACCATTAACTGCTAATAAAGGCGAGTGAGCGAGAGGCCTATCGCAGCAGGCTTTTGGGCTGGTATCCATGGTGACCTCAGTAGGGTCTAGTTAAGGTATTTCCTGCTTCGCATGTGTCTAACAGGCTCTTAATCCTGACAGGAACAGGGGCCAGGGAGGGATCAACTTTCCCCACTTAAATACTGCAGAAAAGAATGAAGGAAGGAGAAAAGAAGATGAGCTAGCTTTGTCTTATTTAGATACAATAAGAAGTTTCAAAAGGGCAAGATATCGTACTTCAAGGTTGCAGTTTTCAAGGTTGGCAAGTCAATATACCCTGAAAACAAGTTATAAAAAGGGGCAAATGAGGCACGCTTACTGCAAAATATTCAAGGGTGTTATACGTAATATTTTTACGTATTGCTACAGCAGCCAGTTATTCTACATGAAATAAGTGTTTTGTGTCAGAAAGTCTGTTTTTGTTTTGGTCTGTGTGATCCTACCCGCTGTCAATTTAACCAGTATTATTTTCACACCCCACAGGCCTGTTGCACAAAGCTGTTTTCGGTTTTTACCGAGGTATGTTTACTTTGGATTGGATTTGAGCGCGTTTCTTTGGCATGGTAACTTACACTACACGGCTACCCTTCTCCAGAGCAGCGTTTCTTCTGGGTTAGAGATCACAAAGCCAAACTTGACCAATCAGCTGTGAACAAAGGGACATGAATCTAACACAATAAGCCACTTCCCCTGTATCTCTTGCTACAAAATAAAAGTTTACAGTGGAAGAATTTGTTTTTTTAGCTGCTAATTATTTATTATATTCATATCATATGAATTATAACTATTCTTAATTATATAATATATTAAAATAATTATTACATAAACTTGCAATTAATATTAAACTTGCATTTGAATTAATTTAAATATATACATTGCCTATAAATAAGTTTTAATATAAAAAGCTTTTAAAATGACTAAACCTGTATTTTCTTTTGAGGTCTTTGTGAAACTATATAAATTATTAAATTCAGCTAATTCTTTTGCATAGTCAAATATTTTCTGCAGAAATGTTGCTGCAGCAGCAGTTTATTCCTGCCTTGTAAATGCATTTAAATTCATTCTATTTTTAATAACAACATCTCTTAATCTTCAACACAGAAATGACTTGAGCCATTACATGTGATTAGCTGTTTGCTGCACGTGCTTTGGAGTTAATCTCAAACTCTGGACCAATCTCTAAATTAACAGGGAATGTTTATATAGAGCTTCATGAGCTCTCTACCAGACTGAATTTGTTTGGTTATGTCAACTTTAAACCTACTCTGAAATTCAGAGTTTGTTCAGCTAGCTTCACACAACAGGCCACAGGTTGCTGGAAACACACAGTCTACTGCAGCTATGGAAGCCAGCAAACAAACTGGATCAAATATCACGGATTCTACACAACCTAAAAAGCCTTGGCATCCAATTTATACCATGTTTTCACCGAAATTCCCCGGAACAATTGTACCAGGAACTTTTTTCCCCAGGAACTATTTTTTCCCCCAGGCCTGTTGCTTTCTGCGTTTCCACCACAGTCTAAAGTACCATGAAGATTGAAAATTAGGCAAATAGTCTGGTGACGTAGGTCTGCGCGCGTTTCTCAATACAATCTTAAGTACGCAAATTTCGGATTTCCAGTCTCGGTAGTTCAGACTTTGTGCAATCAACTCAGAAGTGTGATGTCTGCTATGACGCAAATCCGGTAATTCTGCAAACAGCAGCGTACTTGATAACATCAGTCAGCTCGCCTTGACTCCTGCAATTTTCTTCACTGTATATTTACAATAAAAGGAAATGGGATATCAAATACCACTGCCTCCTTTCATTTTCATTTAAACATAATAACAGCTGCAGAAATGTACAGTCATTACAATGAAACGAAACATTATATTAATTGCCTCAATGTTTGCAAAACATAAACATAAAAGTAACATGAAAAACCATGAAATTGTTGTGGTGGGTTTTTTTTGCCATCTAAAACTATAATTAACAAATTATTATATTTATTCAAATATTTATTACCTGGAAACTTATTCTCGATCTGACATTTAAAGCTGCGGTAGGCAACTTTTGACGCTCTAGCGGTTAATAAACAGAACTGCTTGCGTCTTGCAGAAGAACATCGTTGCCGGAACTACTTCTCTCTGTTTATGTCTCTGAAGAATCACAAAGGTACTGGGTTACTCCGCTGCGGTACCCCCGAAGCAATCTAAAATAGTCAGAATATAAACACTTATTATAGGTGTACCCTAGTGATTCAGGACAAGCCAAAAACACGGTTTGGAAAATGGATTCATGGTGTACTTGCTTATTATGTTCATTTTTCTACATTTTGAACACAAACAAAGTTACGGACCGCAGCTCTGATTGGTTGTTTCTTAACGGGAGCGATGTATTTCTGCAAATGGCAATAGGACACTGGGAGGAGCCAGAGGAGCTTGATTTTTTTCACAGATTATCTGTCTCATATTCTACTGTCAGGACATAATGACAGATTTAACAAATATGTAAAAAAATATATTTTTATAAAAGTTACCTACTGCAGCTTTAAGAAAAATACCAATCTTTCAGTTAAAATCAACTTTCACTATATAACTGCCTCTTGCATCTGAATGCCAATGTGATTTCTTTGTGTTCACCAGTCTCCCAAGAGCTACATGAAAAATAGAGTAATTGGTGGACAGAATTTACAAAAATTATTCTAATTTAAGAGGGTTTGAAAACAACATAAAATCAACAACAACAACAACAACAACAAAACTGTGCTAGAGAAAACACATTGTTTACTGGCATAAAACCAGTCTTACGACAACTAACCTGGTCTCCATTATGTCCACTGGGGCCATTCAAAGACACTCAGTTCAACCCTAAAAACAGCACAGCCTCACTTGACCTCAGTGCCAGTGAGCCAGAAATGTTTCAAATTATAATTGCTGAGAAATTCATATTTTAGACACACTGACTGATCATAAGTTCATGACAGTGAGGTTGTAATTTCCTCTTGGCACATTTAACTGAGCAGAGCAGTTGCCGAAAACATTTTGCACCAGTCACCAGAGAAGTGGTTTACTGTGAGGTATCGAGTGAGAGTATTCTGCAAGAATCACAGAGGGAGAACATTATACAGCTGCTTTATGATTTATAGTCATTAATCGACATGCTTCCTTCCAGGATATTAAATAGTGGCATGTTACCAAGCCATCAGTCACTTCAAAGAACAAAACACCATGCAATACAAGCTGAAGACATGCTTAGTGTGCACACTATAGACTCCAGATGTCGTCTGGCACAACTACTGCACTGGCGGGAATAGAGAATATTAACTAGAAAAAAATAATAATAAAAAACGTTAATTTAAAAATATTAATTTAATATATGTATGTATGTATGTATATATATATATATATATATATATATATATATATATATATATATATATATATATATATATATATATATATATATATATATATATATATATATATATATATTTATATATTATATTAAAGCATTTAGCAGACGCTTTTATCCAAAGCGACTTACATTGCATTCAGGCTAACAATTTTCTCCTAACATGTGTTTCCTGGGATTGGAACCCCCAACCAATGCTCTACCACTTGAGCTACAGTAACAGATGTCATAACTTCTCCAATCATTTAGGCTGTTTAAAACCTGATCCCTTCTCACAATTGACTGCAAGCTCAAATTCAGATCTGCTTCCATCCAATAAATAACTGATGCATAGAACCAAAACCCTCTACTACATTATTTTTTTTTTATTCAATAATCAGTTTAATGACGCCACATTATGTAAGAAAAGATCTGTCCCTACTTCAGTTACACTTTTTAAATAGATAAAGGCAGTTTTTTTTTCGTTGTTAAGAAATTTCTTGGATTCTAATTCAAGACAATTTGTTTAAAATAAATTTTAATGAAATTGTATATGATAAACATTTTACACCTCACAATGTCACTAAAATAACCCATTATACTTCGATACATCACTGCAACACAAAGTTTGAAAAACGAATATATATATAGAAAAAAAGTACTAAAATATATATATATATATATATATATATATATATATATATATATATATATATATATATATAAAATAGTAATCTTTTAGAACTTTCACAAAACAAAATAGTTCAGTTACGGTCTTAAACTGTTGAAAAGAATTAAGACATTTGAGCTCCATGTGTTGTTAAAAAATTATTTTAAGATGCTACCCAATCAATAAAATAATTCCAGAATCAGGTTTCTGCACCCCAGTGCCAAGTCACTCTTCATGGAATCTCAAGGCTGTTAATGTTCCAGATTCTGTGACCAGATTAGTTTGGATTAAAGTCCTTATTTTTGGGAAAGAAACCCAGCTGGAATATCCATTGCATTTTTTATGTCCTGCTCCAAGCCTTTGCAAAAAAATGATTGACATCCTTGAAAATCAAGTTAATTGCGGTAAATCGTGAAAGAGAAATTTTTTGGCGAAGGACAAAATGAGAGGCGAATGAGTAAGGCTCAGGCAGTGTGCCGGAAGGGCAGAGGGGCCTTTCAGAGAGAGACTGGATACAAGAGAGGAAGCAATACAAGAAGAGAATGACCACAGGGATTTCCTTTCATGAGAGAGAATGATGGTCTAGTACAGAAAAGAGGAAAATATGTAAGTTCATCTTAGTCACAGAAAAAAAAAAAAAAAAGACCACTCCTTTATCCCAGTGATCTGCAGCTGAGATATCAGAGGTTTAGTCTCATTAACAGCCTGGAATGTGCACAGTCTCAAAGAAACTGAAATTTAAAAAAAATGTAACATTTTAGCCATGTTTCCATCACTGGAACTTTAACCAGGAACTAGGGACTTTGGGCTGGTACTCGATGTGTTTCCACCACAGGAACCAGGATCTAAAAGTTCTGGGTTAAAATAATTCCCCTCACAAAGCCCCTGCTGGTGAGGTAGTACTTTTTCAAAGGTCCGGAACTTTTGGGGGCGGGACTTGAGCACTGAGAATGCTGATTGGTTGAGTTCACGCAGCATTGTAATTTCAAACACCATTTATTCCGATAATCTTCAAAATATTACGGTTACTGTGTCATGAAATGTAGTTTTAATAGAATTTCAGGCAAGAATGTAGTTTTTTAAAACTCAAATCGGCATTTTATTTACAATTGCTTGTACAATTGTTCCGGGTAATTTCAGAGGAAACGCGGCATTTGTGTCCAAATCTGATTAGCAGTCAGTGATTAGTGAAGGTGTTGGCGCAGCATGACCCCAAGCATAAACCTGCCTTGTCTTATGCTAGCCTGCATCAATTATAGCCCACATCAGGTCTTGGATGCTAATGACATTTGTTCACAATGGACACGTTGTACAAACATAATCACTGCTTGCCTACACGCAAATGTGGCCATGTACACACACACACGTGGTCTGCAGAAGGGGCAGGAATGAGATCAGCATGCTGAATCACAGCCATTGTTTCCCCAAAGTATTTATTCATCTCCTTCAATATAGTCAGATTGTTTAAAAGAGAGTTAAAATGATGTGGCAAGAATAAATAAAGATTCATACATTAAAATGCATCAATGGACATTAATCATGAATAACAGAAATCAGACATTTTCTATATCCTTAAAGTAATATAACAGGAATATTGGGAACACTATTGAGTGACAACTCATTACTCATTGAGTAATTTTCAATATACGGATTTGAAACTGGTTTGAAATCTGTCATTGCATTCATTCAGTGCACCTTATATAAAAGTGTTATACTGTCGTCATAAAACAAAGACAATGAGATTTTGTCATGTAGTGCGCGCTTGGCTCTTTGGAAGTTAACGGAAAAGTGTGGATATCGTTAAACTATTGAAAATATTTTTTTGAAAGAAATTGGAATATAGTTAAATATAATTAATTATAAATATTAGATGAAAAATGTCAACTTAAAGGTCCCCTTCTTCGTGATCCTAAGTTGTTGCGCTCGACGGAGAAGAAGGAAGAGCTGTGTTTGTGTTTGTCGCCATGTCATTTGAAACAGGGGCGTAGCCATCTTTTCAGAAGTGAGGGGGACAGAAATGACTCTCTCTCTCTCTCTCTCTCTCTCTCTCTCACACACACACACACACACACACACACACATATATATATATATATATATATATATATATATATATATATATATATATCATTACAATATAACGTTTCTATCTATAAAGCCTACCAGTCAAAAGTTTTTGAACAGTAAGATTTTTTTTATGTTTTTAAAGAAGTCTCTTCTGCTCACCAAGCCTTGCCTTTCTTTAAAGTATTTTTACTATTAAAATAATAAAATGTAATTTATTCCTATGATTGTAAGCTGAATTTTCAGCATCATAACTCCAGTCTTCAGTGTAACATCCTTCAGAAAAAAATTATCATATGCTGATTTGCTGATTATCAATTTTTAAAACAGATGAGCAAATTTTTTTTCAGCATTCTTTGATGAACAGAAGTATCCAAAGATTAGCATTTATGTGAAATAAAAAGCTTTCGCAACATTATACACTATTCCATTCAAAAGCTTAGAGTCAGTATAATTTTTTTTTGTTTAGTTTTTTTGGGAAAATAAATTATAGAAATTAATACTTTTATAATTATTCAATTGAACAAAAGTGATGATAAAGGCATTATTTTACAAAATATTTATATTTCAGATAAATCTTCTGAACTTTCTATTCAAAGAAACCTTAAAAATATTCTACTCAGCTGTTTTTAACTATCATAATAAGTTTTTTTTTTTTTTTTTTTAGCAGAATATCAGAATTTGTGTGACTGGAATAATGATGCAAAAAAAAAAATCAGCTTTGAAATCTCAATAATATATTTCAAAATGTAATTTAAAATATAAAAGTTATTTTAAATAGGCTAGTAAAAATATTTCAAAATTTTACTGTTTTTCTGTACTTTATCAAATAAATGCAGGCTTGTTGAACAGAAGATAGTTCTTTATAAAACATTAACAAGCTTACTTTTCAAAAACTTCTGACTGGTAGAATACTACAGGCAACTTTAATTGTTCTCTAATTTCTAGCTTTTAATTGGCTTAGAAATCTAAACCGCTGGACAATAACAAATAATAATGATTTGTTTATATACTACAAACACCATTTTATCACATAATAAGGTAGAACAGTTTTTATACTGTAATAATAGCATTTTTCATATACTTTATTTATCACCTGCTGGAGATGACTTGAAAAAAACACATATTGTAGCAATCGTGTCTGTTTTTCTCACAGGCTGTATAAAAGATTTTTCTGTGAAAACAATTGTTTTCATACAAGGATAGTTGGACGCTGTTGCCCATATTAGGAGTTTCCTGGTATGATTTTTCGGCGCGAAAGCGCCCTCTGGCTTCGAGTATGAATGAAACACACTGCAGGAGAGTTTAGCGCTCTGTGATGTTCATCTCGCCTTCTAGGTCCAAATAAAACATCAGGTCATGCGCAGACTATCCTGTCCTTTGAGTTTAAATTTTAATTTATTCACACCAGCTCTTGAAAACCTCTATACGAACACACCTGCCCGGAAAAGTGCGGGGGACGAATTTCCGTGTTCCGTGTTGGGGGGGGGGGGGGGGGACACGTCCCCCGCGTAATCTACGCCCCTGGTTTGAAACACTTTAATTTTCATCTCGGAGTCCAGTCATCTTTGTTTGGGCTTCCCAGGGACGCTTGTAGATTAATGGTTACAAATTGTGTTTAACTCGGTTCCCGAAAATTATAATCCACATGTAAAACTATGTGCAGCAAATTTTGCTGAGGACAACTTTCTCTATCTCAATCAGTTTAATGCCGGATTCGCACAAATATTATTCTTGAAAGATGGAGCAGTTCCCTCTTTGTCTGGAGAAGGTGTTGTTTATGGACCATTTTTTTAAATTGGCGAGTTTAACAGTTTCTGTAAGTTATTACACAAAGGGCAACACTGTTTAGCTTTGTTAACTAGATTTTAGGGCTGTGCAAAAAAATGAATGCGATTTTCATGCACATCTCTTCAGTAAAAACGCTCCTGAGACTATAAATACATCTCCACCCCACGCTCCGGCCCTCTTGCTTCTCAAAACTACTCCAAAACTAGCGTTACCAGGAGGTCAGCCTGCTCTCAGCTGCTGTCGAATCACAACACAGGAACCGCTGGCCCAATCAGAATTTGTTACGTTTCTCTGAAGGAGGGACTTTATAGAACAAGGAAGTCATCAGCCCGTTTTTATGACAGTGAAAACAGCGGTATATAGATAGGTGAATTGTGTGAAAAATACTGTGTTTTTATAACACATGTTATATTGCACAGTGTAAACACAATCAAAGCTTCAAAAAAGCGCGTAAAACGGGACCTTTAAAATTAGAAATTCTGCCCTGGCAAATAACTGAAATAAAATTAGCTGAAGTTTTAAAATAACTAAAACTGAAATAAAATACTAAAGTACTAAAGTTAAATAGAAACATAAAAAAACAAATAAAAATGTAATATTATACACACACACACACACACACACACACACACAGTGAAACTAAACAGGAAAATGGCTAATTCAGGGAAAATCAATACTATATTAGCATATAAACAAAACTATATTGTATCATCATTTACCATAGTTATAAAAACATAACATTAATTTCAACTAAAGGAAAATGGAACATATTTAAATGACTTGCAAATAACTCCATATTTAAATTAGATTTAGATTTTTATTTCACTTTCCATTAAAAACATGTTGAGCCTTCGAAAGTGTCTTCAGATCCCAAGCCATTTAAGAGAGTTTAGACAAATTTGAAACACTACTTAAGGAAATCCTGTTGTTTGTGCAGGTTGTATTCCCACTTAGGAAAAAAAAAATGTAACCAAATGCTGGAGTGTCAGTCACTCATCAACAGCTGAAACTATCATTTACACCACAGGAAGCCTGAGGGGAGAGAGAGAAAAGTGCTCTCTGTCCTGACAGGAGGAAGAAAGGACAGGAGGAGTAGAGGAAATGCATAGACGGTATCAGCATGCCTGGCCATTTGGCTGTCAAGCATTAAGTGGGTAAAAGGTAATCCATCACATTTTGGTTGGGGTTTCCTCTCTACACTATAGTCACAACAGACTATTTTAGGGAAGTATTCAAACTAATATCTAGAAACTTAAATATAATGACCAAAATAGTAAAATCAAGAGGAAGTAATTAACTTGTATCCCGGACGAGCCCCCAATTAGTTAAACCCACAGTGAGTCTACATGATTAAATATGCAATCTTGTTAACATTTACCAACTTTTTTCATGCAATTCAGGTTTTCATAAGGAGTACTACCCACAGGTCTACGCTTAACAACTCTGCAATCAACCACAAGAAAACGTGCAACGTTTTCCCAGAAACACGATCTCCACTGTGGAATAGCAACGCTGGGCGGAGTACTTTCTGTGTCTTCTATTAAAAGCAGTAATTTATAACGTCTCCGGTAGTCAACTCTTGACAACAAATACCTTTTCATTACAAAAGGAGGATGGTGAGACAACGGGGAGGGAGAAAGAGAGATAGAGGGGGAAGAGAAAAGTAAGGTATTTTGGCTCAGCCGGAGGGTACAGATGGCAGCTATTTCACACCTCCAGCTCTGGGGTAAATTCATAACTACTGTGTTTATTTAAAGCCTCCACAGTCGGCCAGAGCAGAAGTGACCACTCACTTTATAATGGTGCTCACTGTAATGTAAGGCATTTAGAAGTCTCCTGGGAACACCCGATTTCCGAAATCCAAAGGATGATGATGAAGCTACGGAAGCACACTTGGGCCTGTGAGAGCCACAGGCACTCGCTCATCTGGAATGTTGCCAAAGGACACATTTTTCAGGGTTTTATTTCAGCTGGTGTTTTTTTTTTCCCAACCCGTTTCCCTTTTTCACTTTCTGTCTACGACTTGAGTGCATGAAAGTCCTTAGGGGTTTAAATAATTATTTTGAATATGAGGTGGAAGAGAACAAACGGAGAACAAATGGTGTCTAAGTGTAAACTTCCACAGCTAGGAGTAGAATGTGATTCCCCACGGCACACCACTGACATAAAGCATATTGGAGATGCAAACATGGTTTGAGAACAAGCATATGGTCATACGACAGCCATACAATCGTATTGTACCATTTAAAAAAAATCTAACTCAATTTAACTGGGAGATATTGTATAAAACAGCATTTTACTTACTCTTTAAAACAATAAAAACAAACAAACAATCAAAAAAACACCTACTTGCTACTTGAAAATGTTACGTATAATCAAACTGGATGTAAAAGTTTAATTATATATTAAAGAGACTTACATTTTTTTTAGCTGAATCTCATAAAATGAACCTGAAATTGGAAAACTGATTTCATTTATAGCACAATTGTTTATACACTTATTTATTAGGCTACATTTTTTTTTTTTTTGTCTGTGTGTTGGTGTCTCTGTGTACTGGAAGCTTATGTCACTAAAACAAATTCCTTGTATGCGCAAACATACTTGGCAATAAAGCTCTTTCTGATTCTGATTCTGATTCTGATTTTCTTTACAGTATATATGAAGAAGAAATTTATTTTGTGTATTATGCGGACAGTTTACTGAATATAAGTTTAACCTTAGGTCATTGTGAAACCTTGATGTTGGTTCATATATATGAAGAAATCCTAATGGAACTGTTGCAACATAAAGAGAGTTTAATTCAAGCTCAGACAGGGGGTGGAAAACAATCGCACCTGTTTTTGGTGAAAGAAACCTTAAACAACTTTAAGTGGATTAAAGAGGAAAAACTGAAAATAAAACTGCAGTATATGACCAATTTAAAAACTATTTCCGTTGCTTAATTGCATCATGTCTAAGACATAATTTATTATTAACACATCTTCAACTGAGTCTCAATTCAACAAGAGTACTACAAAAAAGACTTACTCTCATCTTGGGTGGCCGGTCTGCCCTGGGACTGAAGAGCCTGAGTTAGCAGTATTGAGATCAGCAGCAACATAGTCTTCATCGTCATCGTCATCATCATCATCATCAAGGATCCTCTACATCTGAACTATGCATCCAGCCCAGCTCTCCATAAAAACAGCTAGGACATCAGCACAGGAAGTGAGATGGAGAGATAAAAGAAGAAAGCAAACCAATTAAGAATATTCACAACTAATGATTAAAGACAACATGAATCATTCATAATGTAAAATTTGATTGAAACTGAAGATTCAGTTGGACATAACATTGAATGTAACCATCTAAATTTAACAAAAGTTAAACAAATGCTACGATTTTATTAGTTAATATTTTTCTACACCCACATGACCGTTAATGTAAAAGCAATCTGTTCAGAATCATAAAATATACTTAAACTATTCAGCTAATCATCTCTTCAGAGTAACTTGCACTCAAGAATTGCACAAATTCACACCAAGGACATTTACTGACAATATAAATCTTTTAGCTTAGTTTGTATTGTAGACAAAAGTTGAGAATAGTAAAGCATCCCTGACATAAACAGGTCTTATAAAATGCTCCATCAATTTTAGGAGTAGCCATGAGGCTGAAGAAAACATAACTTTGCTGTATAAGGTCAACAGTGGAACAGTACATCCTTTAAGAATTCAAGGATTTTAACTGCAGACGTTTCCACTACAACAGAAGGCAACTTTCTGAGTCTCTGAATTTGCATCAACTCTGAACAACAAATGAACGTGGAACTTTCTGATATTAGTTAAATTAATGCACAGAAGACAAAGCCAAAGTAGAAAGCAGATTGCATAAACCTTGATGTACATTATTTTAGAACGTAAAGAGGAGTTTTGTGGAGCGGTTCTATGCAGGGTCACTCCATCTGTTTGCTCTTACAACCACATGCAGTAAAATACACAGAAACACAACTCCAACCCTTCACAGATATCTGTCAGCCCTATGCTGTTTTAGACCCCAGCATGACCCCGACATGCCATTTGTCCTAACTATCGGGACTCATCACTTACACATGTCATCACACCCCCACGACGAGCAAATCAGTCAGAAAAGAGCAGTGCTTCACAATTCCCCAGATGTTATTATTTCAGAATGTTTAGCTGTGGTATTTTGCATGTCTTTGTTTGTAATTGGGATTTTGTCTTCCCAAAATGTAAATAAATGGAATGAAATCTTATTACGGTTAAAGCTAATATGAAACTGGACTTAGTAATATGGTTGTAACTATTAACCGCAAGCCATTTGAAAATCGATTAAAATATGTGACAATTCAAAAGAAAAACAAAACTTTTGAATATATATAAGGTTAAGAAACTAGGTCGAGTTGCATGCTAAGCCAAAACTGTAACTATACAATAACATATCTCTACACCAACATAATTTCTAGTTCCCCTGTAAAAAGGGGGTGCATAATGCCCTTGAGACGAATATTTTACATAATGCAATAAGATGCAATGAGAGCCTTTCACCTTCACAGCTGCTCTAATAAGGACAAGACATTTGGACAAACACCAAGAATTGATACTTGATACACATAAAATCGTTCCCGTAGATTTTGTGTGGGTTTCATTTTCCAAGCCATGTCTGCAGCTGGTGCAAACCAGAAGAACAGACAAATGGAGAGACAAACGGTCAAACAGAGGTGACAGACTCTGAGCTTGTGCCAACTCCAAACCCCTGCCAGACACTTACAACATACCGATATTTATCCCCAGGCCAAAAACATCCAGGCAGCAAGACCTACTAATATCAGTATGCTTTGTGTAAAAATAATGTACTGAAGTGTAACAATAACGAGGCATAGCCTATGACAAAAATCAGAGCGCTTTCACTATATTAAAAAAGGTGCCATGGTGTAAATAAGATATTTAAGCACCATCTTGCACACAAAACTCAAGTTTATATTACAATAAAGGAAACTTTCATATACATTCCTAACTTCTCTACAGTTCATCTGAAATTCATTTAGGAAGTATTAAAAAAAAGGCAAACACAGCCCATGGGAAACTCCCTACAGGGCAGGTGAGCTAAGAGGAACTAGACACAGTGGACAGCTGACAGTGTCTGAGATGCAAAAAATATTATTCAAACATGTTAGCAAAATCTTACTTTCCTGGTTACTTTTTATTTTTTTCAAATAAAGCATGCTAAATCTTTGTCAGAGCTATAGTAATGCACATGCTCTGTATATACAGCTAGTGCACATGCTCTAATATTCAAAGCTGTGTGAAAAAGCATGTGGGAAACATGATTGAGCCATTTCTTGCTCTCCATTCTCATCCCATCATGTCTGATCCCCTCCAATATTTTATTAATAAAAAGTGTTACGTTTTAGCAAATCTTTGCTCTTTTGTTTTAGTCTAGTCTTATAATGATTCAACAAGTCAAGTTAACTTGGCTGGAAAGACTAAACTAGTTTTAGCTGTTATCACATTTAATTAATAGGGAACAGGAAAAAATACAAGGTGTACGAACGAATTACCTGAGATTATGTTTAATGTGTTTTGAAAAAAAAGTGACGTTGTTTTGTAAAACAAACAGCAGACCAAACATTCAGCTGGTTAGATTTCAATTCTTTCCATAGCGTTCACTTTGATAGTGCAGACAGACGACAGAGAGAGTCCACGGAATAAAAGAAATAGACCAAGTCAAGAGGAAAGATAAGTTAGTGCACTAATTAATGTACCCCAGCGTGTTTTTCTCTCCCTCTGATCATTGGAGGGGAACATGGGGAGAGCGTACAGCAGGCCCAGCTCATTACCGCTGCCTACTACTGGAGCGAAACATTCCAGAGAACAGCATTGGTTTGTGTCGGAGACGGGACGCCTGACCTCACTCATTCCAGCACCGGTGGGAGCCAGAGCAATAGCCAGCCCAATAAACCAAGAGACTGCCACTCCCCGGGGAGGCTACTAGGACCAGGCTGATGAACTTACTACCTACCTATAAAACCCTTTCCTGCACCTTTATCTGTTCTCTGCCAAAACTCAAATTCTCCTCTAAACTCACTGTCTCAGTCTATCAAAGGTGCTCTTGAAAAACCCAGACGATCCCCCAACCGATACTGAATCTGGTGTCGATAAAGGCATCATCTTGTACTAGGGCTGTTAAAATGTGCTTAGTGTTGCTGTGGCTCAGTGGTAGAGCATTGCATTTGCAGCGCAAAAAAGGTTGTGGGTTCAATTCCCAGGGAACACACATGCTGGTAAAAAATGCATAGCTTGAACGCACTGTAAGTCGCTTTGGATAAAAGTGTCTGCTAAATGTAAATATGTTCAAAATTTTAATTATATTCGAATTTAAAAAGCATAATTTCAGTTAGGGTAAATAAAAGCATTTGGCTTTTCTCCTGAGGCTGCAAGAGGGCGCATTGAGCATAAGATAACATGACTATATGTGTGAAAAAAAAAAAGTGTATAATGTTTAAACCAAATTATAAACCAGTAAACCAATTATAATTATTTAAGCTGCGTAAACAACTATAAAAGCAAAACAGCATCATGTATGCATTCATAGTTTAATACAAAGGTCTGAAAGCCAGTCACACAGAGTACATTTTTTCATTTAAATACACGGTTTGCAGTGGGATGTGGGGGTGGGGGGTGGGAATATGTTTTTTCAAAGTTGAACTTGCATTAATTTCACATGGCTTTCTAAACATGCGGTTCTCTTGTGCGAGACGCGAGTTTCAGTTTCAACATAAACAAGATCTTCTCCGCATTGATGCTCTGTTTTCTTGCAATATTCATAATCAACAATGCAGGAGCGCCGCATCTAGTGGCCTCAACTAGATAGGCTAAAAAAAAACAACAAAAAAAAAAAACATTAAAACGCAATAACACATCATCATCGCATCTATTGCGCCACTGATAAGGATGCCTTTCTTAACACACACCTTAAATTCAAATGCAACGGGGGTTTTTTTCCCAGCCCTGTCTTGTACCGTAACCTTAAAAAAAATCTGAATTCAGAGGCCAAGTCATCCATTTTGTTTACTCACAGATGTGTTTATGTACACAGAATAAGGCATTGCACACATCTCTCCATTTTGAGAGACTCCACCTAAAGTGTCACGCTAAAGCTCTCAGACAGTTGTGTAACAGTAACTTTCTTTTTAAAAGTGCTGGGCTATAGTTTACTGTGCCAACCCAGCCCTGCCAGCCCAGTAAATTACAGGGCAGAGAATTCCTCTTCTCTCCAAACCCTCAACACAAACTTCCACCGGAAGAACACCCACAGCACAGCACGTCTTTTCTCCTTCATCAACTGGCTTCCTTTCATTTTCAAACGACAGAGCACTTCACTGTAAAGCAACCGCTTCAAGATCACTTACAACAAACCAAAACGCTTGTTTGTGACCGTATGCAAAACACAAATTCTGGCTCACTGGCTTCACTGCGCTCGGACTCAAATACATTCATTACCTCATCGCAGCTCAAAGTATTCCAAGACAAACATGTTTACTTATTTTGATTAATGCAACTCAAACTTTCAAAGCCATAACCCTGTATGCAAATATGATGCTTTGCAATATACTCTAACTTCACTGCAAACCAGACGAACGGATGACCTGTCTGGAGCGGCTAACAGTAAAATCACTGGTCAGATCCTAAGGGACGAGCAGCCATAATGATTTCCCCTCTAATTTAAGTAATTGATGTAATTATGGACTTAAACAACTACATTTTCACAAGGTCGCTTACAGTTCTTCAGTGTTTCAGTGGCCGAATAGAACTAGCGAAAAACTTTCAAAGAAAGCACTAAAAGAGATTTATGAATAAAGGAACCAGACATGACTTGAAAACATCATAAGCACCATACACTAAGCTTTATGTTCTGTGTAAATTAGTTTCAAGATTCGAATGAAATTACATAAACACATCGTAACCAACGGATAACTCAACTCAAGCTATATGCGTCTTCATTACGAAACTTATTTTCAGCAGACTTTCTTGCACACACTGCCTAAAGCTGTTCATCTCTAATTGACTGTATTTTGCTCACATTTCTCCACCGTCTTGCAACAAGTCCAGGTCAAGTCAGCGCATGCCGTCGCCAGCCAGCATGTCGCCATTCAAAAACCTCTCTGTTCCTCCATCATGCTCTTCACACCGGTGAAGAGGTGGAAACTATCTGTGCATGTCTGTTTCTTTGAAATGACAATGGTCACTTAATAGCAGAGAGAGTTTTTAAAGGCTGGACTGAAAGTAAGTATGTTTCTAACTGTAGTATATGTAACTGGGTAAATCTAAAGGCTATAGCAATGGAGCAGAAAGTTCATGATTGCACTACACAGTCCAAGAATGAAGAGGGGGTTACTCTGCAGTACTCTGAAATTATCTAGTGAGTGATGAGGACGAAAAGAGGGAGTGACACTGTGAGGTGGGTGCAGAATTACTTTGCTGTACAAAGTGACAAAACATAAGATCTTAAGCACAACAAAATTCAAGAATGCTGAATGAGATATAGATATATATATATATATATATATATATATATATATATATAGACACACACAATATTAAAATATATATTAATCTATGTGAAAGGTACATTTCTTCAGCTGCCCAAATAAAGACATGTGTCTTTCAACTGGAGAGTCTTTTTCTATCACTGAAAATACTGAAACGCTTCCAGGATTTAATGCATCTCATGTATTTGTACAAGGTTTTTTATGAATTACCCTCCTGCCACAGTGCCATCCAAACTCATGCTTCAGTATAGTTATGCTGTTTGTCCTTTGCTGTGAGAAGATAAACAACTGCAGGAACAAACCTGCCTTTTGCATCAAGATAACTGCAGGCATTTATTTTGGCAAAGGGAATCTGCAATTCAAAGATGGAGGGCCAATACTGCATTTAAAAAAATAACAATAATTAAAAAATATACACTTTAATAATAATAAAAAAAAAGAAAAATACGATAAAATAGTGCTATTCAAAATGAAAGGTAACTGTCAGGGTCCCATCTCTGGCTAGTAAAATATACAAAGAAATGTATTAGCTCAGAGTTGCATATGCAAACCAAACCACCTTATGCACAGAAGCTACAAAGTGAAACAGGAAAGGTCTTATTTACCCTTATCTATAGGAGAGAGTTAAGTGGCTTCAGCTACTCTTGCCGAAAAATATTTTTGTTTTGTACTTTACCGGATGACTTCAGGTATGTTATGCGAGAGCGCGCATGGCAGTACACACACGCGCATCAATTGCTATGAACATGAGATTTGGAGCCATCTGATGATGAATATATATAATAAGTGTTTATTGTTGTATTAATCTCTTTTGGTTAAAATACATAACAAGTGGCAGTCTACAAGACACGGTGCAAAATAGTGAGCGGACAATAAGAGAAAAGAAATTGAAGTAAACAACCTAATAGTATTAGGTGAGTTTCTGGAAGTTTAATGAAACTGTAATCTAACTTCAAAAAGCGTATTGGTTTTTTATCGTGTACAAGCGTTTTTATACAATCAAAAGTAGTAGCCTATTATTATAATTCCATAAAACAGCAAAACATGGATTTTTATTTTATTTTTTTACAGACGAACATGCTAGAATCCATTTACAGGCTTCACTCACCCTTTCCTTTCTGGAACAAATCCCTTCTGTAAAGAGTCAATCCCTGATCAGATTCAGAAGTTCATAAAATAGAGACCCCCAAAATAGTCACTGGACCAATCTCCACATTTCTTCCTCTGTCGTAGCGGCTTTGGTCTTCCTTAAATCACTCGGATGTTACTGAGTTTTTATTTCGACTCGTCCGAGAATCGTTTGAAATGAGTGAAAATGCTCCGCAGAGACGCGTGCTCGTCCTCAAGATCGCGTCAAGATTTCGTTCGAGTATCAAAACGTTAAAGAATCACTTACAGACACAACGAAGCGATTTCCGACCGGCTTCGTCTGTTTTTCTTCTGAAAATGCCACCCGTGCGGGTTTTGTTCGAGCTCGTGCGAAAAGAAGGTAACTTAAGAGTAAAAAAAACTTTTAGCCCAATCTCTACTTCGTTCGGCAGTCTTCTCAAAGTCAAATCTAATCAAAACGTTCTAATGCGATTTTACTTAAGTCGCAGTCCTCTATATTAATTGGTCTACGCTCCGGAAACTAACTTTACTTTTGTATCTTTTACAGGTTTGTAGTCCGTGACGTCGGCCTCCCCCAACACTTCAGAGGACACAGCAGGAGTCCGCACTCATGGATGGAGGAGTGTGAGCAGAAAGACCTGACTCCCCCTCCATCACCAACACCTCAGGACTACCAAACAGCTCACCCAGTGCATGCTGGGATTGTAGTTTCTGTCAAACCTAGCCCCTCTTAAAACTCCTATAAAATACCAAGCTCAAAAGAAAAACAATATCATTCTATATTTTCAATGTAGCTACAACATCATTATATTATATTATATTGAGAAAAAAAGACAAATAAGTCACAGACTGGTTAAGCCAAGTAAATTAAAATTATAATAACGTCCAAGTTGCATGAACAACCCATTAAGATAAGTATGATAACATTCTAAATGCTTTAAACCCATTGTTAGATATATGAAATGACTGATAAGTTTTCTTTATCTTCCGTAGATAAAGCTGTTCCGTTCATTCTTTGTGTTTGTGACAACAATGTCCACACACCCCTGACACGGTTTGTGTTTGCATAGTAAAGATGACCACCACAACAAAGTTAAGAGCTTTCAAATGTATTATCTCAACAGCAGGAAAAGCTTCGGTCAAACTCCAGATAACATCTCCTGTTTTATTCAAATTACAATTAGTTTGAAGGTACTATAGTATAGAAGAGATCCATGGATCATTGAAGTGTCAGCATGGCCATTGTTGGGGGCCCTTGTCCTGGCTCTGTAATGAAGGGGCCCCACTAAGGTCCTATGCATTACATCCTAGCTCAGGAGAGAACATAAAATGTTTGTCCTTGTTAACTTTTGCAAAGGATCCAAACAAAGACACATTTGTCAAGCTATAATAAAAGATATGATTAAAATCTCAAAAAGTAAAAACAGAAAAAGTTTGATGTATTCCTTTCTGAGAAACAGCCAAGCAGTTTCTTCTGAAACTCCTATTTGAACATTGTTGATTTGTTTAGTAGTGTTCTGTTTACAATTGTGAGGTTTTCTCAGAGTGCTTGAGGTGGCAATTTTCTCTCTACTAAAACCTTTATTGACCCAATTTGCTCTCCAAACAACAGCAAAGTCCATGAAGGAGACAGCAGACGCCTCTGCAATGTGTGACACACCACCAATGTTCCAAAAGGGCCCCAGAACTAATGTTTCCTTGTCTGTTTTCCTTTTTTTTTTGACACATTTTATTGAAACATCAGTTACTTTAACATTATTATTTTCCCAGCGACAGAGAAACAACTATATAGCCCTACTGCCCATTAAACCATCAAATGGTTTAGTCATCCCTAACTCCACTTATGAGACCAGATGCCGGTAAGACGCAAACGATGTATTCTCTGAAATGAGGAAGTGTTCCTCTCAGCTTATTTTCCACAATGGCAAAGTCTAGGAATAAATCTAACTAATTGTCTCTTAGACCTCCTCTTGTTCTTCTGGCAAGCAAGCAGTTGTTTGAATCTGAAAGGGTCCCATTGACCTACTAAAGGGGGCTTATCACCAAATTCAGCAATGAATGGAGGTGGCAATGAGGTGTGAACCAACCTCAGTGAGACTAATGAGGGATAGACTGAAGGAAAGAAGCGGGGGAGGGTCCAAACAGACAGTCTGTGATATGAAGAGGGAACAAGTAGTACATTTTTTGCGTAACTCGTCCTGCACCATTTGTGCTACCGAAACAACTGTGCTAGCTCTTTAAATGGACAGATGATTTTCACCAGATGTTCTTAGAGCACTTTCATATTTGGTAAAATTGCTTGGTCTGAATCCGAGTTTGATTGCTCCCCCCATCTACTCTCTCTGCTGGATTCTGTTTACAATGGCACAATGGAATTATAGATCATAAGCCCCTTTCACACTGCCATTCCGGCAAATACACAGGTAAAGTGTTTCTGCAATTGTTCCCGGGTCGATAGATTTTGCACTTTCACACTGCCAGTGATGACCCGGTATATGTGCGTGCTTTCACACACAACCCTTGAAGATCCCGTAACGACACGTGACATCAGTGCGTGACGTGTAATGTATGAGTCGAAAACCCTAGGCACGTTATACTTTCACTAAAGCAAACAAACGATATCTGCGTCAGCGCGGAAAGTGAGGAACTAACGGATCTCTGCTTCATTACAGTTTGCACATATGTTTTCATTGCGAAAGTTGATCTTTCAAAACAGCCGGTAAAAGAGTCGCGCAATAACGCGCGTCATCACTTCGACACAGAATTAGATCTGGCTTTTGTTCACACAGCGCTCGTCCCGGGTCGAACCCTGCAATGTTACTAGGTCCCCGACCCGGGTTCGACCCAAGTCCCGGGACGTGGTTGCTTTCACACAGAAGGTGACCCGGCAATGTTCCGGAAATATTGCGGGTCCGATGTGCAGTGTGAAAGGGGCTATATATAGGTCAGTGGTCAGAACCCAAGTAGATTTGTGTCTTTGAAACAGCAATTGTTTACACATGCTGCTAGTTAACAACAACCCACGAAAAGGCAGCAAAATAAATAGTGTTTCTATGCTTAGTTTTGGACTTTGGTTTTTGAAAATTTGGTTTTCTTTCCACAAGCTTATTTCAAAAGTTCTAATGAACAGAGTCACTATTTACACCTGCCAGTAAAATCCAACTTTTGTGATTGGATCACAAGTGGTCAGTGCTAAATACAGGTTTCTGAATATGCTAAATGCTAGGTCTAAAACATTTGGTGATCAGAATCATTATAAACGCATGAGACCAGATAGCATGTGAGGGCTCATCTGTCCCAAACATGACCAGGACCACTCTGCCCACTTGCCACCCACTCGTTTAATATGTGTTTATTCAGGAACATGTTGTGAGAAAGCACACCAAAACAAGTATTTGAAACTAAGTAGATTATGGCTTATTCATCCCGAGAGCTCACTAATAAGCCATGCAACATAGATTGGTTCTCTAAAAACGATCTAATACCAGGTATAAACATGGTCCCGCTTGTCAGGAACATAATTTGACCAAATCATACATAATCAATAGTGTTTCACTTTTACAGTTTACTGCATGATGACTGCTCTCACACTATTTCACAACTAATGTTCGTAGGTGCGCATCTAACTTAAAAAACAGTGTCATATCATCCAAAGTAACTGAACTCTGACATCAACTTTGCTAGTGTGAATCCAGTCTTAAATTTACTCTGAAGGAGGGCCCCGGTTCATACATACATAACTCTGCCATTAAACTTTAGATGGAAGTTGCATCAGCATCCAATGAGCTTTGTTGGTCAACATACAAGTATTTGACTAGTATTTGCTGTAGCGCAGAACCTGATTTTACCAAGTAAGACATTTTCCTGGATCAACATCTTTGTTGACCCTAGAGCAACTTTGTGATTAACCAAGCAGACTTGAAGAACCAGTTTATGGTTTTTGTGAAGTTTAGGCTTGCAATCTGTGTTTGGTGCTTGTACATCAGTGCCATTCATCTATCATTTCCTCTGAATTTAGGGAATACTAATGGTTAATGTTAGGTTTAGGTGTAGGGGTATGGTCAAGACTACATTTTTGGATTAAAATGTTGTTCCATGGTCAACAAAATATTTTGACCTAGGAACACATCTAACTCAGCAACGTGCGTAGCTGTAGCAGTTGCAGCGTACCTCAGAAACCCACCACCTTCCCCAGCTCCACCTGTATAGATTTGCTATGGAGTGATCCCATGTATGTTATTAATGTCGGGGGTGATTTGATATGTGTTATATGTGCAGCAGTATTTCTTACATTCTCAAAGCAGCATGTTTGTGGATGTATTGGCAGTAGCATATTCCCGTAGCAGATCTGTTCCGCCAAGACCAAAGACTAACATTTCCATGTATATTAAAGTTTCATGACACAAATATAGATCAGAATCATATTATACAGACTTATAACTTGAGGGTAGATAAGACTTGGCACAGTCAGAAACCACACAGCATTATAGAGGCAAATATTGCATAGGCAAGTTTTTCTTCAGAAAAATGTAAAAGAACTAGTTGCAAAAGGTAAAAGATTACTAAATGGGTAAAGCTATTCAAAAACTATTGTAACTACATAGCACACAAAGACAGAAGATATATCTGGAAGTAATATTACAATCATCTAGTTTATCCGTAATATATTTCTGGTATCCCCATATGTGCCTTTGATGCTCAACATGAACTCATTGTGGTTTCATCTTGGATAAGGCATGTGTGTTCAACATTTGCCTGCTAAATGATCCTGGCATTTCTTCAATAGAATCTGCAAATCATCTTGACTGTCAATAAGAGATGCTGTGTTTAAATGCAAATCCTCTCTTTAGTAAACATGCTTTAAAGAACTGTGTGATCCCTTTGTATTATTCACTGCTCTTTGTTGTGTAAATTCTTCTTCTCTACAATGGTAATCATCTTTCAACGTATTTATTGTTCATATATTTGATAACCTTTGAATGGATTGTAGCTTCGCAGCTGTTTGACATAAATCAATTGTTTTTATTGATCAGCAGCCCCAGACAATTCATTAGAAAGGGAAAGGTTGTCTGTTCTCACCTCACCTCTTTTCCCTATGATAATTTACTGACTCTTTTTAATCAAAGAGATTTACAAAGTCAGGGAGAGTGTTAGCATGTTATCTTAATTAAACTCTATCTGTTAGACTGGCCAACTGGAGACAATAAATTGTGCATAGGTGTGAGTTTTAGCTCTTCGATGAACTGGTCATATGTCTGGAAACTGGATGGGTGGATGTTAGATGTGGATGTTAGAATAGAACATATTTTGTTGACCCTGGAACAAAATTTTACTCCAAAAATATATTCTTGACCATATCCCTACACTTAATCCTAACCTTAACCATGAGTAATCCCTAAAATCAGAGGAAATGATAGATGCATGACACTGATGTGCAAGCACCAAACAGTGATTTTAAGCGTAAACTTCACAAAATCTATAAACTTGGTTTGATTGGTTAATCACAATGTTGTTCCAGGGACAACAAAGATGTTGTCCCAGGAACATATCTCACTAGGTAAAATCAGGTTCTGCTGCACATGAGAGCCTGGAGATGGAACAAATGCACAGAACTTTCTACCACAATTCTAAAGTGTTCTGGGTGTTACTTCTAAAATAAATACAAGTTTGGACTGTTGGTGCATTTAGTGACAACTAGGGCTCCCACCCCCCTTAACACATAATGTGTGTTGAATACTAGATCTTTTTGGCCCCACTGCACATCCATGTGATGACTACTAAGGCCTCAAGGTTTTTAACCACATGCAGGTTGCGCCAACCAGTAGGGTCCCAGGCCCTTCAGTTTAGAGTGATAGATAAGCACAGACAACTATTTTCAATGAAATACAGATTTTGTAGTCTGTGCTGTGCTTGTAGGACAAAAAGCGAGGACAACTTGACCTCTTGTTCTAACCCCGTCTTGGCCCCTTCAAGCCTTGCCCAGGACAAGAGGTCAAGTTTCCCTCCCTTTTCGTGGCCCTGGCAGCAGGGGTTGGATAGCTTCCAAAATATGTGTACCCATGTGACTTAGCTGCATGATGAACAGTCAACTGCCAGGGTGGTATTAAAGGGTTGTTAAGGTGTGTTGAGTGATTTTCAGTGCATTGCTATACAGTTGATGGCTTTTAAGATATTTTGGGTGGTTACTTACGAATCAAAAGTGTCCACCCCCATGTCTCTATAATACTTTATGACTTGAGTATCTCCTTTAACGTAAATCTACAGATGTTTTCTCTTCTGTCAGGTTAAAATCAAATGCAAAGTTTAATACTTTGCTAACCCCTCATACTGTATGAATTGTGAAAGTGATGCTTGGCTTAGCCAACACCATTAGCATATTGAAATCTAAACACAGTGACCATGCAGCAGAACATATAGCTTCCAGCTGCAATGGATCTTGACAATAACCAAGGCCAAGAACCACAAGGCATTTCAGATGGCCTAGAGACATTCTTCAGATCCTCAGAACATCCTCACCATCTGACATTCTGTGGAAGCACATTGAACACATTTGCACTTCAGTTCTTAAGCTAAGCACTCACACAAGTTCTGTCTGATTAACTGTATGAAATATACAATGCATGTCGAAGTGCAGTATGTGGGTGAATCATACAAGCCTTTTCGCCATCTGTGTAGTTAAAATGGGGCTGTTAAATATGCAGTATGTTCAAGATTGCTGATAATGTCCTCTCAATGCATTGGTCTTTGAACTCAATAATTTAGAATCTGTGTATAACACTGTATAACACCCTGGGTTTGATTTAGAGGAACAGAAGCAATAGCCAAGGCTAAAACTTTTAACCTCAGTGCAGATGCAGCGATAGTTCTTTGGTCAGAATCACCTCAAATTAATTGCTATCTCCTAAAACATTGGGGTTTAGGGGAGGGTCGACATTTTAATGGCTACACAATGATGTAACATTGCACATTATGGGGGGCTAACAGTATGGGGCTTCTATCAGATACAATAAACTGGCACTGTATTCCTGCACTGTAGAAAATAAAATCCTCAAAAAGTTCTAGTGACTGGTTATCTACATTTTTTAGTTGGCCTAATTGAATTTCTAAAACGAAATGTACACTATTTCAGTTTGGCCAATTGAAAATTTTAGATGTGATCAGTCCATAGAGTTGGAGACGTCTGAAATTCTTTTTTTACAGTGTGGAAATTTATGGAAGATCTTCGCCTATAGCAGGAGGAGGGACCATGGAGAAAATAGATCTGTTCCAAAACGTAAGGAGCCACCCTACTCTCTATATCTACATAATCAGCTGCCTTTAAAGCAGAAGTGTCCAATCCTGCTCTTGGAGGGCAATTTTCCTGTAAAGTTTAGTCCCAACATGCCTGCTTATAAGTTCCTAGTGATCATCCGGGACACACCAAGCCGACAGTCAATGTCTGGTGGTTTTTAAGCGTCAAATGGCTTAGTTTTTTCGGTGTGTTTCGGACCATTGGCTCTAGCCTGACACCATCAGCTGTGCTCGTTGGCAGGAAACAGAACTCTGATTGCACAGTTCTAACTGTTCTGGTTTCCCTGTTTAAATGCCAAATACAGACTACTGCCACCGGCTGGTCTTGGAGAGTAATGTTCTCTTACACAAGTGCAGGGTGAATACACTAGTAGTTGTCTGTCTGGTGTGTTCTAGTGCAATTTTATTTGCGCCCATGCAGACGATGCGAAGCAAGAGGAGGGACACCACAGTCTGCTTTCCTCAGTGCTAGTTATTTGGTGTGCTACTACCCAAAGACCTTGATTAGCTGGTTCAGGTGTATTTAATTAGGGGTAGAAGTAAACACAAGGCGTTTCTCAATGTCAAGGATACTTCCTTGGCAGGACTGATCCTTCCAAGTCACTTCCTTCAGAGGCTGGGCGAGACTCCTTCGCATTTGGAGGACACGTAAATGGAACAGGCTAGCAAGTGCTCGTAATTGCATAATTACGTCAGTGAAAAGGTCCGTTTGAATAACACTCTGAATGGTATCATTAAATTACTTTGGACAACTTAACTAGTTATTTATAAAATAAATGCCGATGACCCAATTGTTAAATGACAGGTCCGGTTCAGTTAACCATTTGTATTTGTATAATTTTCAATATCAATACGGTAGTAATTTGTACTGGCATTTAAATGTCAAACTTTACTTATATTTACTACAGTTATAACAAATGTTTGGTAACGTAAATAAAAAACGTTAACGCTCCAACTACGCTAACGTTCAACATTTTTGAATTTTTGAACTAGATAGCAAAGCTGCGCGCATAGGATTGTGGGTGATTTGAGAGCGCGAAGAGCGCGGAGGATACACATATGCATCCTTTCCTGTGTATGGGAAATTCTTCGAATGAAGGACTCAGTCCTTGGTTGAAATTCCCAGGATCCGCCACATTGGAACAGTCCTTCGACGGATGTCGATGACGTAGCATCCTCGAAATACTGGCTTCCGAGGATCCTTCCTTGACATTGAGAAACACCTACAGCTAACTCAAGGGAATCCAGTTCTGCTCCTGGGGGAAGTTTAGCTCCAACTGCTCCAACACACCTGTCGGAAGGTTTCTAGTAGAGGCCCTGAAGACTTATCAATTCATATGAATATTAAGCATGCCAAAAAAAAAAAAAAAAACAGAGTAGGCCAAAAGACTAACACTAGATTTAAAGTACCTGAAAAAAGTAGGCGATTTGTCTAGGCATGTTTACTTCCAGTGAGATTCTGAAGTGAGCATTCAATTGATACTTTACTATGCCATTGAGCCACAGGAGAGGAGCAGTGACTCAGCTGACACTAGTAGGTTTTGTGACAGCAACAACACGATGGTTGTAGTACATCCAAATTGTATTCATACTAACCATATTCAATGGTAACGGTAAGGTCCAAACAAAATGTAGTACATACTAGAAAGTATGTGGTTTTGGATGCAGCTCTGGATTAAATATAGGTGCATTTAAAATAGAAAAGAATGCAGGGCAGTTGAGCTTCTTTGAACTTGACACTGAGTCTTAAAAATGTGATGCTGAGAAAGCAGCAAGACTCTGCTCACTGGTCAAAAAACGATTGCAATGGAATGAAACGCACAAAATTGCCCTCAAAATGCTGTCTAGCTAGGAAGCGCACAAGTTTTGGAACAGAGCAAGTGGTTGAGATGGGGAAAAAGGGCCATCCAGTGCATGTATGTAGCATGTAGTTGAACAGACCGCTGGGAAGTGAGCTGGAACTCCCAAGAAGAAACTCTGAAGAGCACGCACACACAAGTCACAAGCCCCCATAAAGTGGCAATAAAAGAGAGGCCTTTGTGTTATCGGAGGTTTATATAAACTCTGCTCAGACGTTTAATGATTGACCATTCCCTGGGACCTCTGCATATCCTGGTAGTTTTAGAAACACAACAGAAACAGCCCTCACCCAATCACAGAATCTCGGCCATACAACAGTCACATTTTTTGCATAGGACAAATAGGAAAGATGTCTTTGTCTTTTCAGAGACAAACACCTGCCACTAAACACCCATACAACTATTTCCATTAAAACACAGGCTGTTGACTTCTGCTTTGCTTCACAAAGACTCCGTCCTCCATGCCTATATGCCCACTCCCTCCTTTATCAGCATAAGGAAATTCTGCAGGCCCCAGTAAAGACAGAAACCCTCTCATCCGTGGAGATGAAAAAAGAGAAAACCACACAGTCTCATGAGCCGGAGTTAAGAGGGAGAAGATCCCTCTCTGGACAATGGGACCACGGGATTATTTTTGCATACCGATTTTCATACTCAGCTTTTAGTCTCTAACTGCTCCCACAGTCTCACTCACCTTTTCCTGAACGATTTGCGTTTCCAAGATGATTTTTGCTGAGAAAATACTGGATATCACTATTATCCCTCATATTTAGTTTGGATGCCAAGACTCTTTTAATATCTTTAAAAAAAACACACTTGAAGGGACAGTAAAATGATGAAAATGAAGACTCGGTCATTTATATCTGGTTCCAACTTTCCTCTGTGGAACACAAACAGTGAATTATTGGGGACTTTTTCTCAAAAATGGAAAAAAAGAAGTTCACTTAACTGTATTGAATGCACACTTTTAGTGTACTTGAAATATTAAAATTATATTTTAAACAAATATTGTAATATTAATTAAATAAAAGTAAAAGGGACGCATTAATGACTAAAGTACACTTTTAAAAACTTTTTGATAATGTCAAATAAAAACTTTTACTTTAAAGTACAAATTAAATAATTGTTTTAATGAGATTTTGTCAGGTTTTAAAGAACTACATTTATTTTTGAAATACTTAATTTGAAGTAAAATAATTATAGTGTTATTAAGTAAAAAAAAAAAAAAAAAAAAAAAACTATTACATTTTAAATAATCTCAATTACAACCCTAAAATTAGTATATTATTACAAATATTTTTCAATACATGACATACAAGTTTCAATAGAAATTCTATTAAACTATAGTTTGGTTTACCATGAATTTTGTCGGTACATTTGTCAGTACATTCTCACCATATTTCAAAGACAATAGAAATAATAATGAAATGAAATATGAACTATGCTCAAGTATATTTTTGTCACTAGGGGATGTTAAGCCTTTCAGTGAATACTGATAAAAATGTTTACATTTCAAAATGCTCTCGACACACAGATATTATGTGAGTTCATAAGACTTATGAAAAGTCACATGGGCTTATTGTAAAAGATAACATCTTCATGATACAAAAGAGGGATAGAGAACAGAATATGAGGGTTGCATAAATGTGTTTTGTAGGCACGGGTGGTGTTATTGCGATTTGGATGAGGTAACTTGTGCTAAAGCAACGTTGGAACCACCTCCACTTGTGATTAAGCTCCTGCACCTGTCAACACCGCATTGTGCATTCCATCAGCCTTTCTGTGTCTTTCCGGCATGTCTTTGTTTGGGATAGATTGAGCAGCTCAATGAGTGTGATTGTGCGTGTGTGTGTGTGTGCGTGTGTGTGTTGGGGGTTACTTTTAACTAATGTTTGAGAACAGATTTGTCACCAGGAGTGAGTTTCATTATTGGACAAAAACTCCCTTTGGGAACATTTGGTTTCATTCTCATTTCAAAAATTAATAATATTGTCATGATATACTTAATGTATTTTTTAATTCTAAGGGGGAATTTACACAACAAAAATTTCAACTTTAAATTAAAAAAGTTTTGTTTACTTGACAATGGCATTTTGAAAATGGGTTTCAAAGTGCAAGTTTTTTTGAAAACGACACCATTATTATCTCTGTGTAAAATACGAACATTTTCAAAAAACGCAAATGATAAACCCATGGATTCATCCCAGTGTTGTGTAAATGTTCCCCAAAAAATGCATAACGTTATGGTTTTATTTAGCATTAGTGTGCAATATTTATGATGAACTTTTTGCAATTAAAAACATGAGATGTTTATGGTATGTCCTTATCAATAACTTTATTTAGCAATAGGAGAAAGAAATAGAAAGTAACAAATGCCAGGAGTTTATCTGAATCTCCTGAAAGGATTTATTGTAATTCCATCAGCTTGATCTCACACTTTAGATGTTAGGCTTTTATACGTACATCACAAAGTAGTGTGCAGGGTGTGGGCTGCTAGATTCAGTTTTAGCATGAGAAAAATGACAGGGGAGGCCTTTAAACCAATTCCCCGGACAGAATATTTTTAAAACTGGGAGGATGATGAAAATGAAAAGCTTTAAAAGGGGTTTGGTGTTTTTTTTTTTATTATTATTATTGTTTTTTTTTTTTTTTTGCATGAGCAGATAGCTGGCAGTGACCCAGCTTAGGATATTTTTGACAACAAATCAGTTTTTCACAGTTGCAACAGTATGTTTTTGTTGAACAGGCTTTAAGGGGTCATATGATGCTTTTTAAAGATCGTTATTTTGTGTATTTGGTGTAGCAGAATGTGTTGCCATGCTTTAATTTTCAAAAAACACATTCTTTTTTAAATATTGTACATTATTGTAGGTCCTCTATGCCCCTCCTCTCTCATATGGGTTGTTTTCTACTGAGTCCCTCCTTCTGACAAGCGCAGTCTGCTCTGATTGGCCAACTGAGAGTCACGTGACAGAGAACTTAAACTAATAACAAGGCACACTTCCAGTAGATGATTCAGAAGCACCAGACTGTAGTAGCAAAGTCAGAATGACCTCCTCTCCAAGGTTCATGAAATGGTTGTCCATAAAATGCGTTGCTGTTCTGTTGTAAGTAAACTTAAAGTTTCCTAAATGCATCTACTTTCTGAAGGCCAAATAAAGTGCTTTTGCTTTCTCCTAGATACATACAGCATCTCCCTGACATGACTGCTTTAACACTAACTGCAGTTACTGAAACCACCCCTTCTTTCTTTGTGTGAACATTCGGGCTGCATTACACAAATATTTCCACATAGTGACATAGACATGTGGGGGCGTGTCTGAACGAGCCGTTTTAGGGGGGCATGGGAGAGTCTTAACTTTTATAAAGAATATCTCTTTGGATTTGAGACTTTGGTCTTTGCAACTTTAGGGGATTTTATATATGCACAATCAGCTTGTGACACTCCAAAGAGAAAGGGTAACTTTAAATTGCATCATATGACCCCTTTGATATGCTGTGGCAGGTCTAGTGTTTAGATAAATAGCCTGAAATTGTTGTCTGGGCCAGTAAAACATGCCGATATTTCACATTTTGTTAAGGAGCAAAAATTTCTTTGTCAAAGAGCACAATTCATAATGCTCACCTTATGGGTCATTTAATATTAATGCAAATCATTGTAAGCCATTAGTATATGCCAAAAACAACAGGCAAATGCAAACTATTCCCACGCTCTCCAACCAAACAGGTGAAGATATGAAGTAAACATGCATCAATATCATGAACACATCAACACCAAAAAATGTACTGTACTGTAAAACTGTACCCATGGGATTTCCAAGTGTATAACTCTACTCTCCAAGCCATGATGTTATCTCTTTTGGCAGGACTACATTTTCCTGTGCTGAGATATGGTCCTTCTCTCGTGACCTGAAATGAGCTCAGAGATGCTGATGTTAAGCACATACTGATGTGCCAAAACTCAATGCAAATTATGTCCAGTCTGCAAGCTGCTATGGCAAACCTTAGCTGTTGGTTGAGTTGCATATAAACAATATGATAGAAAGTAACATTTTCAAGCATATAACCTGTATTCAGCATGGTGAGTGCCTCTTCAAACAGCGTTTTGGTGATCCATTCCGGTTCTTTTGAACAGGTAAGAGCACCTGTTTAGCATAGTTTAAGATGTAATTTCAAATAAAAAATAAAAGTTAAGATTCAAAGTCTCAAAACGTATTCGCGTTCTTTCTTTGCTTGGCCATCCTTCTTGTTTTTAAATGCAAGAACGCATATTGTGAAAACAGCGACTAAAAAGGTACAATAAATATAGGCTACAGTAAAAAGGTACATACATATACAGTTTAACAGTTACTGGTTATTAATAAAAAATTATTACAGTTTACATTTATATTAAATGCAGATAGAATGTACATTTTCAAATGCAATTGAACTTTAGAATGCTTCAAATTGACACACTTAAGTATGACTAAATTATGAAGATCTTCTGTGTAATATCAAAATTCAACATCTTTGAAATATGGTTAAGAGCATTGTTGAATGTACTGAAATGCATTATTCATATACTTTAATATAAATTCTATTGACACTTCCATTTCATGAATTGCAACTTAGAAATGTTAAAATATTGGTTATTAACATTTGTAATATTCAATAAAACTAATACTTAACATGGGCATTAGTAAGTCAGAATAAATAGAATAAAGTAAAACCTATTTTAAAGTATAATAGGCCTTTTAAGTGGCTTTTTATTTCAGTAATTTTATATTATCTGCAAGTTGATTACTTCATCTAAACTCTGTAGCCTGAGATTGTATCTTTGGAATTAGAATAACAAGGAAGTTCTGCTGATGAAGAGAAATACGTTGTTTGGTCTCTTTCTCTGCTGTGATGTAATTCTCTATTCCGTGACCCATTTGTTTTTTTCTTCTGACATTTAAACAAACAAGATGGGGCTGGGTGTGAACATAAGCCCAGATTTATGCTTCAATTTAACAGGCAGTAAACTGTTAGTGCCAAAGGATCAACTATCTTTTGTTAGCAAGGAATTCAGACCAAAATAGAAGGAGTGGTGGTTGAAAGAAGCCATTTTTATGCTGATTCTCAACCAGTCCAACTGTAAAAACACGCAAGTGCTGTCATGAGATTCTCCTGACTCATTTGAGCTCTTCAGTTGGATTTTAAGACAGTCAACTCAAATCACTGCAATGTTTTGTTTGAATGATTTTTTCACGATTACGGTGGGAATACAACAAGTGTTATGTGTGAGAGTGTGCTGTATGTATCAACAGCAGGAAAACATTGTGAAAGACATATGTATGAGATGGAACCATCAACCACTGGCATAAATATTATGGTCTATTGTTTCTTTCTCACGTTTTCTTTCTCCTCCTTCATTTGTCAAAGTCAGAGGGCTAAGGAAGTGTTTTGTCTGGTTAACAGGGTATTCTACAGTCAATGAATGTATGTCATTCACATACATACCTCACATGTTAGAACAGGCCCACAGCTATACAGCTGTACACTCAGTCCTTAAACAACTCTCCCACTATTCCACAGTTGGCTCAGATAAACTATCAACTAATATTGTGCAGCTTTCTAATATCACTTTTATTTGGTGATGTGCAAAAAGTTGAAATATTGTAGTTCAACAATATTTAGTATTGATATATATTTTAAATATATTCGATATAAATAATATACATTTTACATGCTAGCCAAATAATCTACATGTAACATTATTGTAAAAAATTAACCCTTTTTTTCCTAAATATGAGGAAGTATATTTATACTGAACTGATATAACTGAACTGATCAAAAATGTATTTAGGTAAAAAAAAAAAAAAAAAAAAAAAAAAATATATATATATATATATATATATATATATATATATATATATATATATATATATATATATATATATATATATATATATAAAAGGATATTTCATGCATTCTGAGTTATTTATATGGTTAAATAGTTGAATTCTCATGCTTAATATCACGAAAGCTTCAAAAACGAGTTGGATGTATGACAGAGTATTTCTGTGCCAATGACACTCCTTCTGGGTTTGCAAAAGATTTTGTTTGTTTGTTTGTTTGTTTTTAACATGGACCTTTATGACATCATGAATTGGAATTGGTGGAATTCTTTGCTTGGGCACTTCTCTTACATAGGAAAGCTATCATGCTAAAACATGAAATCATGTTAGCTATGTGTTAAAAAAATGCCAGACATCCCGGCGATATGTTAAATATAAACGATAAAACATGTTAAACATGCTAGAATCATTGCAAAGTTTTAAAACGTGTAAACGTTAAAATGTGTGGAAAAACATGCTAGTAACATGCTAAAACTGTTCAGACATGATATCAACATGCTAACAACATCATGCTAGCAATGTACATGCTATAAACGTTCGAGTAATATGCTAAAACATCAAAACAAAATGTTAAGACATGATAGCAATGTGTTGAAATGTGTTAGCAACATGCTAAAACCTTTCTAGTATCTATATACAGAAAGGTTTCTTTTAAAATGCTTTAAAACTACTTCAAACCTAAAACCTTAAGATTTTTGAATTACTTCATACTTTAAGATAGGCTTTCTTAAGCTAACAAAGTTTGTCTCCAAATTTTGTGTTCGAATTTAAATATACTGCGCGAATGTACAGTGCAAAAAAAAAAACAACAACAACATGGCTTTCCTGCACTAACTGTGGTTTAACCATAGTATTTGTAGTAAATCTAATACAAATGATAATCAATCTGCCAAAAAAAAAAAAAAAAAAACAACCTGGTTACTAAATGTATACTATAATAAAAACCAGGGTTAATTACACAACCCATTTCCAGAAGTCTTGACCCTGATCCGTGTGTCAGCGGGAAGGTGATGCAGTATTTCCTCTTCATATGATTTACACAACCCCACCCCCTGACCGTTTAAAACAGCACCTCCCCTAGACCTGACCTTGGCCCTCCTCGCTGTCTCTCACACCTTCTGGCTCCTCCCGTCCTGTGTCTCGCAGAGGCTGCAAATGAGCACAATCATCAAATGACAAGATCTTTTAAATCAAGGATGAGGATATTCAATTACTCTCCATCTCATTCCACCCAGTTTTCTGTTGGCCTATGATGCTGTCCCCAGATATTAGATTACCAGCCACTGTCACTCTCGCAGCCTCCTCCAGCAGAGGTTATTAGGTAATGTGGCTCTTGTCTACCTGTATAGATGTGTTGTCTGGAAATGTGGCGCTCTTTGAAGTGGCGGCCCATGCAGAGCCACTTACCTGATTAAACTTAGCTCAAACATAGTGCACTCCTGCTGCATGAGAGTACAGAGAGAGAGAGAGAGGAATGGAAAACAAGGGAAAAAGAGAACCAACAATGCAAATAAAGATGTATGACCTAATAGTATGACCCATATTTACAGTAAGTGATTTAAACAGCTCCACCTACCAAAGTTAAATGCATCTCTGGCCTCACACAATTTGTGCAACTGAGGGAGAGAGAGAGAGAGTAAAAAAGAAAATTAAATAAACCCTTATTTATACCTAAATCGCCAAAGACTTGCTTTCACAGAATAAATATTGGGATATGTATCACTTTATTTTTCATACTCATTTAAGTTTTATTCTTAGACAAAAAAAAAAAAAACATTAAAAATGTATCCATTGCTTGACCAGGCAAACATCTTGTTTAAAGGATCCACGAAAAGACCAGGATATTTGCAGTGCCAAATATGCCAAAGCTCAAGTCATTCATTCAAATGTTTGGGAAAGAAAAATAAAATGCTTTTTTTATTTTTTTGCAGTGTACTTTCTGAGGGCACCAGAACTGAGGAAGTGGATTTCTGGGAACTTTCATTACATTTCCAAATAAACCTCATTCAACCCAAACGGATCCAGATTGTCCCTTTTGTGGTGTCTTTCTATATTTGCTTCTGGCTTCCTGAAAAAAAGATCAGAAACTCAAGGAATCTGGTTTAGCTTTAACCAATGCTATTTTGTGAAATACAGCCGTCTCTTCATGTTGCTATGCATTTAACTTATATATTGGTGAGGTTTGACTCTGAAATCATGTAATTTGTAAAAGTGACCACAGATGAAAACTTGTGGCTGGAGAAAACCACAGGTTGCTTTGCCGTTTTGTATTCACATATTGCTATGTTATTTCCATCCATCCATCCATGCACAAATACTAGGATACAGCTAAGGAAACAGGCTTTAAACTAAATTAAAATACTGAAGTCACCAGACAATGACCTCCCCTCTCTTCTGGTTAGATTTCAACTGGAGCCTATCAATGTCTGAGATCTTCCTTTACTCACACTCCACACACAACCCCACACATCAAAATTTAGTGCAACCCTTCTAGTTCTCGTCTTATTATAAAGGCCACTTTTTCTCTCTTCTCTCTCGCTCTCATTTTATGAGAAGCTTTTGGCAAACACAGGCCTCGGTGGAAAGTCTCTGAGTGATTGTTTAAATTCTCCCAGAATCATGCATTGACTTGAATCCGGCATTTGGCGATGTTTCTGCTTGAGCGCTGCCCGTGCCATCTGCAATGAATCAGTCAAACTGCTGTAGTGCATTAGCCTGCATTTTCCATGGCAGCGGTTGCAGCCATTCGCAGCAGCACAGAGGTTTTGTTTTTCTTTCTTTCTTTTTCTAATAAATGAACTCTGGATTCTGCCTTTTCCCATGACCCAGCTTGAATGGCATTGGTTAAAAGTTGTTTATTGGAGATGTATTATCTGCTTTTAAACAATGCTGTTAGGATAAGAGGTTGCTAACTTGCCTTGGTGAACAGTTAGGCTGCAATAAACATATGCGTGTAGTGAACACACAAAATAATTACACTGATAAATGCACTTTCCTGAGCTGCACTGTGGCGTCCGCTGCAATAGACTCCAGATGGACGCTGGACCTCCTCCAGACAAGACCTTGGATGTGGTGAAGAAACCCACGTGTTAACACACATACATAATCACAGATGAGAATAAGATATATAATAACAAAGCCCAAAACTGTAATGTATGATTTATACCGAATAAATCTATAATCAATAAGTAAGGCAGATGACTATGAGAGAGAAGGAGGAATGAACTCTTCAACCCAATCCTTTCTAAATATAGGTCCATTGTCCAAATATCATTCTTCTATCTCACCAAAGAACCAGAAGCTGCAAATGTGTGTAAAACTACAGTGAATTTGTGCCTTTGTCTTCCTCTTTTGCACTGGACAAAAACAGAAGACTGTGTTTGTCAAACAATTTCATGAGATCTCTAAAGACATAAACCTCATCAAACCTAAAATGATTAGATATGTACACCTCAGCCAACGTACAAAGACAATTCTAGGTTTTTGTATAGACACAACTCCTACTATGTTTTTTAAAGTGCAATTTATGACCAGTGTAGTGGGCTGCCTAGGAGATTTTAGAGTTTATGTGTTGAAATAAACACTGTCTTGGGTGGAACCTTTTTGATGAAGATATAGAGGGTGTATTTTGCAAAGCCAGCACACCATTTTACCAATGTCTGATGACGTCTGCTTTGGGTTTATGGTAAAACCTCTTCTGAATGCTGTAAATGTGGTTGATAAATAGGCTGCACTTAGATGCTATTTTAAGACATATTTATTTGTGCTTTTGACCTTTATTAGCCATTATATATAGTAGCTTGTGAAACTGAGGATTCAGATTAATGTTCTACATGTTAAATAGCAGATTAGTTTCATCTACAGGATACACACATCAGTTTACACACTGTGAAGGTTTTTGCATTTGTGTTTTTTTTTTACTGTTGATCTGTTGCTTAAATGTGTTTGCCAGAATCTTTGCTTTCCAATTTCTGCAAAAACAATCAGGAGATCAGCCAACAGCATGTCTATCCAGCCGGGAGCTAGGGAATTGCCAGACTCGAGGCTTAACTGGAGTCTAACATGTACTATAATGACATTATCACTGGCATTTTGGTTTTGAGCATCAAATACACAATCAATGTCAAGTCACTGTGACATTTAAAACATTACTCTTAAAATTCTCAGTGATTAGTCCATGGCTGTCGGCCCGTCTGGGAACTTTAACAGCCGAACAGTTGGAGTGAAAGATGAGATACAGGCTGATGGCCAAAAGGTAAAGAGTCATATAAAGAGTCATACTCTTACTTGGACAACAAACATGTGGAAATACATCCTTATGGGGAAGTCTACTCGGTAAGAATTATTTATGCTTATATTATTTATTCAAAGGTATTTTAACACTGAAATGAAACACTTGTTAAAACTGAAATGTACAAGAAGCCTGTATCCAAACCAGATTAATGCAAGTAATCCTGAACACCTATTACTTTGGATCGGGTGTGTTTAATTGGGGTTGGAGCTAAACTCTGCAGGACAGTGGCCCTCCAGGACTGACAGCCCTAGTCTAGGCAAGTGTGAGGTGAGACCTTAAGATGACAAGGTAGAGGTGATAAGTTCTAGCCCGAGGCTCAAGAAGGAGGTAGGGTCTTGTGTCTCATGGGTTGGTACCATCATTTCATTCCCATCTTTGCAACCCAAGCAATACCATTGGCGAACTTGTTAAAATATGCCACCTGTACACTACACTATTTTCAAAGTCGGAATTCCTGACAAATCCCAGAACGCATGTGCGAGAAGTCATGTAAGATGTGAATTTGCCTTGTATCATGCTCTCTCTCATTGGCTACAGGTTGCCAATGTCATTTCCAGCCAAAACACATTTTTGTTCACACTGCAAGGCACAGAGTCCTAGATATTTAGCCTAGATATTCAGCCTCTGATTTCAGCCTCTTGTCATGTATTGTGTACCCGGCGTAAGGCAACCAAAAACCCTGTAGAGCAGTGTTTCCCAACCACCTTCCTGGGGCAACCCTAACACTGCCCATTTTGATTTTCTCCTTTGTCTGAAACATCCAGTTCAGGTCTTGGAGTTTATACTAATGAGCTGATGAGTTGAGTCAGGTCTGTTTGCTTGAGTTTTAAGGGTACTGCTGGTAGAGCAGAATACAATAATGGTTGTTCTGACTCAAAGACTGTAAGTACGTTTTTTATATTTAAAGAATTTTCCACTGACGATTCACATGCAAGTTTTAAGCAGTGTAGAGTGGTGCTTGTTGTTTTTCATTTCTCCATTCAAAAATACAGACATGATTTTATGTTTACGCAGCGCGATGCAAAAGGACACTGATTGGTGTGGCCATACCTTAAAGAAGGACTGCCTTATGGTGAAAGGTAAACCCCTTCGACATAAGATTTTAATTTCTAAATTATGAAGTTGCTAACTAAATGGAAACAAATATTATTGGGACAGTTCCTACGCACTAAATATTATATATATATGAGAGCTACACATTCCAAAAAAGTTGGGACGGGTAGCAATAAGAGGCCGGAAAAGTTAGATGTACATACAAGGAACAGCTGGAGGACCAATTAGCAACTAATTAAGTCAATTGGCAACATGATTGGGTAAAAAAGAGCCTCTCAGTGGCAGTGTCTCTCAGAAGTAAAGATGGGCAGAGGATCACCAATTCCCCCAATGCTGTGGCGAAAAATAGAAATAAAGATATCAGAAAGGAGTTTCTCAGAGAAAAATTGCAAAGAGTTTGAAGATATCATCATCTACAGTGCATAATATCATCCAAAGATTCAGAGAATCTGGAGCAATCTCTGTGCGTAAGGGTCAAGGCCGGAAAACCATCCTGGATGCCCGTGATCTTCGGGCCCTCAGTTCGGGCACTGCATCACATACAGGAATGATACTGTAATGGAAATCACAACATGGGCTCAGGAATACTTCCAGAAAACATTGTCGTGAACATAATCCACTGTGCCATTCGCCGTTGCCAGCTAAAACTGTTTAAAAAGCCACAGCTAAACATGATCCAGAAGCTCAGGCATTTTCTCTGGACCAAGGCTCATTTAAAATGGACTGTGGCAAAGTGGAAAACTGTTCTGTGGTCAAACAAATCAAAATTTGAAGTTCTTTTTGGAAAACTGGTACGCCATGTCATCTGGACTAAAGAGGACAAGGACAACCCTACTGTATTTGTTATCAGCGCTGAGTTCAGAAGTCTGCACTTCTGATGGTAAGGGGTTGCATGGGATGGGCAGCTTACACATCTGGAATGGCACCATCAATGCTGAAAGGTATATCAAAGTTCTAGAACAACACATGCTCCCATCCAGACATCGTCTCTTTCAGGGAAGACCTTGCATTTTCTAACATGACAATACCAGACCACATACTGCATCAATTACAACATCATGGCTGCGTAGAAGGATCTGATTACTGAAATGGCTAGCCTGCAGTCCAGATCTTTCACCCATAGAAAACATTTGGTGCATCATAAAGAGGAAGATGTGACAAAGAAGACCTAAGACAGTTGAGCAACTAGAAGCCTGTATTAGACAAGAATGGGACAACATTCCTATTTCTAAACTAGAGCAATTTGTCTCCTCAGTCCCCAGACGTTCGCAGACTGTTATAAAAAGAAGAGGGATGCCACACAGTGGTAAACATGGCCTAGTCCCAACTTCTTTGTGATGTGTTAATGCCATGAAATTTACATTTGATATGTCATCTATGTTGAATTCTGAATAAAATATTAATCAAATAAAAATGAAACTTCCACATCATTGCATTATTTTTTTATTCACAATTTGTACAGTGTCCCAACTTTTTGGAATCGGGTTTGTGTGTGTGTGTGTGTGTGTCTATATATATATATATATATATATATATATATATATATATATATATATATATATATATATATATATATATATATATATATTATATATATATATATATATATTTATAAAACAAAAAGGGGACTGCAGCCTGGAAATTCAAGAATTCAAGCCAGAGATGGAAGAAAGGAAATAGAGAACAGAAAGGAAGTTGTGGCACTGAGATTAATCTGTGGAGTGAGAAAGGATGAGAGGAGCAAAAATGTAGATGCAGAATATAAAACTTAAAATATGAACAAAGTTCATTTGAAGTGTTACGAGAACATAGACAGAAAAAACTTTTTTTTCCACATATGGTTACCATTTAAAATGTTCCTCTTATTATTATTATTATTATTATTATTATTTATTTATTTATTCTTTTGCCAGTTTGTTGTTGCTTGTGTTATAGTCACATTTTAATATACCATAGAGTTCATTTGTATCAATATTCTATAGGTATCTAAATGACATGTTTTACATAAAATGGGCTACTTTACCTGGGGTATGTTTAGGGTTGGGGTGGGTGTAGACGTTAATAGAACACAATCTAATAGGTAGCAAATTTAAATTATTGTTAATTTCCGGGCTTAGCTGTATCCCTTATAGCCACAACCCAATTGAATGCATTCGGGAGCGAATCACGAGCTGCTCCGCTCCCTGCCGAACAGCGCCCCTTAGCTGCTCTGACTGTACAGCACGCTTTCATGGGGCTTCTTACTTGATGACAATAAACATTTGTAAACTTGCTTTCACAGAAACTTAAAGGTCTCCCTGCAGTTTTCAACCAAAATAAAAGCTTGATGGTTCTGGAAGTGAAGAAATTAAGGCAGTATTGTAATTTTACTATTGTAAAGTCAAATAATTATGTTTATTATAAAATACATACATTTGTTTAATTTATATTTATTTTACAGTGCAGTTGTATTAGCTACAATAGTAATATTACTGTCTTATAACAATTAAGTGTTCTTCTTCTTATTAATTATTAATATTTTTTATTCAATTTGGCTTTAAGCAAGAGTGTGAATGTGATTTGGACTGATACACTATTTCACTCTGACTACTTTGAAGTCAGAATCAGAATCAGAAGACCTTTTCTGCCAGGTATGTTTATACATATGAAGAATTTGATTTGGTGACAAGAGCTTTTAAGGAGCTTTGGTGACAGTGGTAAGACAGGATTATAAAAATAAGATAAGTAAATAGGAAATAACAAAATAAAGAAATTGTATATATTTGTATAAAAAAATACATGGTATATAAAATAGTCTAGGTAAAATGCAAAGAACATTTATACAGGTCCTTCTCAAAAAATTAGCATATTGTTATAAAGTTCATTATTTTCCATAATGTAATGATAAAAATGTAACTTTCATATATTTTAGATTCATTGCACACCAACTAAAATATTTTAGGTCTTTTATTGTTTTAATACTGATGATTTTGGCATACAGCTCATGAAAACCCAAAATGCCTGTCTCAAAAAATTAGCATATTTCATCCGACCAATAAAAGAAAGGTGTTTTTAATACAAAAACAAAAAAAAGTTAACCTTCAAATAATTATGTTCAGTTATGCACTCAATACTTGGTCATAACCCTTTTGTAGAAATGACTCCTTCAATGCGGCGTGGCATGGAGGCAATCAGCCTGTGGCACTGCTGAGGTGTTATGGAGGCCCAGGATGCTTCGATAGCGGCCTTAAGCTCATCCAGAGTGTTGGGTCTTGCGTCTCTCAACTTTCTCTTCACAATATCCCACAGATTCTCTATGAGGTTCAGGTCAGGAGAGTTGGCAGGCCAATTGAGCACAGTAATACCATGGTCAGTAAACCATTTACCAGTGGTTTTGGCACTGTGAGCAAGTGCCAGGTCGTGCTGAAAAATGAAATCTTCATCTCCATAAAGCTTTTCAGCAGATGGAAGCATGAAGTGCTCCAAAATCTCCTGATAGCTAGCTGCATTGACCCTGCCCTTGATAAAACACAGTGGACCAACACCAGCAGTTGACATGGCACCCCAGACCATCACTTACTGTGGGTACTTGACACTGGACTTCAGGCATTTTGGCATTTCCTTCTCCCCAGTCTTCCTCCAGACTCTGGCATCTTGATTTCCGAATGACATGCAAAATTTGTCCAAAAGTCCAGTGCTGCTTCTCTGTAGCCCAAGTCAGGCGCTTCTGCCGCTGTTTCTGGTTCAAAAGTGGCTTGACCTGGGGAATGCAGCACCTGTAGCCCATTTCCTGCACACACCTGTGCACGGTGGCTCTGGATGTTTCTACTCCAGACTCAGTCCACTGCTTCCGCAGGTAACCCAAGGTCTGGAATCGGTCCTTCTCCACAATCTTCCTCAGGGTTGTGAGGAAGATTCTCATTGTGCAGCAGTGTTAATTTTGACACGAAATTTTAATTTAGTTTTAGTCTTAGTCTTTTGACTATAATTCTTTTTAGTTTTAGTCGAGTTTTAGTCATCTGATTTGTTTTAATTTTAGTCTTATTTTAGTCGACTAAAATTGCTTGGTATTTTAGTCGACTAAAATTGCTTGGTATTTTAGTCGACTAAAATAAGACTAAAATCAATAACAGATTTACTAGACAATTTTTTACAGCTGGTATAGGAAACAAACTTAACCAAAATATATAAAACACAAATTCAACTTTATTTCAACACAACTGTGTCTTTATTTCGATTCAAAAGCTTTTATGCAGCAACAAACACTGTCATGATAATGTAAACAATAACTAGCTGCCGGTTGACCATCAATAAAAGAAAAATAAAGTTAGGTCCAGGACCTTAAAGCTTAAAGCTGAGCTGAATAATAAGTGCATACATTTAAAGTAAATATTTAATAAGTTGGGTGGATAAAAAAAAGTAACAAGATTTTATAAGGTATTCATTTGTCTAGCAATATTGTATGTTTTAAATACTACAATATTGCTAGATTTGTATGTATAATGATAGGATGTGAACATTCATGTTTCACATGACTAATATAGAAATATTTGTGATATTGTCAACAAGTAGAACATTATAAAATATACTAAACATTAGTATTAATCAAATGTATTTATCATGATATTACGTATTAGTATTGTGCTCTCATCTAACTTGAAGAAGGGGTTATTTTACAGTACTTTTCAGTTCGTAATATTTAATGCTACAACATCTACGCACTGCACTATTCCAATTTTGCTTAGCTCAATAAACAAAAGAACATCGTTGTGAAATTACATTTGAGAAAATGTCCGGGTGGCTCGTCTGTAAATGTCTTTTCAAATTGGTTGTGTTCTTGCCACGAATGAGCGCTCCGCGTGCTTTACGCTTTGTTTTGTTTTGTTCGTCGTCAAACGTGAGGTGAGCTGTGGACATTTTGTCGCTCTTTTAGACATCACCTCTTCGAATGCCGTCTTCCCGGGAGCTCATTTAAAAACTGAAAACCTTCGCTTCACGTCTCAATAAGTCAGGCTCGGATTGGTTCTCTTCTCTCATGTAGTCTTGCCTGTTATGTTTTGCCGGTTCTTTTGTTCATTCCTCGCATCTCTCCCGTCTGCTGATTTGATTTTCGTCACAGTCTATTTTCGTCTCGTCCTTTATTCGTTGACGATAATGTCAATCAATTTAGTCATAGTTTTAGTCTCCATCAGTGCCTTCTATTTTCGTTTTCGTTTCGTTTTCGTCCGCAAAAATATATTCGTGACGAAAATAATGACGAAAATATTTAGTCAACGAAATTAACACTGTTGTGCAGCATTTTTTGCCACACTTTTTCCTTCCCACAGACTTCCCACTGAGGTGCCTTGATACAGCACTCTGGGAGCAGCCTATTCATTCAGAAATTTCTTTCTGTGTCTTACCCTCTTGCTTGAGGGTGTCAATGATGGCCTTCTGGACAGCAGTCAGGTCGGCAGTCTTACCCATGATTGCGGTTTTGAGTAATTAACCAGACTGGGAGTTTTTAAAAGCCTCAGGAATCGTTTGCAGGTGTTTAGAGTTAATTAGTTGATTCAGATGATTGGGTTAATAGCTTGTTTAGAGAACCTTTTCATGATATGCTAATTTTTTGTATATAGGAATTTTGGGTTTCATGAACTGTATGCCAAAATCATCAGTATTAAAACAATAAAAGACCTGAAATATTTCAGTTGGTGTGCAATGAATCTAAAATATATGAAAGTTTAATTTTTATCATTACATTATGGAAAATAATGAACTTTATCACAATATGCTAATTTTTTTGAGAAGGACCTGTATATCATATTAGTCGAAGTCTGCTGTTTATGTAATTAGTTTAGCTCTTCTGAGGCATCAGTTCAGGGTTTCCTTATAAATTGCTGTATTAATTGGACACAGACTCCAAGAAGGGATAATTATTAGTTTTCAAGACCATCAAAAAATAAAGATTTTTTGCTCACAGATTAACATTAGACCTAGTGTACCTAGTGTACAATTTACAAGCATTAGCATCCAAACTAAATGTGCCACTATAATTCAAGACTTTTGGTTATCTGGTCAGATTTGGTGGCAGTTGGTCTACTATTGCAGGCTCATACAAGGGGTAGAATACATAGGGGATGCGGGAGGCATGACCCCCTAGTTTTCATAGGTGTTTTAATAAGGTGTTCCTGTAGCTTAATTGGTAGAGCTTCGATTCCCCGGGAACACATGATAGGTAAAAATGTATACCCTGAATGCATTGTCAGTTGCTTTGGTTAAAAGTGTCAGTTAAATGCATACATTTAATTTAATTTAAATTTAATAAAACATAAATTCATCCCCTGCACTTTTTGGGACAAGTGTGTTGTAACGGCCAAAACTATGTATTTTGCATGTATCACATTATAGTGCGGTGTGCCCTTTAAGAGACTAATCACTTGACTTGTAACGCACGCTATGTGGTGATGACGCAGAAGGACTATATGTGTGTTTAATGAGGACCCCCATGGATGATAAGTACGCTCTGCCTTCTCGTTGTTATTTTTCTCTTTACTTTATTTGTAACGCCAAGAAAGAGTTAATTTCTCATGTATGAGAGGAGTGCGTTGCCGTGTACCAGCCATTAAATGTGTGGAACACCAACTCTGCGTTTTCTCTTTCACTTAATGCATTTAACGAGTTATCCGAGAAGAAGCGTTACAATTGGCGCCCGAACAACTGAAGCTGGATCCGTCATCTGTGTGGGACCTACGACGATGAAACCCTAAAACTAGTACGGGAGTTGGGGAGCCGTGAGAGTGTTCAATCGGCATCCTGGAAGCTGGTGAGATTAGCTTGCTAAATCTGGTTGCCATGTGCGCAAGGAAGGAACACCTGTATTTCTGCGTGAGTGGATGACGCAGTTTTGTTGACAGTGGATTAATCTGCAACATTTGGACTTTGTGCTTTATTGAACATTTTGATATTGTTTACAAGCTGGTGGTGATGTTTTTTTGAACGAAATAGTTCTGTTGGAACAAAGGATTATTTTTTCTTTTGAGGGAGTGATCTAATTTAAAAATTTTCCCAGCCTATTTTCCAAGCACAGACTGATATTTTTTTTGTATATAATCTTTTTAGGATATTTCAGCAAGGATTTTTGTGTGTGTGTGCACGTTGAATTTGACTGCACAAGCGAACAGCAGAGATTTTTCTTTTTCAAAGACTACTTGTGGTTTATTTTTGTTGTGCATTGGAATTTCGTTTTGAACATTTTGAGGAAATAATACACCTGTTGGAACAGTTTTTCTTCATCGTGAACTGTATTTACTTATGCTGGACTGAGGAATAGTTTCAAACTCCGGACATTTTTCCATGGTCAAGTAACATTTAATTCAATTTAAAGCAACATATTCTTTTGCTCTCGGCCTATTCTGTTACGAAAAATACTAAGCTCTTGCAAAATAGACTATAACTAACTCAAAGGAATTGTTGAATTTTTTTTGAAGATTTTATTGATGGTGTGTGCATTTTAATAACGGGTTGTATTTTTCTGGGTTACATTTAGAATTTTTACAATTTCTAGATTGCTGGTTATGTAAATGCACATTAGCTGATATGGCTTCTCACCCAGACTTTAACACTGACTTGACTTACACATTACCAGATTCTGTCCCCAGACAGAGACCAAAGTTACCTAAGCGTGTGAGCCTGGAGACTCAAGTGGAGCTCTTACAAGCTGAAGTATCTGTGTTGCAACAGTGCCTCAACGATTCTCTCCAGTTGCAGCAGAGTATATTAAGACGTTCTGGTCCTCCTGATGTCAACAACCCTGCAGCACCACATGTGCAGCTCCCTCCTATGGCCAGCTCTACGCCACACATCCATATTCCTCCAGACCGAATGCCATTACAAAGTACCACCACCAATAACTTTTCTCACGCAAACACGACTTTCTCACCACAGCCCAATTCTTCTGATGTGAGTAATACTAGTAGAATCCTCGCATCTGTTCTGTACCAGTCAAGGCTTGAACCACCTGTGTTTGCGGGAGACGGACACGTTAGCCCTGAGGATTGGCTACAATCGGTCAATGTGTACAGAACCTCCCTTGATTTAACCGATGCTCAGATTCTTCTCGAGCTGCCACGGTTTTTAGCAAAAGAGCCAAAGAAATGGTTTTCAGTCCTTGACGCACATGTCGTTACATGGGCCCAGTTCTGTGATTTCTTCAGGAAAGTCTTTCATCCTTCTGACAGCCAGGAACAAATAATGAGAGGTATCTTGGACCGTATGCAAAGCCCTGAAGAGCCCCTTCCTACTTTTGTGGCTCACATGCTAAGTGAATTCAGAAAACTGAAAACTCCTCCGCCGGAGCAAGAACAAATCGACCTTATTTGTAAACATGCTCTTGAAAAGTATAGAGTGGCTCTCTATGGAACTTCTGTTTCCTCTGGTATGGATCTTCTGCTGAGGGCTCACGAGCTCCATGTGGTCCTGGGACCAAGTAAATGTTCATTGCCTGCAATGCAGAATAAAGCTAAATTTGTCAAAGAAACCTACTGTTACAAGTGCTCACGCCCTGGCTTCACTTCTCGAACATGTCCAGACTGCAACTCACTTTCTGGAAATGGCTCACAACAAAGTGAGTCCCCTAATGCTCATTCGGAACATGCTCTTGATGCAAGAGTTACAAACGACCCTGAAAGTAGCAATGCAGGGGAAGGAAACTCATTTGTAAGGCACAAGGGAAACTCCAAAGGGGGGAGGATGATTCGCAGAGGCAATCCTCCCTCCAGAAGATAATTTCGCCTCAACCGTCTAATGCTGCTGTTCCAGAACATCCTGTCCTTTGCCATGTGGAAGATCCCACATCACCTTCCTTTTGGAACACTCCATTTAGAGTCAAGATTAACCTACATGGCCAGGTGTTAGATGCTACACTTGACACAGGCGCATCACTTTCTGCGGTGCAAGCGGACATTGTTCAGAATCATGCCAAACTGAAGGTTAACATTAAACCATGGTCTGCTCCCCCAATCCAACTAGCCGATGGTGGGGCATGCCAACCCTTAGGGCTGACATGGTTGGCTTTTGGCTTCATGGGACAGCGTTTTTATCACAGGTTTGCCATTGTCCCACGCTTACCCTCAACCTTGGTCTTGGGGATGGACTTCATGTTGCGTGCCTCCATCACCATTCACATCCCATCCAGAACTGTTGTCATAGGCAACGATCCTTTATTAATAGAGGAGATGGAAGGCAGGGAAGTGCAGGAGTCGGAAAGCAGTTTGTTATTTATGGAAGTCCTATCTTCCGCACTTCGAGAAAAGGTTGAAGAAGCATGTCTGAGTAATGCTGAGAAGGAACAACTGTCAGGGCTACTTGAAAGTTTTTCTGATCTCTTTGACGGTCATCTGGGTCGCACATCACTAATTGAGCACTCCATTGACACGGGGAACGCCAAGCCAGTCCACCTTCCCCCTTATCGAACCTCCCCAGCTAAAAAGCGTTTGATTGAGGATCAAATAGGAAAAATGTTGAACGATGGCATCATTGAACCGGCAACAGGTCCTTGGGCAGCCCCCGTGGTGATTGTTCAGAAACCTTGTGGTGAACCACGATTTTGTGTGGACTATCGTGGGTTGAACCAGCTTACTGTGAAGGACTCTTATCCATTACCAAGAGTTGATGAGTCCTTAGACTTCCTTTCTAGAGGAAAATTTTTGACCACGATCGACCTTGCTCGGGGATACTGGCATGTCTCCATGGCAGAAGACTCTAAATCTAAGACTGCTTTTGCTTCACATTGTGGGCTATTTCAGTTCCGTGTGCTTCCATTTGGTCTGTACAATGCACCAGCGACCTTTCAAAGACTAATGAACAGTGTCTTGGCTGGTCTTATTTATAGGTGCTGTGCAGTCTACGTGGACGACATTGTTGTGGCTTCGCCCACTTTCAAGCAACATCTCAATGACCTCAGGGAAGTCCTTTCACGGCTCAAGTCTGCCGGGTTGACCATTAAACTGGTCAAATGCCAGTTTTGTCGCAGAGAGCTCACCTTTTTGGGGTACCGCGTCTGTCCGAGTGGCATCCTGCCGGACCAGGCCAAAGTGAAGGCTGTTATGGACTTTAAAACCCCTGTCAATGTGAAGCAAGTGAGGCAGTTTTTGGGCCTATCAGGCTATTACCGACGGTTCATACAGGACTACGCCCACCACGCTGAACCACTGTTTGCGCTCACTAAAAATGATGCTCCTTTTGTGTGGGACTCTGCATGCCAAGACGCCATGGACCTTCTGAAACAAAAATTTACTTCGGCACCAGTGCTAAGTTTTCCTGACTTCTCTCTACCTTTCTTTGTTCATGCCGATGCCTGTGATGCGGGACTAGGAGCTGCACTGATGCAGAGAGATCTGCATGGCAGGGAAGTTGCTGTGGCGTATGCTAGTCGTGCCCTGCATAAATCGGAGAAACCTTATTCAACGCCCGAGAAGGAATGTCTGGCCGTCATTTGGGCCCTTGAGCACTTTAGGCCTTACATTGAGGGTCTCCATGTCACAGTCTTCACTGACCACAGCGGGCTCAGGTGGTTGATGTCCCGTCCCAACCCCACTGGCCGCCTTGCTCATTGGTCTCTCCGCCTTCAGGACTTCGATTTCGATGTTGTCCACAAGCCTGGATCTCGAAACAAAGTCCCTGATGCGCTGTCAAGGAATCCTGTAGCAGATGATGTGCCACCAATGGACCTTCTTCCTGACTACGCTGTGATTGGTGGTCTTGATCTCCGTACGCTACCTTCAGTGACACTTACGGATCGCTCTCATGTCAGACAATTACAGCTTGATGATCCATTCACAGGTGATCTCCTCCGTAAAATGGAGGCCGCATTACAACAGGAGAGTGAGATGGATGATTGCTCTCAGTATTCCATTCAGGATGGCCTGTTGTACTTCCAAGATCCCAAACCTGCTTGTGGCATCCACCCCTTGAAATCTTTAAAGCTGAAGATTTAAAGCTTTAAAGCTTCTCTCAGAAGTACTTTGCTGAGATACTACCACGATCACCCAACTGCGGGTCACTTAGGGATAACCAAGACCTTGGCCCTACTGAAACACAGGTTTTTCTGGCCTAAAATGGCATCTGAGGTGAAGAAATATGTAACCTCTTGCACGGTTTGCCAACTGACTAAACCAAGTCAGAGAAAACCTGCTGGTCTAATGGTCCCAATTCGTCCCCAAAAACCTTGGGAGTATGTTGGGGTGGATTTCGTTGGCCCTTTGCCGCGTACTCCCAGTGGAAATTCTTACATTTTGGTTTTTGTCGATTATTTTTCAAAGTGGGTCGAGATCGTGGCAGTGAGAGAAGCTACTGCTCAAGTGGCAGCAAATAAACTGCTAAGTGAAGTGTTTTCCCGTCATGGGGCCCCCACATATCTAATTTCAGACAGAGGTTCCCCTTTCATGAGCGACCTTTTTGAACGGGTGCTCACTCTTCTGGGAACAGAACATCGCCTCACAACGGCATATCACCCACAGACAAATGCCACAGAGAGGGTGAACCGGACTCTCAAGACAGCAATTCGAGCATATGTGGATGATAAACATACAACCTGGGACCGATATATTCCACAAATTTGCTTTGCACTACGAACAGCACCGCATGAGAGTACAGGTCAAACCCCGTCCATGATGTTGTATGGGAGGGAGTTGAACACTTCATTGGACCTGGTGACTCAGCCTGTCTGGGATGGAATAGAGGAACCTGAAATTCCTTATCCTGAGAGCTTACGTTTGACATTGCAAGAGGCACATGACCATGCTAGGGCAGCCCTGGAAACCAGTCACAACAAAAGGAAGCAGCATTATGACAAAAGACGTCGCTCTGTTTTTTATCCCATTGGTGATCTTGTCAGAGTGAAAACCCACCCTAAATCAGATGCTCTGGCCAATTTTACAGCAAAACTGGCACCCTTGTACTCTGGTCCATACCGTGTCACTCAAGTTTTGTCTGATGTGAATTACAGACTTGCGAAGTTGGACACAGGACAGGATGCTGGTGTCTATCATGTGGTCAATATGCAGCCTTTCCACACTTGGAACGCATGCAGCAGCCATACACCAAATGGGTCTCAGGATGAGTCTGAAACACCATATGAGGGGTTGGGGGACACGTTGCTGGTGACACAGAGGGGTGCAGACCAACCTCAAGACGCTTGCTTTTCTCTGCCTAATGAGGCTGATGTTAATTGTGACGATCCTATTGACAATTCACATGACGTGACCAAGCATAACATGAGCAGTTGTCCTCGTAATGCAGACGCTGATGCTAACACATCTTCACAACATACACATCTTCCTGACTTTGACATTGATCTTGAAGGTCATCGCTACAATCTCAGACCTAGACTGGCACCTAGAATCACCTCAGGGTGGTCAGACAATAGATGGACTAACGAGTATCATACTGACAGATTGGATCTGAAGTAGTAATGTGTTTGCTTGTTTGAATTTCTCCTGTATTAAAAGTTACTAATACGCTTTACTTTCCTTGCGTAGCAGTGGGACTCTAGAAAGCATTGTTCTAATTGTTATAGTTTCATGTGTTGTGTTGAGGAAAAACAAGTAAATTGTTTTACACGTTTGGGTTGGTTACACAAGCATTTATTTTTTTTATGTGATATGCCGTTGAAAAGCATACTGTATAATGTGAAGCTGTACTGACGTGTATGCCAGTTATTGCCTTCTGTATGTAAAATATGTTCTGGGTTGATGGATTTCCAAGTTTCCATGTATGGAGTTGAATTTTACCGTTGTCCTTATGTTGTGTACGGCTGGGGACAGCCTTTTTCTTTCCGGTGGGGAATCTGTAACGGCCAAAACTATGTATTTTGCATGTATCAAATTATAGTGCGGTGTGCCCTTTAAGAGACTAATCACTTGACTTGTAACGCACGCTATGTGGTGATGGCGCAGAAGGACTATATGTGTGTTTAATGAGGACCCCCATGGATGATAAGTACGCTCTGCCTTCTCGTTGTTATTTTTCTCTTTACTTTATTTGTAACGCCAAGAAAGAGTTAATCTCTCATGTATGAGAGGAGTGCGTTGCCGTGTACCAGCCATTAAATGTGTGGAACACCAACTCTGCGTTTTCTCTTTCACTTAATGCATTTAACGAGTTATCCGAGAAGAAGCGTTACAGTGTCCACACGTGTCAGGAGCCAGTGTGAATAATATGTGAAAATATTACAAAATACAAGCTATTGTCTCGCAGTTTATTTGATTCCTTAACAAATTCAAAGAAAAATAAACAAAACCCGAAATTAGAGCACAAAGGTATTAAATTTGACATTTCTCTCCCCCTCACTTCTGGCTATACCCAAAACATAAGACTAACTTGAACGATTTACAACCGTAAGACGGTAAATGGAAATAAATAGTTTCATTAGGCATTATATCTGAATAAATGTTTACCAGTTGCATCAGTTGTCGGATATCCAGTAGTGATGGGAAGTTTGGTTCTTTTCTGCGAACCGGTTCTTTCGGACAGTTCGATTCAATAAACCAATTGAAGAAAACAGTTCACCGGTTCATTTGTGCTCGACGTAATGATGTCATTGGCAATGATTGCCCTTAATTCAATCCTGTTGTTTCACAAAAAGTAAACAAATGATTAGTTAACTTTTGTTTAGGTCCTGACAGCCACCAGTTGAGTCAATGATTCAAGAGGTGACTACCTCTTGAAGCTCATCAAGAGAATGCCAAGAGTGTGCAAACCAGTAATCAAAGCAAAAGGTGGCTACTTTGAAGAACCTACAATATGACATATTCCGTGCCTTATTTTTGTTATGTATATAATTCCACATGTGAAATTAATTCAATTATGTTGTGGGATAATTAAATATATTCTTAATAAACTACAAACATAAAATTATATAGATTTATTTTGTCCTCACATTCTTTCTTGTAACTCCTCCCTCTTAGTGGCACAGATGACTGAAAGGCTCATTATGCGTTTTATGGCCTTATTCAAGTGATTTAACATTTTTAGTTTTTCACTAACCATGCATAACATTTTTTTTCTCAAAAATACAATCATGTACATGCATGCATTTCACATATTATTTTAGCCCAGCTTGTACTGATTACAGTGATATTAGACTTTAACAATTTAAATATTTATAAGAAACTGAAAAAAGCCAAAATATCAGGGCATGACAAAACTTCTCCAGGCCCCAAAAATACCCTTAGACTCCAGAGGATTAATTCATAGTTTTGATGCCTTCAGTGTGAATCTGCCGCCCGACTCAGGCCTGGGAGCCATCTGGCCTGCAGCCCCCCCCCCCCCCCCCCCCCAATTCTGGAGGGGAAGTCAGTCACAGCCATCTGAACACCCGGCCTGTGGATCACCTTGAACTTAAAAGGCTGTAGAGCCAGATACCAATGAGTGATCCGCGCGTTGGTATCCTTCATGCGGTGGAGCCAGTGCAGCGGAGCGTGGTCCAAACAGAGGGTGAATTCCCGTCCCATTTTCGGAACTAAAACTATCGGGCTCGCCCAGTTACTATTGGATTCTTCTATTACCCCCGTATCGAGCATTGCACCTAATTCAGCCTGAACTACCTTTTTCTTGTGCTCAGGTAAGTGATACGGCCGGCTGCGAACTACCTCACGTGGCTCTGTCTCGATATGGTGTTGAATGAGGTTGGTACAGCCCGGTAGGGGGCGAGAACATGTCGGCAAACTCCGCCTGTAATTTCGTTAGATCAGCGAGTTGGGACGGTGAGAGGTGATCTCCTACAGGGGCCAGGGCAAGGGATTGTGGTTTGACATTCGCCTCTGGCCCGAGATCATCCTCTCCGCCAATCACCAACATCACTGATTCCGCCTCACTCCATTTTTTGAGGAAGCTGAGGTGGTAGATCTGATGTGCCCCATTCCTATCGAACCGTATTGCCTCATAATTGAGATCTCCGACTTAGAACATCCAGCACCCCTCTAGGCTGGTATCCGTATAGAAGCTCAAAGGGGGAAAACCCTGTGGAGGCTTGTGGAACCTCTCACACAGCGAATAACAAGGGCTCTAGCCACTTATCCCAATTTTTGGCGTCTTCTTGAACGAATTTCCGGATCATGGATTTAAGTGTGCGATTAAATCATTTAACCCCCACCCGGGAGATTAGATGAAACAGGGCGTCTGCAACACTCTTAGCGGAAATGTTGTGGAGGGCCACTGCTTCAGGATATCGTGTTGCATAGTCAACTATGACTAATGCAAAGCGATGTCCCCGTGCAGATCGCTCTAATGGCCCGATGAAGTCCATACCAATTATCTCGAAGGGGACCTGCATTAAGAGCAGGGGGCGCAAAGGCACTTTTGGGGCGGCCGGTGGATTCACCAACTGACATTCCAGACAAGACGCGCACCACCTGCACACGTTGTCATGAATGCCCGGCCAAAAGAAACGGGTCATGAGGCAATTCAGTGTTGCTGCCTATCCCAAATGACCCACCATAGGATTAGAATGAACCGCATGGAAAAGCATTTCCCTGCGGCTCTTCGGAATCAACAACTGGGTTGTATTTACTTTTATCCAAGTGTCTTGGGTCACTTGATACAAATGATCTCTTAAAATGGCAAAATACGGATAGGTGAGTGGGTGGGCAGGTTGTAGAGGCTGGCCATCGATGGAGCGGACCTGTTGAAAAGCATGTTTTAATGTCTCGTCCTGAGACTGCTCCAGAGGGAAGTCATCACGCTCCGAGAGAATAAGTCTCCAGACTTCGCTTGGTTCCCCTGAAGCAGAACCCAGTGGTCATGGCTCAGTTTCTCCAACCTGCACTCGCACAGTCCCCTTCCGTGCCTTATTTCCCCAAGAGGCATCCGCACAATTCGTTCCCAGAATTATCGGATGCCAGAGGTGGGAACTAACCGCTACCTCCACACTATGCTTTTGACTCCTGAAATAAATAATAATCGGGACCACCGGATACTCCACCACATCCCCGTGTACCCACCGCACCTTAACCATGCGGCTTGTATCCAATGCCCCCGGTTGAATCAGGCTTTGATGGATTGAGGTTTGGTTACATCCTGAATCCACTAAGGCCGGATATGTACCCCCCTTGATACTCACAGGTATTTGGTACTTGCCAGCCTGACCGGGGGTGGCCTGTGGGACATCCGGGACCCGGATCATCATCCCCACCTCCACCCATGCTCTGGGTCCCTGCAACGCCAACAGGTCAGCCCAGACCTTCCCGCCGCCCCAATGGCGGGGAGTGGATTGGAGAATTGGCGTGGAGAGAGTGGAGAAACTGAAGTGCTGTCCTGGGTGGGGCCCTTGGACTCATGTGATGTCCTTGGTCAAACCTGCCCCGCCCCCAAGGCGGGACACGAGGAGGACAGGTTGGATGGGACCTAGGGAGAGGGACAGGTCAAGAGAGAGAAGGAGAGGGGAGAGAGAGACTGAGTGTGTGGGTTCGCCGACCCCTGGGCATGCCACCATGTGGTCCACCGCTAGATTGGATGGCGAATCACGTGGGACGGTGGCACTAGACCCACTCGGCTGTTTTCTTTGGAAGCCGAGTGATGAACTGCTCCAGCACCACAAGGTTGATTATGTGTTCCACGTCCCCTGGTGAGTAGCCACTTGCGGCAGGAGTCCCGGAGCTGCTGGGCCATCGCGAAGGGCCGACCGGATTCCCCTGGGTCCATTGAACAGAACCTCTGGCGATGTTGCTCTGGGGACAGGCCAACCCGCTGAATGATGGCCCTCTTCAGGTCGTCGAAGACCAGGAGGTTCGCCACCGGTAGCTGTTGTGCGGCCACCTGGGACTCGCCCGAGAGCAGGGGGATCAGGCATACTGGCCATTGGTCGTGGGGCCAGCCGCACGCTTCTGCTGACTTTTCAAAAAGTTCCAGGAACACTTCCGGGTCATCCTGCGGTCCCATTTTGTGGAGGGGTAAATGAATGGGAACCTTGGGTGGTCCCGTGGCCTCGGCGCGAACCTCCCGGTCAATCCAGCTCCGGAACCTCTCGCGGTCCTCCTGCTGGGCTTGTAGGATGGTGTGGAACCGTCGCTCCTGATCAGTTCTCAAGTCCAGCAGGGCCTGATGTTGCTCTTGGTGCAGGGCCACGAGGGATGAGATGACTTCCGCAAATGGCGTGGAGGACGAGCTCTGCATGGCGGCGGCACTCCTTCCTTTCCTGGATTTCAGCACCAGTGTAGTGAGTTTCCCCCCAAACCAGTCACTTACCATTCGTCTCCTGATTCTCTCTCCCGCTGCAGACTTCGCTAAACCACGCCCCCCTGCAACAGTATAGCTCAGTAATGAAGGCAGCAACATGTGGTAGATGGGACAGAACAAAAAGGCTTAATAATCTTTCATTGTGCTAATGTATTATAATACGAAAGGGTATGGCTCCTATACAGCGTGTAGAGCTTAAACACAACCAGTGTGCAGAATGATGCACTTGAAGCAACACAGAGTCACAGCGTGTAGCATTAATCATAGAAATGTTCAAAACACCAAGGGTATTATATGTGTGCAATATTTTGAACCTTTTCTTTTAACATTTTTAAATCTCAGTTATTGTGTGCTCTTGAAGAGAGTTTCATTGTTTTTACTTTAATAATAATAATAATAATAATAATATATTTATTTTGTATAGCGCCTTTAAAAGTAGCTTTCTCAAAGCACTTTACATACAAGCATAACTCCAAATGAATAAACACAATGTAAGTACAAGAAAATAAACGCATAAAATCAAGTTCATGTAAAAGCAATCCTAAAATAAAATGTTTTAAGAAGAGATTTAAAAGTCACTAATGAATGTGCTTCCCTGATGTCGGCCGGGAGAGAATTCCAGAGCTTAGGAGCATAGACAGAGAATGCTCGGTCACCCCACGTATGAAGCCGTGTCTTCGGAACAACCAATAGACCACTCTGAGAGGAGCGCAGATTGCGACGTGGTGTGTAGGGGATTAATAAGTCAGTCAAATACTCAGGTGCCAGATTGTGCAGAGATTTATAGGCCAGCATAAGGATTTTAAAATCAATACGGTACCTAACAGGTAGCCAGTGCAGGGACTCCAAGACTGGAGTTATATGGTCCCTGGTCTTGACCCCAGATAGTACTCTAGCAGCTGAATTTTGAAGATATTGCAATTTATCCAGTGATGATTTAGATACCCCAGCTAGAAGACCATTGCAGTAGTCAATGCGCGAAAAGACAAAAGAGTTAATCAACTTCTCAGCTACCGAAAAGGATAACATAGGACGTAGCCGGGCTATATTTCTGAGGTGATAAAACGATGTCTTAACTGTATTCTGGACAAAAGGCTCAAATGACAATGTGGCGTCAAATATGACACCCAAATTCTTTAATTTGGACTTAAACTCCAGTGCAACGCCATCAACAGACAGAGTAGGAGACCCAACCTTTCGCAGTTGATGTGGAGATCCAAGGAGCATGACTTCTGTTTTTGAGCCGTTTAGAGACAGAAAATTATTGGACATCCAAATCTTTATCTCAGCAATACAGTTAGAAAGATGCCCAACGTTCACTTGCTGACCCGGTCTAGTATGGATATAAATCTGTGTATCATCAGCATAAAAGTGATAGTTAAGGTTTAGAGATTGTAGTAATTGACCAAGTGGAAAGATGTACATACTAAAGAGTAGAGGACCCAAGACTGAACCTTGTGGAACACCCGTATGAACAGAACCAACCTTGGACCTATAACCACCCATAAAAACAAATTGGCTACGGTCAGTGAAATAGGACTTGAACCAGTCAAGAACAGTCTCTGACAAGCCAAATACATGTTCGAGGCGATTAAGTAGTAGGGCATGGTCAATAGTGTCGAAGGCTGAACTGAGATCCAAGAGAATGAGAATGGACGTGGAGCCGGAGTCGGAGGCAATTAGTAAGTCATTAGCGACTTTCACCAACGCAGTCTCAGTGCTGTGTAATTTTCGAAAACCTGATTGATGTTGCTCAAATAGTTTATTTTCAATTAAGTGTTTGTTTAATTGAGCTGCAACCACACCCTCCAAGATTTTAGACAGAAATGATAGATTTGAGATTGGGCGATAATTTGACAGATTTTTCACATCAGAGTTTTGCTTTTTTGAAACAGGAGTAACCGCAGCAGTTTTAAGTGCTGCTGGCACCTCCCCTGTTGACAAAGAGTCATTTATTATAGCAAGAACTGAGGGACATAAAGGACCAAAACAGGATTTAAACAGGCTACCAGGCATGGGATCAAGTATGCAAGTGGTAGCTTTCATACCAGAAACCTGGTTGCAGAGCATCTCAGGTTGTAATAAAGTAAATTTGGATAAAGGAATGCCAGAGAACCTAGGAGTATTAACTGGTAGATCTGCAGACTGCAAGGAATGGATATTTGTGCGAATATTGTAAATTTTTTCACTGAAAGATTTGAGAAACTCATTACACAGCCCATCAGATAAAGTCATAGAACTGACACCATCTGCTTTAAGCAGACTGTTAATTGTATGAAAGAGCTTCCTGGGATTGCTTTGATTATTATCAATAATGTTTGAGAAATAGGCAGATCTTGCAGTTTCAATGGCTACTCTGTAGTTTGACAAGCAATCTTTCCATGCCTGGTGGAACACATTTAAACCAGAGTGACGCCATTTTCGCTCTAATTTCCGACACACAGCCTTCTGTATACGCAATTCACCATTATACCAGGGGGCTGACTGTGCAAATGAAACATTACGTGTTTTTATGGGTGCAAAGATGTCCAAGTTGGCTGTAAGGACATTATTGAATGCTAAAATTTTATCCTCGAGAGGAGCAGAAGACATGTCAACTAAAGAAGAGACAATCGAGTTTGCAAAAATAGCATGATCAATTGATTGCCATTTACGGAAAGAAATAGTTCGTGAAGTCTCTCTACTAGACTGAAATGTTTCAATATTAAAAAAGATAGCTAGATGATCAGAAAGTCCAGCATCCACAACAGAGAGATTAGAAAGAGATGAGTCATTTGCAATAATTAAATCTAACGTGTGTCCTTTACAGTGAGTGGGGACATTTACAAACTGAGAAAAATTAAAACAGTCCAAGAGTGATAGAAAATCCTTGGCCAAGAGACAGGCTTTCTGATCTACATGCAAGTTAAAATCACCCAGAATCAAAATTCTCTTAAATCTGACAGACAATATAGAAAGAAGATCAGCAAACTCAGACAGAAAGTCCTTATTCAGTTTAGGAGGTCGGTAGATAGTGACCATGGCAGAATGGAGAGCAGAGTGAGTATCCGACACATTTAAAACAAGACATTCAAAAGTTTTAAAAGGAGGAACGGACACAGGGTGAATCTTGTATTGCAGTTTGTAAAGAACTATAATACCACCACCTCTACCTGTAGTTCGTGAAACGTCAATGAGTCCAAAGCCCGCTGGAGTCAGCTGATTAAAAAGAAAACCATCGTCCTGTTTGTGCCATGTTTCCGTGATGAAAAACAAGTCCAGCTTATTGTCCATGATAAAATCCGCCAGTAACAGAGCTTTGTTGTTCACTGAGCGCGCGTTCAGTAACGCGGCTTTTAAAGGGCTTGTAGACGGCGCATCACTGAACTGCCGCTCATACGGCAGAGCAGAAAAGTTAGTAAGATCAACCCCGGAGGATGACAGTCTTGTAGTCCTTCGTCGGCAGTTCAAAACTGGGATGGAAGATGACGAGGAAGAGATGTAGCTTCGTCCTGTGCTCCGATGAATATACCGCTTGGGCCGCAGTAATCCAGCCCTGTCACAGCGGTCGTAGGTGTCCCCCGACAGATAGTAATTCCGCTTCAAGGATAAGAGCTGGCGAGAGGTGTACTGTAAGGCCATGTTCATTAAAGCCTCGTCTGCATCAGCTCCCAATAAGCCTATCTGTGAGTCCACAGAGCCGATAGAAAGTAACCAGGCCAACACCAAGAAAAACAATTTCCCGACAAACATGAAGAAAGCACGCTGCATCCCAGCGGAGAGAGAGAGAGAGGAGCGGCAGCCAGAGCTTTAGTAACTATGTTGGGATGATACACTGATTCAATACTCGATATTTGTGTGCCAATTTAATATAGATTTATAATTTTATTTTATTTTGTTATTATATAATATAAATTATATAATTTATATAATTTAATTTTATTTTGTGATTATATAACTATTGCAAATTCGTGACTTATCCAAATTGTCTATAAAATGATTTGTTTGTTTCTGTAGATTTGAGTGAAAGTTTAAAAACAAGGAGGTTTGGGAACGACTGAGGAAGACAGCTGTGAGGGAAGGAATTAATCACCAGAAAGATCTTTGAGAATGTGTGCATTGTTTATTACAAGTTGTGTTTTCATTTAAATGTAGCAATTTACACAGTTGGTCAAAAGTTTTAAATATATTTTAAAAGTATAATTTATTTCTATAATGCACAGCTATATTTTCAGCATTAATTACTCCAGTCTTCAGTGTCACATGATCTTCAGAAATCATTCTAATATGATGATTTTCTGATTATTATCAGTGTTGTGCTGTCCAATATTTCTGTCTACACTACAGTAAGCAAGGATGCATAAAATTGAAAACAAGTGGTAGAAAATACTTTTGTAATTTTAATATTTGTAATTAAAATTGTTTTTTTCAATATTTTGAACTTTGTATTTATAAAATAACCATGAACAAAAAAATTTACTCTCCAGAAATGCAAAGTTTTCTTCCCCATCATTTCTAATATGGGGTGCATTTCCCAAAACCAACTATGGTCACAAGTTACATCATTACCAATAGAGTTCAGTGGAACTAACGACCGTAGTAAGTTAACTGCAGGTGTGATTCACATCATTCATGTAGGTCATGAGCAGATGCACACTTTGATCATAGCGGCCATAATGCGATTAGGTGCATGTAAATGCACTGATTTGTGATAATCTGCAATGGTTCCCGAGAAGCAAATCAGTATATGAAAAAGATCATGTGACACTGAAGACTGGGCCGGCTCAGCCCCCGCGTGCCTCGTTTTCTCCGCCCAGAGGGGATTCCCCAGTCCTCTTTGTACAGCCAGACCAGTGTCCCTCTGCTGCCGCGAGTGATCTGGTTTTGTTTGGAGGGACTGAGGAGGAACTGCTAGAGGACAACATGTCTCTAGCTGCTTCAGATGCTGAGGAGCTGTCGGGCTCGCCGGACCCCGCCCCCTCGATGTTGTCTGAACCCAGCCGCTCGAAATTTGGGATGGACGCCGAGCTTATCCGCGTTCTCCAGGGCAGTGGATGAGCTGGGTCTGGAATGGTTTCCTCCAGAGGAACCAGCCCGTAGCCATCTGGATGAATGGTTTCTGCTGGGGCGCCAGCAAGCCCTTTGTCAGCAAACCGCCCCGTTCTTCCCGGAGGTCCACGACGAGCTCACAAAATCGTGGCGCGCTCCCTACACAGCGCGCTTGCGTACTTCATCTTCATCTGCCCTCACCTCAATTGATGGCTCTGAAGAAAGAGGATACGAGCGATTGCCGCTGCTGGACGAGTCTGTGGCCGTGCATCTCTGCACGCCAGCAGCTATTGGATGGAAAGCCAAGCCCAACCATCCGTCCAAACCCTGCAGTACGACGTCGGCGCTCGCCGGGTGTGCCTACTCATCGGCAGGGCAAGCAGCCGCGGTGCTCCACTCCATGGCAGTGCTGCAAGTCTTCCAGGCCAAACTTCTCGCTGCCACTGATGAGTTTGGCCCGGATGTCGCCAGGCTCAGGGAGCTGAGAAGTGCAACAGACTTAGCACTACATGCTACCAAGAGCACAGCCCAGGCCGTTGGGCGCTCGATGACTAACCTGGTAGTCCTGGAACGCTACTTGCGGCTTAACCTCACGGAGATCAACGATGCTGACAGAGCCCAGTTCCTGGATGCACCGATCTCCCCCAGTGGCCTCTTTGGTCCGGCGATAGAGGGGTTCGCTGAATGCTTCACAGACCTGCAGAAGTCGTCCCAGGCGATGCGACACTTCCTGCCAAAAGGCGCTTCATCTGCTGCTGCCAGTCGCCACAGACAGGTGCCGACTCTTCAGCCTCCCAAGCAAGTGCCCGCTGCTACCACCGCGGCCCAGCCTGTGAAACCCGAGCCTCGACACCGTTCTCATTTGGCCACCAGACGGTATCAGTTCCCTAAACGCATGGGACCCCGGCCCAAGATAGTGCTGGACCCTGCGCCGCTGCCGTCATCCTGATCTACAGGAAAGAAAGAGGAAAGGGGTAAGTCTCGCTGCGGCCGGACCACCCCCCAAACTGCCCCGTGTGTTTTGCCCTCCATCTCCAGGTGTCGACGAAGTAGTTCTTGCTACAAACAATGGGCTCTTTTTAGCGCCCAGACAGCAAAGCGCTGTTATAGTGCACAAAATAAAAAACACACTCCTTCACAAAAAAAGCAGTTTTCCTCACATAACACTCACATAACCACCCCACGGCGGACAAACATTCGAGTTAATACAACCCCTGTCCATCCGGGCCTCACAATGGCAAGCCATTCCTGGGGTATCAGATTGGGTCATGGGAATAATAAAAAACGGCTATTCGCTTCAGTTCGCACGACGACCACCACGCTTTCGCGGTCCACATCGAGAACGCTCACGTTCTTCGTGCCAAAGTGGAAAATCTGCTGGTGAAGGGAGCTATAGAAATCGTTCCCCCAGCACACCGCGACTCAGGGTTTTACAGCCGTTACTTCCTAGTTCCCAAAGAGGATGGCGGGCTGCGCCCCATCCTCGATATAAGACATCTGAACCGTGCCCTCATGAGACAGCGCTTCAGAATGATCACGTTGAAACAAATCCTCTCACAAATACGCTCAAGGAATTGGTTCTTTTCGCTGGATCTGAAAGACGCTTACTTTCACATCCAAATAGCCCCCCGTCACAGGCCGTTCTTGAGATTTGCCTTCGAGGGCGTGGCTTACCAATACAAGGTCCTCCCCTTTGGGCTGTCTCTGGCACCTCGCACGTTTACAAAGTGCATGGATGCGGCTCTCTCCCCTCTCAGGCAGAAGGGAATACGCATTCTCAATTACCTCGGCGACTGGCTAGTTCTAGCTCAGTCAGAGGGGGAGGCATTGAGTTACAGAACTTTGCTCCTCAGCCATCTGTAATGCCTGGGGCTCAGGGTGAATTTTGCCAAGAGTTTGCTGTCCCCCAGCCAACGGATATCGTTTCTGGGAACAGTGTTAGACTCAGTGACGATGAGGGCAACAATGGTGAAGGATCACGCAGCGGCTCTACAGCGACTTCCAGCCTCTTTCAAAAAAGGTGCTTCTCAACCCCTAAAGACATTCCAGAAGTTGCTGGGTCTTATGGCAGCAGCATCGCCGGTGCTGGAGCTCGGGCTGCTACGTATGCGCCCCATCCAATATTGGCAGAAACCGCGTTCCACCTCATGCGTGGTGTCACGGACGCCTGAATATCAAGGTGAGTCAGGACTGCATTTCGGCCCTGACCCCTTGGAGGAACAGGCAATGGATGGAACGGGGTGCTCCACTTGGTATGGTTTGCAGAAGGAAAGTTATCTCCACAGACGTGTCCAACAAGGGTTGGGGCGCGCTGTGCGAAGGGAAACCTTCTTTCGGCCAATGGTCGAAAGAGGAGAGCAGGCTTCACATCAACTGCCTTGAGATGATTGCAGTTCAACGAGTCTGCCAGAGCTTCCTGTCAGACCCAAAGAGCCACCACATGCTGGTCAGATCAGACAGCATGATAGTGGTCTCTTACATAAATCACCAAGGTGGGCTGTCATCGACGCGTCTCTTCAGACTAACGTTGCGACTGCTGGAATGGACCCAGAGCAACTTGGGGTCCCTGAGAGCAGTGCATCTTCCGGGCAAACTGAACAAGGGCGCGGATATGCTGTCAAGAAGCGGAGTCTCCTCAGAAGAGTGGAGACTCCACCCGCAGACAGTTCAGAAGATATGGGAGGTCTTTGACAGAGCGGAAATAGACCTCTTTGCCTCAAAAGACAGCTCTCATTGCCCAACATATTTTTCCAAGATCGAGGACGCGTTGTCCCAGGACTGGCCCGTCTTTTTACGCTTTTCCTCCAGTTCCTCTGATTCCCCAAGTAATCAGGTGGGTCAGGGACCAGAGATGCAGGGGTCCTGCTTGTAGCCCCACTCTGGGAAAATCAGCACCGGATAGCTGACCTGTCACAGATGCTGATTGCGGAGACAGGACCTCCTTTCTCAGGCGGATGGAACGATTTGGCATCCACACCCAGAGAGGTGGTCTCTGCACCTTTGGTCGCTCGAGGGGAGCCCGTGGGACTCCCTGAGCATGTGCTAGACACAATTTCACAGGCTAGAGCTCCGTCTACATGATGCCTCTATTCCTCCAAATGGTCTGTGTTCTCCACATGGTGCTCAGACCATGTTGAAAACCCGACCTCCTGTGACGTATCAGTTAAACTGTCATTTTTGCAAGAGCTCTTGGAGAAGGGACGATCCCCCTCCACGCTCAAGGTCTACGTAGCAACTATAGTGGCATCACACGCCCTTTTAGCAGGCCAGTCGGTGGGCAGAAATGACTTTGTTGTCCGATTTATGAGAGGTGCCAGAAGGCTTCATCCGCCTTGCCCTCCCACCGTCAATTCGTGGGACCTGCCCACGGTACTGAGAGCCCTAAAAGGGGCCCCCTTTGAACTACAGTCCATAGGCCTTAAGGCCCTGTCGCTAAAGACTGCTCTGCTGTTGGCACTAGCGTATGTTAAGCGTGTGGGCGATTTGCAAGCACTTGCAAGCAACGACTCGAGGGTCGTCGTGAAAACGGAGGCATGGCTATGTGCCAAAGGTGCTCTACACACCTTTTAGAGCACAAGTGGTCACTCTCTCTGCATTACAAAATACAGAGGATGATCCAGGGCTGAATCTGCTTTGCCCAGTGAGGGCTCTAAAAGTCTACATAGAGCGTTCTGCGCCAATAAGGCGATCAGACCAGCTCTTCTTATGCTTTGGAAACTGCACCAGAGGGTTACCGGTCTCAAAGCAAAGGCTTTCAAAGTGGATTGTTGATGCAATCCAACTAGCCTACTCTTCTCTGGGCCTGCAAAGCCCAATTGGAGTAAGAGCCCATTCGACGAGAGCAGTGTCTTTGTCCTGGGCATGGTCTAGTGATGTGACTATCGCAGAAATTTGTGCGGCGGCTGGTTGGAACTCACCGTCCTCATTTGCTAGATTTTATAATCTAGACATCCAGGCTCTTCATGCTAGGGTACTTTCTGTGTGAAGGTCACCTTTTTTGTTCCTCATTTGCATGCTCTTGGCCATTCTTTGCCCAAGACTCAAACTCTACTCGTATGCACTCGGTCCCTTTGGTACTGAGGCGATAAGAACACGGGATGATCAGGCTAGGCCAGACGTAACACCATTGAGCTTATTCTGCTCCTAGTTGCTATTGTCATATCTTGGTTTCGCAGATCAAGTATGATTGCGTTGGTCGTCCCCCCTTCTTAGCATGGCGTGATTGAACTGGGTTCCCATATGCGTCTTCGACGCAGTATGAGTGAAGTATTGAAAGGCAACGTACTCGGTTACTAACGTAACCTCGGTTCCCTGAAATATGGGAACGAGTACTGCGTTCCTTGCCATGCTAAAAAGGCTGCACAACTCAGTCGTTGGTTCAGTCGAAGTAACCTGAATTCCTGTGGAGAAGCGGCCAATATATAGCCAGATTCTGCGCCCATTTTGGCGCTCTTTGGTGGGCTTCGCTGCCATAGGTTTGTGCAGCACCACTGCCAAGCCATTGGTTTGTTTTAATAACTCTGCATGATCCAATGGCCGTGCAGTTTCACTGCGTGATTGAATAAGGTTTCAGTTCAGGAGAAAAAAATTAGTTTTTCGCATATGCGTCTTCGACGCAGTACGAGTGAAGTATTGAAAGGGATGATAAGAGCGATACACCTACAAAGTGACATCATAGTTCCCGCCACTCTATTTGGATGAAGTAAAAATTTTCATATATAATTTGTTAAATTTGTTGAATTAAAATCCCAAAACCTCAACAGGTCCACCAGACCCAAGAACACCCTTTATCTCCTGTATAATGAGTTGTATTTGTAGGGGTTATTATAATAAAACAATTTTGAATCCTGGCCTGGACCTCACTCATTTTCAAACCCTGGCTACGGCCATGAATCTTGACAATAAACTGATGGTGAGCATAAGAGACTTTCCAAAACAAAAAATGTTGTTGAAAAACAAATTAATGCATAAAATCATTTAAATGAATTGATAAAAAAAAAAAAAAAAAAAAAAAACAGCAGTTCTGTTTCGCCTATAGCAACGAGCTGTATCATGCATTGTTCTATTCCATTCTTTTATGCAGCATTTCTAGTCCATTTTTGGATTACAGCAAAGGTAAGTGTTTGTGTTAGATGGTTAGGTATGTTATAGTAATAATATTTATGTATAAATATTGGCTGATATAAAGGATTGTGTTGCTGTGCTATGTTAGATTTGCACCGTGACAGGTGTTTGATTTGTGTTGATTTTATATTGTTTATTTATTTAGTTAGTTAAAGATTGATAAAGTTGTTTTGCATTTGTTTATGTTTTTCTGTTTGACAGATCTTCCTTTGTGGAGTTGTATGCATATGGACCTCTGATGTCTAGGCCCTGTTTTTTTGCTTATGATTTATTTATTTATTTTCATATAAGTTTTAAATTGATGGTCATATATTTGTTTAAAAGTTATTTCTTATGTTATTATGTTATATGATGTGTGGAGAAAAGGAAAGTTTTTAACCCATTTTTCTATATTCTAGGAGCCAGCCTGCGTGGGAGTATTTTCCTCTTGTTCATCTGGGACTTTCCTTTACTGCATGTGGCGTGAGGTTATCTGCACTGCATGGGTATTGATTTGAAAGCATAGAGTTATTTGCATTATTCACTACACCTTTTTAAATTTATTGGTTGGTGCACGTCAATGCACGTCTGGTGTGTGTGCTCTTGAGGTTGTGGGTCCTTGGCCCAGTGACCTTTTCTCTTCTTCCCGCAGGCTTGGTTGATCTTTCATTTAAGAATTGTGGGTTATGATTATAATATATGACTTAAGTCTAGACATCTTACAATTGTGATTCTCTTTTTACATGGTTATAAATGATAAATATAAAGTGTTTTACTTGGAGGTTACGTCTGTTCTTCATTTTACTAGTTATAGAACTTGTGTTTAATTATTTCCGTTGGTATTAAACCCCGGTGGCATAGTCGGAATCAAGTTCATTGGCTATCGCTTGGTTACACCTACATCCAGCACCTCCAGTTGACACCCCACCATTACACAGGCGATTTAGACATTCTTCCAAATCCCTGTCATCAGGTACTCAATTACTTCAAATACTACCTCTAGATCAAGGCACAGTGCAGCAAGTAGATCTCCAAGGCAAGGATTTTCAGACATCCAGAATGCCATGCTAAATGAGAGAATAAAGGCTCATGAACAAGAGGAACTCCAGCCAGGGGCGCATATGGGATTTTTTTTTAATTGGGGGGGACCAAGCTGTCAGCAATTGATTTCAACTCAATAAGTTATTTTGCGTATTTGGTCATTAACTGGCGCTCAAGTAGTTTAGGCTAATGGTTTCCACTGAAAAGCCATTGGGGGATTCTAATTTGAAATCATGGATAAACAACGATGGACAAAGGTAAACAAAGGCCTACCTGATTAACACTAGCAATGCATGATCAAACTGTTATGTGTCTAGTATACCAAACACCCACCAAAACTTAATGCCTTCTGCAAAATATGTTTTATTTAAACATTTGCTTATCTCAGCATATACATTCTATCATTATGAACAAAAAAAGCAAAGAACCTATGTACAAAAAAAAAAAAAATAAATAAATATAATAAAATAAATAAAAATAAGTAAGTATACAGAGGATTAGAAATTCCATCTAGTGCAGCCAAATAAATTTACTCATTGAAGGACCCAAAAACATCTCTCCTCCTTTCATTACGCTGAACATACTGCTGGGCAATTTCTTGTCTGTCCAGTCTGTCAAGGCTCTCTTGGTGAATATGGCACACAGCAATGCCATTGAGTTTTTTGTGTCATGGTTGATCGCTACCATGTTTTTAATATGCGTTAATCTGCTAAATATAGATTGGGTTGAGGGATAGTATGGCTCCTTTTGTAATTTGTATGTTTTTATTTCACTTTTAGTGAGATCCTTCATGCAGTGTCTGTGTGTAAGATATTGAGCACGTTTGATGTGTTTATAATGAGCATGTGTGTTGTTGATATTGTCTTGTTGGAAGCCTACTGTGGGTGTGGTATGTAATGGACTACTACAGGTGGTCCCCATTGAGTGAGTGGCTGCTACACCTCCCGATCATCACAATTATAAACTCACAGATCTATAAAAGGGACGGAAACTTACCATGAAGGATGATCCGGATGCTGATCTCCTTTCCCTATACGGGTACTCCTCGGCTGGCAAATGGCACGATCGATTGAAGATATGAGTAAACAATGCACGCAAGTATTCCTAGAAAGGGACATTCTTTTTTTTCCTCTCCTAATCCATTCCTTGATGCTAATGGTCTAGCACTCGCTGTAGCTGCTTTTGCTGAGGATTTTTTACTGATTCCTTATAGGACGGAACACTGCCAAGCCATGCCGGAGCCAGACCACCTGCTACACAACTTGAGGGAATGGGAGAGAAAGGCATCATCCCCATTTGGGACAGGAAAGTAGTTCTTCCATACTGGTACATGAATGAGAGTTTGAACTTTGAGAGGTGTTAATTATAGGACCTAAAAACTCTGCTTGTAATAACCTAGAACACTGTCTAAGACTTGATGGTTGCTCTGTCATTTCTTCGTCATCAGTTAGGAACCTAGGTGTGCTATTTGATCGCAATCTTTCCTTAGAAAGGCATGTTTCTAGCATTTGTAAAACTGCATTTTTTTCATCTCAAAAATATATCTAAATTACGGCCTATGCTCTCAATGTCAAATTCAGAAATGTTAATCCATGCATTTATGACTTCAAGGTTAGATTATTGTAATGTTTTATTGGGTGGTTGTTTTGCACGCTTAGTAAACAAACTACAGCTAGTCCAAAATGCAGCAGCAAGAGTTCTTACTAGAACCAGGAATTATGACCATATTAGCCCGGTCCTGTCAACACTGCACACTGGCTCCCTATCAAACATCGTATAGATTTTAAAATATTGCTTATTACTTATAAAGCCCTGAATGGTTTTGCACCTCAGTATATCAGAATGAGCTCCTTTTACATTATAATCCTCTACGTACGCTACGTTCTCAAAACTCAGGCAATTTGATAATACCTAGAATATCAAAATCAACTGCGGGCGGCAGATCCTTTTCCCATTTGGTGCCTAAACTCTGGAATAACCTACCTAACATTGTTCAGGAGGCAGACACACTCTTGCAGTTTAAATCTAGATTAAAGCCTCATCTCTTTAACCTGGCATACACATAACATACTAATATGCTTTTAATATCCAAATCCGTTAAAGGATTTTTAGGCTGCATTAATTAGGTAAACCGGAACCGGAAACACTTCCCATAACACCCTATGTACTTGCTACATCATTTGAAGAATGGCATCTACGGTAATATTTATCTGTTTTCTGTCTTATTCCGAGGTCACCGTAGCCACCAGATCCAGTCTGTATTTGCAGATTTGCACTCTTTGCAGATAACCACCTAGTAAATGATTGATCATCTTCAGCTTTGTATTTTAAAAGTTGGTCAAGGTTACACCTTGATGATTTTCATGCCCCCTAGAGGCCAATCACTGCCTTGCCAGAAACATTTCACCCCCTATTATATTTAAGAGGTTAGCTCTGTTTTCTGCCTGCTGTGTTCTGACTGCACTGCTCAACTGTGTAGTAACTGGTCTGTTATCATATGCAGCAGTTGACCCACTGATTTCTCATGCATGGAAAATTATTCAAGTGCTTTTTTCCAGTTTTTAAATCCAGTACTGACAAAAGCTGGGTTTATACTCTTGGCTTGTGCTTGTTTCCCTGTCTTAAAGTATTTAGAGCAGTGAAAAAACAGAACACCATCAATACCCATAATAACGTGCAGCCAGGGATACTTCTCATACCATGATTTTTGGAATGTCAGTGTCCGGTCTTTCATCACTTTTTTTTTTTTTGCAAAACTTTAGGGTCAGGTTGATTTGGCTTTGTATATGTCGTTATCATGTCAACGTCCTCTCCCTCTGTGTTGCCTCCTGTCCCTCCTTGTTCTGTCCCTCCTTGTTCTGTCCCTGCTTCTTCTGTCTCCTTTTTCATGCTGTCTTTTTTCTACTGTGGCTGCCCTCCGGCAGATCCTCACTTGACTGACTAGAGCCTGCCTTGCTGTCATCAGGAATTGCCTGCAGGCCAGGAGGACAATGTTAACATTAAATTCTTATAAATTTAAATCTTATAATTTCAGTTAACTCTCTATACCCCACTAGAAATTTACAACAATATGATATACAACATTTTCCTGAGAATTTCGGCTAAAACTACTAAAGTTGGTAATTATTTAAAATGCCTAAGAATAACTAAAAAACTATTTAAGTGCTAATTACAAGCAATTTATGGTGTGCAAATGATGTGTGAGTAATAAAGAACTAAACATCCATGTTTTCCATAGCCCATAATTTAAGACCATAAAAAGGAATAAACATGATTTTGTAAACATGATCTATATCCTCTGTACAAAAAAAAAAAAAAAAAAGGATTTCACAGCTATGAGAGGATGACAAAAAGTCTATGTATGCCTTTATTTGTTGTTTGCATAAACCTTGCACTGCACAAATTTACTTGTATAATAATTATTATAATTATATTATATATTATAATTATTTTTATAGTGGCTTACACGCTAGTAAATATACCTGAGTCAACTTCAGTGCATGGGGTTAGATGATAATGTTATGCCTAATTTAGCATTGCAAGTCCAAGAAAAATAGTCATGGTCTCCACATTTTGCTGTGTTTGCCAAGTGAAAAAGCCTTCTAGTCATTATTGTCAGACTAGCTATTCCAATAACAAACCTAATCTGCCACATCTTGGAAAGTCAACAGGAATAGGATACTTAACACTGTTTGGCTTTTGAAAAAAGGAGGTGATTGTTTTTTGTCTCTTCATTGCATTTATGTGTCAGTTATGCAGTCCAATTTTTCAGTCCAGAAAAATCACCAGCTCAGTCATAGACGATGGTATTTGATCACTATGGTCACCGCTACAGCCACAATTGAGGCAGCTACAGGCTCCTCCTCATAGGACCCCTGCATCAGGAGTCATAGTAGCACATGATACACAGACAGAAAGTGTAAACGTCGGTGGCAGCACCATCATCATTTGTGTTTTTATCAACAGAACAGCATGTAGTGAGAACGTGGAAGTAATGGTGACCAGTAAATTATTATTGTGCGTCAGCCTGCGTCTGCCCCGACCCAACTCTGAAGCTGTGGAAGGCGGCAATAATTAAGGAACGGTGGACAGGAACATAGCGGAAACCCTGATTAATCCTCTGATTTACGGATGTGTGTCACCTTTCTTAGCGACAGTGATGGGGACAGATCGTTCACTATGAAATCTGCACGCCTGACTCAGCAGCAGCTTAAGGAGGACACCTTTTCTGATAAAGGCTGTGTTTACAATCAAACTAAAAATTTGTAATCGGATTGACAGCTCAATTGGACTGAAAAGCCTTCATATCATATAAACATCTTAATCAATCAGATTGAGCTCAATTGAAATTAAATATCGATCGGATTGAAGGGGGTAGTTTTTTCCTCTTCTAATACAATTGAGAGTGAATGTAAACACTCGATCGAATTGAACCACAAAACTGAAAGGACTGCGCATGTGCAATGATGCATAAATAACGTAATGACCTACTGTATGATGCATTGTTATGTTGTATAAATGCGTGTCCTGTCATTATAAAACTCTCCTTTCCCTCTGTAATTGTGAAGTGGAGCAGGACAACCTTTTTTTAGATACTCATTGTTACGAATCAGCTCAAGGGGGAAATATGAATAATCATAACTAGTTATGATAAGTTATAAATATTTAGATCTGCTGTAAGTTTTTACTTTACCTTTCGGTGTCAACTATCTGTCAATTCTAAGAATGTTAATTTCCTGGTTAGGGAAAACTAACTTTCTTACCATACAATACTACTCAGAGCATATAGCAAAAATCTACATGATTAGGGACTTCAGTTATGAGCAAACAATGAGCAACCTCAAGTGTTATACGAATAAGACTTTATTAACTACATAAACATTTAAACTAGTCTAACACACACACACATACACACACACATATGCATACTGTACAGTTGGCATAGGAAAAAAGAGTTAGATATAAACTTTTATACAGGCTCTAGACCCAACAACAAGACAAACAACATAACAGAAGGAATAGATACATAAACACATAAAAACATACTTTGATTAATGAGAGTCTTAACAGGCACCCATACCAATGTTTCCACAAATATGATTGATATCAAACTGAGCTGCACCTAGGGCTTGTGAGCATCATTATAATACAATTTTGAGACTCATCAAGTCGGGACATGAACTTAAACATCATGTTCCTCAAGAGAGCCTGTAAAGTGCTTAGCCCTGAGTCACAAAAGTGCTTACTTGCACTGCTATTCCTGGGGTTTTCTAGCAGTATCCTCAGGCAGTCATTATATGCTACCTGAAGTTTGCACATGGTCTCCTTTTTGTAGTTGACCAACAAAGGGGCTGCATACATAGGGGTGCAATATGCACAGAACAATCTCACTTTTTACATCATCAGAACAGTGATGGAATTTCCGGACTAACATGTTTGCTTGAACATAACAACATTTGTCTCTGCCTAAACATATCTGCATCATCTTCCAACCTGTCAGTGATGATGTTCCCAAGATATTTTGTACAGTAAGATACACAGAGGGATTTCCCTGACAGGTAAAACATTGGAAAATGCAGCTTCTGATCCTCTTTGGTCCTACATATCAATACAACACTCTTTTTTGCATTGTACTTTACATCAAACTCAACCCCATACTCAGAGCATATATCTAATAGCTGCTGGAACCCAACAGTGCTGGGGGACATAATAGCCAAATTATCTGCATACATCAGATGGTTTAAGAGTGTTCCCTATCAGACAACCTGTCTTACACTTCCCCAACTGTTTCGACAGGCTGTCCATGTATAGGTTGAACAGAGCTGGAGACAGAAGTCCCCACTGCCATACTCCATTGCCTACACTGAAGGGTGAGGATAGGCTGTTTCCCCATTTAACTTGCATATTTTGTTTGGCATACCAGTAAACCAGGATACGTATGATGCATCCAGGCACACCCCTAAGCTTGAGTTTAGTTAAAAGCTTATGGTCATTTACCCTGTCAAATGCCTTGGAGACATCAATAAACCCTAGAAATATTGTAGAACCCTGCCTTCTGTAGGATTCAACAGCTTCTTTCAAGGCATAGATACATAGATCTGTACTGTGCTTGGCCTTAAAACCAAATTGATTTTCTGTAGTATAAATAAACTCACTCAGTCTATCTAGTAGCATCTTGTCTAACACCTTTGAAAGAATGCTGATGGGTCTATAGTTATCCAAACTCCCTATTTTACCTGCCTTATCCTTAATGACTGGCACTAATGTGACTGTCATCATGGCGTCTGGCAGTATGCCATGTGTCATTAGCCCTGTGAGGCAGATGGACAATAGAGCTGCTACCCTGGGGCTGGCTAACTTAAGGTGCTCCGCAGTAATGTTATCCTTGTCACTAGCTTTGTTATCAGCTAGTTGCTCTATAACATGATAAACTTCGCTAGGAGTAAAATGAATCACTTCTTCCTTTAACTTGCCCACACAATAAGGCTCACTTTTAAAACAATTAAACATAGCTGCATAGTGCAGCCTCCACTGCTCTGCTATATTGTCTCCACCAGATACCCCTTCATGTACCCCAGCCCCCATTAAAGGCACATTCATCACTGCCATTGGTCTGCCTGTAGGCTTGGGTTTGCGTGTTTCATAAAATCGCCGCACAAAGGTTCCTTCAGGCCACAGCTCTGGATTATACATTTCGATTAAGCAGATACATTTCGGTTAGAGCTTAAGCAGTAAAAAGAAAAGAAATAAAGACATGAAGCTATTGTACAATTTGATATTCAGCAGATCCACAGCCTGAAGAAAGAATCAGTTTCTTAGTTCAAACAAACCTTTGTAAAAGGTGCATATGATCCTTAATGTATCATTTCATAAGACTAAGTTTGATACTTGCAAGTCTCGCCTGTTTGATAAAGAGTCCTGATACACTTTGGGGCTCCAGTTGATCTCTGCTGAAGAGAATAGATGAGACAGTTCGAATCAGAGGATCCTGATGAATGAATAGTCAAGGCCGAAGCCTGGCACAAGCTTAGTGTGGTTTTGAGAGCTCTTAGCTCAGCATCTTCTCCTGGAATTCCAGAATCTAAAAGAACCGCCTGATCTGGTGATCAATGATCTATATAGGGGGATGATATCACACCCTCAGGATTTGAATGAGCCAATGAGGAATGGTACCTTTTGGAGGGAAGTTTTACAACTCTTTGTTTCTAGTCTGGTGTCTTGCATATGAAATTAGATTGGGGGGTTCAACAGAAGAATCTTTAAGATTCTTATAAAACTAATGTGTCACTTAGGCATCGACCTATAATATACACTGTCATTTAGATCATGAACATACGAACTCATAGATACCAAACATCGTATAGATGAGGTTATATTAACTAGTGATCCATCATAAGCATGTATAAAACATATACAATACACAAAACACAATATACAAGAACAGTAACAGTATACACAATGCCCTAAAGTATATGTGAATCAATTCAAAGAAAGGTTTTTCGATGAATTAATTAGAGAAGAGTCCCTTTTTATTTACATTATGTGTCTGTTTCTGTAATCAGATGCTTTCTTAACTGCTGCTTTCTCAATGCTGTCCATTTTTGTGTTTATTTCATAATTGAAAGGAAAACATGCAGCACATATTTACATATTCATCCAAACGTCACTCAGCAGCTTTAGGTTTGGCTGCCTTTTGCGAACTTTTGCGGACTGAACAGTTTGCATCTCAAATCAGCATGACTGATCCACAATTTTCTAAAGTTTCTCACTTTCAAACATACCTTAGATTCCCTACGACTCAAAATAAACTATCCCTGAGAATATGTTACTCCAACAGCACAGAATAATTCTGTACAGACTGAGGGAACCCATGAGCTTGAGCAGCTGATACTGAGCATGCGTGTCCTACCGAACGAAGGGTCCTGCTACAGCAGTTTTCTAATCAACAGTTCTGAAATTACCAGTACACCGAACCGAGAACTGTTTCTTTCAGACAAGTTGGACATACTGAGAACCGATGAGATGATGTTACAGAGCATATGTGAAACTGAGCGGGAGTGAACAGAAGACTTGAATGAGGGGGCGAATTTGACAAAATTATGTTTATTTGATAACAGATAAAGCTTATTGAAAAATTGCAAATGGAACTACTTATAACTAAAAAAAAAAAAACAATTTAACATGATGAACATGCAACAATTGTTCAGGCAAAACTTGTAAATTAATTTGACTATTTATTGTATATGCGTGTTGTTTTTTAAGCGTTATGAGCTGGATTCCTGTATGGTTACAATTCTGTTATGTTTTCTATAAAAAGTTGATAAAGACTTCACTTTCCTTATTTTTATATCTGATATCTGCGTTTTTATGTCAGTGCCAGTATTCGGTGCTTTTGCAAAACGTAAATGTAAGACAATGATGACGGTGTTTATAAATATTTAAAGTTTTGATTGTATGATGATTTTATGATTGTACAAATTACTTTATTTGAATGCGTTTGAATGTATTTTTATTTGCAGGGATGATAGAAATAATGTCATAACATCATTATGTCAACAGTTTTTTCGAGCCAGTTCATTGAAACAAACTACCAGAAAGAACCAGTTCACGAAAAAGAACTTCCCATTAGTATTTTGCAGGAAATACTAATGTGTACGAGCTGCACATGCTCAGCTTGGTTTAAAGGCCAAAGTAAATTTCAGATCTATTTCGACCTCACTCAGACTGACTGTCAACATGGTCTTTACTAGAATTTTCCATGAAATACTATTTTGCATCCTCGTGATGGTAATCGGGAATGTCCATCATGCTTGGGCATGGATCATTTGCTGTAGGACATTTAAGATCCATGTCTGGCTGCTGAGAATTTCTCTCTACAAGAAAGGGTGAAAAGGGCCAAGTTTATTAAACATGTCAAGAGCAGTCCAGCCATCAATGGTTGAAGCACAACCGGAAAAGATAACGTTCTCCTAGCAATTCTAATGCTATCTGTGAGAAAAGGTCAAAAGTTTCAGATTCACATTCTGATATCAGCAGCAAATTTTAGCAACCTTATGAGATCTGGTTGGGAGAAAAGTACACAATCTGTTGTCTTCTCTGAAAAAATGTTACCCTCCTGATGCCATTTCTCTTCAAGCTCATGACCCCCTGTTTGTTAGTAATTATCAAGGCGTGAGAGAGAGGAAGATCCCCTGGATGAGTCCAAATCTTTTGTTAAGGATGAGAGTGTGCACAGCCTGCTATTGCCACTCAAATTCTTAAAGCTGCATGAAATGAAACTCAGACAGCATCGGTGGGCCAAGGAGTGTGGGCAGCAGTCCATCAGTCCCAACCTTCTTTTTCGATTCCTTTTGCAGAGGTTTATCCACAGATGCTTAGCAAGGCCTGGAATAATCCTAAATCCACTCCTCAATTCAATGCTGGTAGCTGGTGCTTTGTCAAAATACATTATGCTACAGAAAAAGGCATGGGAGGTATGCCTGCAGTAGAGCATGAAATGGCAACATTAACACCTCTAGGACCAGACCGGGTGACTGATGACAACACTGGTGTCCCAGGAAAGAATGTGAGAAGACTGATAATCTGGTGTGTCTGACTTCAGTTAAGGATGCACCTCAGAGAAAGAGGAATCCCAGGGACTCAGGCCCCCAAGGAGGAAATTGCGTAGCAGTACCAGATGGGTGCCAGAATCTGGTCCCAACTATGCCTGGACAGTTGTGAGAGAAAAGAAATGAACAGCTCACTTGGTTTTATTGGAATTATTTCCTCGTGCCCCAAAAAAGATGGTGGTCTCTGACCCATCTTAGACCTGAGACATTTAAATGTGTACATAAAAGTGCAGCAGTTCAAGATGCTGACCACTGCACAAATCTCAGAGTCTATAGAACCAAATGAGTCGTTCATTTTCATGTAGCCAGTTATCCAGACCACAAAAAGTTCTTTCATTTTGCCTTTCAAGGCCAGGTGTGTCATTTTGAGGGACCTCCCCTTTGGTCTCTCTCTTTCACTTCCTGTCTTCACCAGGGTGGTGTCAGCCGCCCTTTACCCTCTTTAAATGGAGGGTATAAATATCCTTCCTTACCTGGATGACTGGCTGATCTGTGCATCAAACCATCATCAGGTCTTGGAGGACCCAGAGATTGATTATCAATCATATAATCAATCATGTCAACAGACAGTACTTTTCAGACTGCTTTTAAATTCCCTGACTATGACAACTTCACTCTCTCCACAGAGGGTAACAACATTATCTACTCTAGCGCAAACTTTTCATTTTAGGCAAATGGATAGAGTATGAACAGTTAAAAAAATTAATGGAGATGATGTCAGCTGAAATAAAAGTAGTGCATTTTGGGTTCCTCAAGGTACGACTACTACAGTGGTGGATGAGCAAATTTCAACTCCACCCCAAACTACACAGATGGGTGGGACTGAAAATTACACAGAAATTCATTCAGGCCTTGCACCCTTGGTTGAGCAAATAGAAAATGGGCAAAGTGGTCACTCTTGGGAACTTTCCTGCAAGGAGGATGGTGGTGACAACGGATGCCTCTCTGATGTGTTGGAGGGCTGTCTGGCAAGGCAGAACAGTCAGAGCTCATGGGTGTTCCCCTGGAACATGGAACATGTCAATTTGTTAGAGTTGAGGGCAGTTTACATGGTTCCTTTCCTGCAAGACAAGCATGTCCTTTAAAGAACAGACAACATATCAACAGTCTATCATATCAACCGTCTTTGTTTGCATCATGTTTGCGTCAGCCGAGACAACTCATTGCAAGATGTGGTTTGCAATGAGTGACCAAGGTGGGCCTCTGGGAGTGGATGCAGTCTCACAAATGGCTGGGAGGATTGTTATATGCTTTGGTTCTACAGTCATTGACTAAAGCCAAATTTGAAACATTGATCCAGATGGATATTAGATCATTATCATGGATCCCGCTTTTTTTTTTTTTCAATCTCAATCCTTGCACAGTCAATCAGGCAGTGGAATTGGCAGCCTTTAAATCTGACCTAGATTCCTTATCTACAGGATTTGAAAAGGTTGTGTCAAAGCAACTGAACAACATTAATTAGGAAAACATTGTGTCAATAATGCAACATGACAGAAAGGAGTTCATCATTCATTTGCCTGGTATTACAGGGTCAGTGTGGCAGATCCAGTTTTGTTTGTGTCTGTAGTTCTGTCAGCTTCTAAGCAGGGATGTACAGAGGGAGAGCCCTCTCACTCTTCATGACCTTGATGGTACAAGTCATCCAAGGTAAGCCTGTCGTGAAAGTCTGAGGTCGAAAAACATCGTAAGTTGTGAATATAACTATGGATCTGTAAAACTGAATGATAACCATCCCAATCTCTTGTCACTTGTGATGAACTGAGGTGCTCCAGGGAGTGCTTGGTTCACCCGGATGTTTTATAATGAACCAACCATTCAGGTTCAGTCACCTGACTTTGTTTACATTAGGTCTCGGAAGGGCAGCAGAATGGTAAGACTGGTGGCAGTCGTCATTCGGTCACAGAGATCCATAGTTATAGTCATGACTTTTTACTCATACACTAGGGTCTGCATACTGTGTGCGTGACGCAAATTACATCACCAAAATAGTATGTGCATATATTTATAACGAGTGGTTCATCGGTGGTTCAGTGGTTTTTGGGAATCATCTTTTGATGGAGCAATGGAGCAGCTCTAATGCACCATTAAAATGAACCGTGAAAGTAACAAATGCTTCAAAAATTTTAACAGATATAATTAAGTGTGGAAATAACTGAAGCAAATATCTGTTTGCTAAAGGAAGCCAACTAACATGATTCATTTTATTCTTATTTTGTTTCTGTACCCAATATAAAAAATAAATAAAGGTATCAATATCGATATCAGCGAGTGCCAAACATGAAAGTATCTTATTGGATTTGTTCTGAAAAAAAGTGGTATTGGTGTATCCCAAATTGTATTGGCGTTTCATCCAGACATATCCGGCATTTTGGGGAGCCTGAACCTACTATTTATTTAAACGGGGTCCCAGAGTGGATAAATCTGAAAACAACACCCTTGTGTGTTCGTGTGTACAACCAATCCATTTTGTGAAATGATGATGTCATCACCCCACGTCTCAACTCTAGTCAGACAACGCTACGTCACGTAAAAACAACAACAATGGAAGACTACATGCTTGTGTTCATGCTGCAGAAGCTACTGAGCCTATTACCTTTACAAAAGCAAACGACAATGTCAGTTTGTCACGACAATAACAGACCATGTGTAAAACATTTGGGCATGTTTTAAAGATTCCATGTAGTGAACTTTAAATATTTCACATACTTTGGAAAATCCAGCATTTAGCTGATCCTGATAAGCACGTATTATCACTGTTGTAAATACGACGGCTTTCTTCTTACTTGAGGGTGTTTTGCGTCATAGAATATTTGTTTCCAGGAAAAGTTAAAGAAAAGCAACACGCACAACATGAATACTGTAGAATTCAAACAATTCGATGATGACTTCGAAAGTCCCAAATTGCTTCCAATTTTGTGTGGCATTTGCATTAGACGTTCAGCTAATGTTCCGTGGGCATGAATTCTGAGGCTGAGACTACTACTTACTAATTTGCCAGCTTTACTGCCTGCTGTTGCTGAAAATCCTCAATAAATACCCTTGAGCTTACCTGTCTGTTCCCAGTTGTCTCCTTCTGTCTGATACATACAGGGTTGTGTAATAAATGCACTCAAATTTTTTGTAAACAAATTTAGCCACAGGTTTGTTACACAAACCATCATTTCCAGTTCCTTATTTCAAAATAATAGAGCATAGGTGCTGCACAGTCCTGATGTAATTTCTTAGAAGTGGTAGTTTAATGTGACACTTGTGTGGTGACAAATCTGGATTAATGTCAGATATTAAAAAAACATTTAAATGTATGGGTTATCTTAAACACACACAGATTAAAAAATGTAAATTATATGCAAAGAGTGATAGTGTTGTTGTTTTCCTTGTCCATTTGAAATCATGTTTCATTTTCTCCAGGGAGGGCATTAAGTTTGTTTTGTAAATGTAAAAATTTGTATATATATATTGTATTGTTAGATATAAAAATGGACATTTGTATCTCAAACGAGCCACTACACATCTCTGTTTCAGGACCAACGGCCCATCTTAAAAAACATGATTCTCAGTAGCATTTACATTTTGCTTGTGGGCTTTACTAATTGTTTCTTTTTCAAAATGTCTTGGTCAGCATCAGACTTCAGCTTGGAGGGAGATTACTTATTGGGTGGCCTTTTCCCTTTACATGAAATTGAACAGGAAACAACCCTGTTTGTCGCAGAGGCCACCGAATGTTCCAGGTAAGCAAGGATCTTTTACCATCGTTGGGTTATGAAGGAACAATATTTTAAATCAAAGCAGCATTTCCTCAAAGTCCTTATTGCTAAACTGAAAATTAAATTACATGCTAATTAACGTCCTCATTTCTATTTTCAAGGCACATTTCTGCAAAAACTGGCTATGGAATGTTGCAAGTAATGAAGTTTGCTGTTGAGGAGATTAATAACTCCCCCACTCTTCTGCCCAATGTTTCTCTGGGCTACGAAATTTTTGACTATTGTTCTAACATAAAAAATATAAATTCAGTCTTAAGTTTCATCTCAAGGAATGGTTCAATAAAACCTAAAGAAATACTCAACAACTATCAGCCTAAAGTGGTTGCTTTAACAGGGCCATTTGGAAGCACAAGAACCATTACTATTGCACCACTGATCACAATGGACCTTATACCAATGGTAAATTTTCTGTTTGTAAGGTTTAGAATAACACTTACTTCCTACCTTTTGTTCAGAACTACAAAGTTACTATATATTTACAAATATATGAGTGTTTTCTTATCTTTTAAAGGTGAATTATGGAGCCGCTAGCTATGCATTAAGCAATAAACTTCAGTATCCTTCTTTTGTAAGAACAGTCCCTAGCAACAAAGACATGATAGAGATGATTATTCACATCATACAGTGGTTTGGATGGAACTGGGTTGCCTTTCTTGGTGGCCAAGATGATTACAGTTCAGATGGACTAAAGCTGTTTAATGAGTATATAAACAATACTGGTATTTGTTTGGCCTATCAAAAGGGCCTAAGTCTAAATGCAAACTACAGTCAAACGCTAAAAAAGATTCATATGCTCAACATCAATGTCATTGTTGTTTTCGCTGTTTCACAATATGCAAGCAAAATTATCAAAGCAGCTATAGCAAACAAAATCCAAGACAAAGTATGGATTGCAAGTCATACATGGGCTCTGAATCAACAGCTTCCAAGAGAGCCAGGAATTGAGAAAATTGGCACAATCATTGGCATTACAGACAGACTGTTGTCGTTCCCCGGATTTAATGAATTTGTCTATAAAGACAGAGGAACAACTGATGTTGGCCATGATGAAGTCAAAAGTAAGACATGTAATCAAGTTTGTCATTACTGCTCATTGCTGACTGCAGAAGAGATTATAAATGAGAATCCCTCATTCTCCTTTGGCATCTATGCTTCCATATATACAATAGCTCATGCATTGCATAAAGTACTGCAGTGTGACATCAATGAATGCCAGAAAAATACAATGGCCAAGCCATATATGGTAAGTGAAGTTTAATCATTATTTCAAATACATTATTGAAGTAACAGTGTTTTAATTAATTAAATAATCAATAATGGTGATTTTTTATTTATTTAACTACATATTTTACATTATATTGTTTTTATTTAATTTAATACATAAGCAAAACAAATGTAATATTATTTTTAATATTATATTAATATTTTATTATATAACATTATATTATTAATAATATAGTAATATAATTATAAATTATTTGTCTTTTTTATTTGAACTCACCTTACAGCTTCTGGGAGAGATAAAGAAATTGGATTTTATACTCAATGGCCGTCAGGTGAAATATGATGACAATTATGATCCAGCCATCAGTTATGATGCTGTGCTCTGGCACACTGGTGTGAATCCTCCACAGTTTCAGATAGTGGGCTCATATGATAAACATCCAGAAATTACTTTTACCATGGACAACTCTCTCCTCCCCTGGCAAAACAATGGTTCTGTAAGTTTATTATTATTATTATTATTATTTGGGCTATGAAATATTTGACCATTGTTTCAAAGAAGTTCCATTCAGTCTTACATTTCCATTCAATCTTACTACATCTTTACATGTGTCGACCACCATAGTTTCTCTGAAGGGAGGGGTGAGCGGGGAACTGAGCAGCTGATTCCAATTCGCAACCTCACCGCTAGATGCCGCTAAAAATTACACAGTGCACCTTTAATTGTGATCCAAAATCATCACAATAAGAAGTACCAAAGACAGAGAAGCACCTGTGATATACAGAAAGGACAAATCTTTGTCCTTAATGCTTTGATCTCACATACTGACCTCTTCAGTCAGTCGATGAAAAAGTTTTAGGAAAACATACATAGCTGGGGTTCCAGTCTGCAGCTTTCAGAATATTTATCTCTCTCTGGGGGTCTGCGAGCGCTGTGACCCCCTTCTGAGGGAGGATTGAAAGTCACCATTGCCAATGTGGCACAATGATAGAGCAGGTGTTTGGTTAAAAGAACAACAGGAATTGGAAACCACACTTTCTTTCCCAGTATTGCATTCTGAGCAGTACTTGATTGCTTATGCATGCCCGTGCATTTTGGCAATGATACTTCAGATCAGCTTGTAGGATGGGTATATGTCTGAGGACATCCTGCCCCCTTCACATGCCTCCACAGAGTTAGAGTGGTGTTGGTCAGTGGATGTGGACGAAGGTGTGACGGTGCACCCTGCAACCTCTCGAAAGCTGAAGACATGAGTGGTAATGGATAAGTATTCTTAATAGTAATGTTGTTCAGCTCTCGGTAATCAACGCAAGGTCACAGAGAACCATCCTTCTTACCCACAAAAAAAAAACCCCGCCCCCACTGGAGAAGAGGAAGGACGGATGAACCCAGAGTCTAAAGAATCAGAAATATATTTCTCCATGGCCTCCCTCTCAGGAATAGAAAGAGAGTATAACTTGCCTTTGGGCGGAGATTTGACACTAAATCTATGGCACAGTCGTAGGGACGATGCGGAGGAAGAGAAGCAGCCCGGGACTTACTGAGCACTTCCTTCAGGTCCAGATACTCAACGGGCACGTTTGGCAACGCCGTGGTCTTCTTCTGAAAAACAGAAACAGGAACAACAGGACAGGCAGAAACCAGACAAGACTCATGACAACTTTCACTCCACAATGTGACAGTGTTAGAACCCCAATCCACTCGTGGATTATGTTTGAACAACCAGGGGTGACCTAAAACAATGGGAGCAACAGGGGAGTCCATGAGGAAAAAGGATATGGTTTCTTGATGGTTGCCAGAAGTGATGAGTGTGATGGGTTCAGTATGGTGGGTGACGTGAGGCAGTTCCTGGCCATTGAGTGCGGTGACATGGATGGGGAGAGATACAGAAAGGACAGGAATGTTCAGGTGATGTGCAAGTGAAGAATCAATGAAATTACCTTCGGCTCCGGAGTCCAGAAGAGCTTGGCATTCATGATGGTGATTCTTCCACCGCAGTCTCACCGGAAGGAGGGTCGATGATGTGGGTGAGGACTTTTCAGCGGAGATCCCACCCGATAGTAGCCTCAGATTTACTATCGGGCTGACTCTTTTACCGGACAAGAGTAGTTGTTATGATCAGAGCCTCCACAGTATAAGCACAGTCCTTGGGACCTCCGCCGTTCCCTCTCCCTCCAGGACAGCCGAGCTCGACCCACCTGCATGGGCTCGTGATCGTCGACAGAACCGACCGTGTTCTCTCGACTCAAGCGCCCCCTACTGGGAGAGAATGGAGGTCTAGGAGGACTGTGTTGGCGGCCCAGGCGATTAAACCTGGCCTCCACCCGCAACGCCAGGTCTATCAGTTCGTTTAGAGTAGGGGGCAGCTCGAGGAGGTAGATCTCCTGCTGAACACGGTCGGATAACCCATGCAAGAATCTATCCCACTGCACCGCCTCGTTCCACTGGCACGCGGCCGCCAGGGTGCGGAACTCGATTGAATAATCAGTGACCGATGAATGTCCTTGACGGAGTTCCGAGAGGCGATGGGCGGCCTCCCTGCCGGTCGCGGCCCGGTCGAAGACTCTCTTCATCTTGGTTGACAGGAGGTGGAACGAGGCACAGCATGGATGACGATTTTCCCACACCGCCGTTCCCCATAAGGCTGCCTTGCCAGAGAGAAGTGTGTGCGTGAACGCTACTTTGGATTCTTCTGTGGCGAAAGTGCGGGGCTGCAGAGAGAAATGTATCGAGCATTTGTTGAGGAATGTTCTACAGAAGGTTGGCTCACCAGCGTAACTCTCCGGCGCCGGAAGTCGCGGCTCTGGCCGGAAGTGGTCCTGGGGAACCCCCGGGGGAATGGTCGGCGCAGGCGGTGCGATGGTCACAGTGGGAGACATGAGCTGATGGATCTGCTGGGTGAGCTCGGACACCTGTGCCACCAGCGCTTGGACAGCGCGTCCGGTGTTCGAGATGCTCTCCTGCTGCTGATCCATTCTTTTGCTGCTGTGGTGCATGAATTCGGTGAGGGTATTGGTGCTTCCATGTTTGGTGAGATCGTTCTGTGACGGTGGGTGAAAGGACAGTCTGGAAACAAGTGCGAGTTAATGAATTTAATGAGATATAGTTGATAGACAATGACACACGATGACGATGAAGACAGCTACACTCCAGAGAGATGGTAAGGCGGTGAGTAATCCAGACTGTTGTGGAAGACAGGTGAAGACAGGGGAATAGAGCCGAAGGTAAGTGTCCGTGGCTGAGTGATCGTGCGGAGAGTGGATGAGGTTCTGGGGAAACACAGACATCCAAAACGCAAACTACACAGAAGCCAGACGGGGGTAAACACAACGACATGAAACAACGATCTCACAAACACTAGACATGAGACAAACCATTATATAGAGGATGAGTAATGAGTGGCAGCTGATGCTGATACAATTAACGGAAACGCCCACAACTAATCAGTGCAGACGCGGAACACACAGAATTCACCACAAAGTGTAAACAACCCAAGATCACGGTTTACCAACCGTGACAGAAGGTTGATGGTCTCATCTCTCTTGCTCCACTCTGATATCCTTAAGAACCTTTTTTCCAGGGTTGCCAGAGCACTTCACAGCATACCTCGCTCTCAAAAGCAAATACATTGTCAAAGCTATATTTTCATCTAAGTTAGAGTCTAAAGTAGAATTGTATGCTCCACTGTAGATGGTTGCTTAGTAGATACCTCTTAGAGTTGATGCAAGGTGAATAGAGTTTTAGTAGGACAGTATAGATTCCCTCTACTTCAGTTATCTTTCTTCCCAAGTTGGGTCTTGAAGTAGGGATGTATGCTTCTCTCTAGATCATACCTGTCAACTCTCCTGTTTTTCACAGTATTCTCCCGTATTTTACCATTCTATCCTGCCATCATCCCGTTTAAATATTTTCCCGTATTTCTCCTGTATTTTTAATCTTTCTATACAAAAATCCCACTGGATGTATTTTATGTTTCCTACATTCTCCTCTGGTAAAACTCCCGTAATTTGTATGACCCAAACCTTATATGAATAAATACGTCAACAAATTCCAATGTTGACTACTTGCCAGATCTTGAGAGAGAGAATGAGTTAGCATTTTCAATAAGACCTTCTGCTTTTGGTTTTAGTCCAAAGCCAAAAACTACCCTTATTTTTACACAGAAAACACAGTTTGATATGTACACAGTTAAAAAAATTGTCTGATAATAATTGTTACAATTAATATAATAATAATATAATATAATAATTTATTATTTTGCCCTGCTCCTGCCCCAACCCCAACCCCCTGTATTTTGGGACCCGAATGTTGACAGCTATGCTCTAGATCGGTGCTTTATAGGCCTCATTAGTATGACCCATGTTCAAGAATCTCACAAGAACAGGCAGACAGCCTGTGAGTGTCTCTCAAACCCCCCCACCCCGTTATCTACTGCATATTATAGTTATCCTAAGAGTAATGCATGCTATAGTTAGCACAAGTGTAATGTGTTAACTATAGCAGGTCCTGCAGAAGTGTCTTTATTGAAGTCAGGTTTGAGCTATTCTCCTCAGTGTACTGGGGTTTTTAAGTAGGGCATAAACTCCTCTCCAGTATCCTTGGCACTGGAGTACGGTGGATGAATTAACTGGCATCTGCAGTCTGCTTTTATCTTGTTTGCCTCTCTGCCTGAATAGTGGTAGGGACATATCTTCCCTTAGGTGGCCCTAAGGGTTGATGAAAGGTTAACAAATTATGTGGTCAGTTTAATTCTCTCTACTTTGTTTATCTCCCTGCCCAACTATTTTGGGGACTTAAAGTATGAATATCACTCTCTTTTTTATGTTGGGTGTTCTACTAAGACCCTGTTTCGACAATGCTAATCAGTAGAGGAAGTACGCCTAGAGGCATCCCTCCTTGTAATCTGTCATATACTATGGCCCAGTGCTTAAACAAAAAAGACAAAGCACTAGCTAAATCGGGTCTTAGGTAGAGTCTTTACTCAAGGCAGGGTATGACCTGCTCTACCTCAGGTGTGCTGGGGTCCCACTTGGAGGAGTGGTAACATTGAATGATTTAGTATGAAGCACTACTTACTAAGATTTTTAACACCTTGCATGCTCCCTTTGGTAGGGTGCTTAAGTACACCTTAGGGTAGAACAGGGTGAATGGAACTATGATGGGCAACTCACAAGACTCTCTCTCTTTTATTTACCTCACACCCCAGCTGGTTTTGGGTTTTTAAGAAGGGATACATGCTCTACTTTGTTAGGGTGCTTCTATATAGTTCTCTTCAGACAATTGTAGTCAGTATTACACTGTGGAGATTTGGATCACAGATGTCCCTCTTTGTTATCATAGAATGTAATAGTTTACCCTTAACTATAGTGAGTTCTGGAGAAGTGCATTTACTCAAGTCAGGGTACAAACATTTTTTGTGTGATTCTGATGAGTTTTCTTCCATAATTAATCTAGGTTGTTGAAATGGATTAGAAGCTCGCTTTGAAAGTTGTAGATGAAAATGCTCCCAGCAGTAGCCTGCTCCCTAATAGCCATGTTGATATGTTTTGTCTCATTGCCATGCCCAGGGCTTCTCTGCATGTCTCCTTCAGAGTTGATGATGTGTGTTGCATGTGCCCTTTTAAACTCATGGGTGCTTCACTTGCGACATCATGGACTATGATTATTGGCATGTGTTCATGCGGGATTCAGACACCAGTCACGCTGATGGATTTACCCATAGTATGAATTCCTTGATGCAGCACCTAGTTCCCCTTCTCAGGGAACCATGGTTACATACATAACCTGATATATTTTTATGCTGTGTTGTTTGAGAGCATTGGTCATAGTTTATAGAAATGTGTAAAACTGCTAAAGACTTTAACTTTAAATAACACATTTTCTTGTTTGTTAAAGGTTCCTTTCTCAAACTGCTCTGTTGAGTGTAAGGTGGGATATTCAAGACAAATTGAAGGTTTTCATAGTTGCTGTTTTACGTGTAAAAAATGCCCGCCTAACACCTATGTGGATTTTTCTCGTAAGTACCTCAGGTGGCAGTCAATTTCATATTTAAAAGGAGAGTCAACATAAAAATAAAATTTCTGTCATCATTTACTCCTCTGCATGTCAATCCAAGCATATATATAAATTTATTTCTTTCTTTTTTTCTTGCAGAGCATGAAAAAAATAAATTAAATTAAAGAATGTTGTTAAACTAATAGTTTCCATTCCTATTAACTTGCATTGTATTTTTTATACATACAATCTAAAAAATGCTGGGTTGTTTAAACCCAACTTTGGGTCAAATATGGACTAAATCAACTTTTCGGTTAAAAATTTTATGTAAAAATTTAACTCAACATCTGGGTCAGTCCATATTTGACCCAAAGTTGGGTCGAAACAACAAAGCATTTTTTAGAATGTACAGTAAAAGTCATTGGAAAGTTTTTAGTTGTTAGCTCTTTTCGGAAGATCTTATTTTATTTTTTTTTCCGAAGAAAGTCAGATATGTTTGGAATGATATGATTGTGTGTGGGTTCATTTTTTGAAGATTTGCGATTTGACGACAAAATATTTCCCCACATCCAGTTACTATTGCTTTTGACAAAATATTTTATGTATTTTTTTAGGGGACCCTTATACCTGTTTTCCTTGTGCAGAGGGTGAATGGTCTGATGAGGGCAGCTCAACATGTCAGACACGAACTATTGTCTATCCTCAGTTTACAGAAATCCTCTCCATCATTGTCTTGGTTTCTGCTGCATGCATAATTATTCTCCTTATTGCCATATTCTGTCTTTTTGCCTACAATTACGACACACCAGTGGTGAAGTCTGCTGGTGGCAGCATGTGTTTCCTCATGCTGACCAGTTTGATTTTGTCTAGCATAAGTGTGTTCTTTTTCTTTGGAAAACCCACATTTGTATTTTGCCTCCTGAGAAATGTCATATTTGAATATTTCTTCACTGTCTGTATTTCCTGTTTGACTGTCCGTTCCTTTCAAATTATTTCTGTTTTTAAAATGGCTACTCAGTTCCCTAAGGTGTACAGTCTTTGGGTAAAACACAATGGCCAGTGGCTCTTCATTGCATTTGTTTCTTTCATGCATTTAATATCTTGTGTGATATGGATGACTGTCAATCCTGTCAAAGCCATTGCTGACTCATGGACTTTTAAAGACCAAATTATGCTCATCTGTGAGATGGGGAGCACTATATCATTTACCATAGTCATGTTTATAAGTTGGTTTATTGGTTTCTTGTGTCTCCTGTTTTCTTATATGGGAAGGGATCTGCCGAAAAATTACAATGAGGCCAAATCAATAACCTTCAGTCTCATTTTGTACTATCTGACCTGGATTGCTTATTTCACAGCATACCTCTCTGTCAAAAGCAAATACATTATCATTTTGAATGCAGTGGCCCAGGTATCCAGTATAAATGGAATTCTCTTCAGTTATTTCATACCAAAATCTTACGTCATAATATTCCAACCACAAAAGAACACTCCTGCATACTTTCAAACTTCTATTCAGACATATACCCAAACAATTAGTAGGACCTAGACTCATACATTAGTATTTGTATAGAAAGTTAACTCTTAAAGGATTAGTTGGAGCTTTTTATGTTATCCTGAACCGGAGCACACAGATGAAGAACTAACCACGTGCGACCTTTTCCAACTTGATTACATAATGTGTGAATTTGTAGAACCACACCGCAGAGCTAGTGCAACATGAGCATTTATGGTTAAAAGTATATACATTTTATTGTTTATCTTTTTGAAGGTAAAATATAATTTCTCTAGACACAACCTTTATTCCTCGGCTGGGATCATGTAGTACGCTTTGAAGCTGCATTGAAATTGAAATGTGAACCTTCAACCCCTTGATCCCAATTGAAGTCCAATATATGGAGAAAAATCACTTAAAAACCTTAAATTCTTTTGAACTGACGAAAGAAAGATATGAACATCTTGGATGACATGGGGGTTGAGTAAATTATCAGGAAATTCTTTATTCTGGAAGTGAACTAATCCTTTAAACTCTGTTTAGATCTTATGTTAGATCCTTCACTATTATGTTACCACAATCTTAAAGAAACACATAGGCAAAGTAGAGAATGTAATGTAAATGTAATGTAATGTAAACACAAATGCTTCTTTCTTCTTCTTTTTTTTTAATAAAGAACATTTACATGTCATAACTTAGTGTCCAAGTAATTCACTCCATATAATGCATTAAAAGTAATAACAGATAATAACAGTATCAAGTAACAAAAAAAAAAAATCTTATAGTGTTATAGAATCTTATAGTGTTTTAAACAGATTTTACAAATGCAGTTGTACAATACTATATATATATATATATATATATATATATATATATATATATATATGGCTGCCGTCGCACATTGCACATTGCACATGCTGCACATTGCTGTTGTTATTATTATTCATTTATTATATATAAATATACACAATTATACATTTTCCAGAAACTTCTATGCTGTAGTTCATTTAAAAACATTTGAAGCACCCTTTCAAATTTTTTCTCAAAAATTTAAGTAATGCATACAAAAAATTTATTTGATTAAAATGGTTAAAATCCTAAAAGAAATTACATTCTTAATACATTCCATCTATTTCAACGTTTCCCCGTTTCCAAAAGTTCCAAATGTTCATGTTTGTCACTGCAGTTGTAGAATGTAGTGTGTGTTAGATTGCATTGTGAAAAATAGCATAATAGCAATAGCAAAATGAGAATATTTTAAACTGGGTGATTCTTTTCTATAAAAGTCTTGTTTGCACTTGCCCATTTAATGACAGAGAATCGTGACGTTCAATTTTTATGTCACAAAATAATCCTATGCAACTCGTGCTGTAGTATATTTCAAGAGTTCTGAAGGTTTACTCAGTGGTTCCTGTAAGAGCCATATGTTATTCATTTTATTTGTTTTTTATATAGATGTGGAATAAATAAATAATTGTGTGTTAAGAATTGTAAATAATTATAAAAGTAAATAATTGAACATGTGCATTATATTTCATATTGACAATGATGTCATTTCCGGCCAGGGCCGTTAGTTTTTTTTTGTGATGCAATATTGAAGCGAAACAGTTTTTTGACCGTGTAACATTTTTCCAGTTAATTTTGTTATTAAACTTTACCTAAAGAAAGTTTCTGGACTACGGAATGTTATTCGAGTTCAAATCACGCTTATACATGAGAAAGAAGTAAAAAGGATAAAAATTTGACGGATTGCAATCACAAAGAAAGTCAAAAAACTCGCAATGAAAAGAAAAGAAAGTGTGCGGAAGGTGCGCACTTGATTCGACGGTAAAGACATCATCAAGGAAATCAACGTCGGTGTTTGAACACTGAAATGTTTAACGATCGTGGAATATGAATAGGGGACAGTGCTTTATTCTCCAGTGGATTTAAAACTGCGTCACAGAGAAGAACGTCGCTACTTGTTTAAGTTCGGCTCTTTTGATTGAGGTAACGGACTTTAAATCAGCTATAAAAAGGCAATGCATGTTTGAAGAAACTGGAATGTATACGATTGATACAGAAAGGTGCTTTGCGTACTTTTAATCGTCTGCAAGCAGTTTGTGCATTGATTGAATTAAGATGGCTGAAGAGGGAGAGGACGTTGCACTTTCTGAACACAAGAGGGCGCCTAAACCCACTGAAAGAGCGTTGGAAGAACAGCTTCGTCGACGCATTGGACTAAGAAGAGCGAAATTATCTGCTCTTACCAGTAAAAGCAAAGCCATTGAAAGGTTGATGATTGATGAAGAAAATCTGCAGAATGTACAAGATTTGATGCAACTTGACTTTGCCCAATTGCTAAACGAATTTACTGAATTAAATTTGCAAGTACAAGATCTTTTGCCTGAAGATGAAAAGATTGCAGATCAACAAAATTGGTTTCAGCCTAAATTGGACTCCCTGAGAGAATTTGAAAAGAAAACAGGAAACTGGATAGCTGCTGTTAGTGATAAAAAAGGCCAAAAAGATAATGTTGATATGGAGGATGATGTTAGTCCTCACGACAGTGTCTCACAGGTATCTGCAAACAAGAGTGAATCTAAAAAACATGATTCAGATGTTGGAAGTGGATCAGTTTCCTCCTCAGTATCATCAGCTTGCGCAAGAGAAGAATCAAAACGTGCAGCTCTGCTAGCAAGGGCAGCATCCCTTAAGAAGAAACAACAACTTGAAATTGAAAAAATGCAACTTAAAGCAAAAATGGAGGAACTTGAAATAGAAACAGCTCTTGCAGAAAGCAATGCTAAATTAAAGGTCCTAAAAGAGTATGAACGATCAGATGATGGCAGAAGCAGTGTACAATCTAAGCCAAGGAGGGGAATCCACCAGAAGTATTCAGAGCTGAAAACAGAACTGAGTAATGATTCACCAGGTCATTCATCTGTGGAAAAAACTCAAATGAAGGCCATCTCAAGCCCAGTGTTACTTGCACCACCATTTGACGCATCAAGAGCCACAGGCCACAGTAACAATCGTCAAACAGATGACAGCCTTATTCAAATTATGCAGAAGCAAAATTACTTGACTGAATTACTTGTGAAACAGCAAAGACAAATTCAGCTTCCAAGTAAAGACATTCAAGTGTTTACTGGTGATCCACTGACTTTCAAATCTTTTATCAGGTCCTTTGAACATACCATAGAACACCAGATAGACAATGAAAAAGACAAGTTATATTACCTTGAACAGTATACCGCTGGGGAGCCACAAGAGATTGTAAGAAGCTGTGAATATATGCCATCAAGCAGAGGTTTCAAGGAAGCAAAACGATTGCTCCAAAGACATTATGGAGACGAGCTAATCATAGCTAGTGCTTATATTGATAAAGCTTTAAAGTGGCCTCAGATCAAGTCTGATGATGGTAAAGCTTTGAGTGCGTATGCTCTGTTCCTGATTGGTTGTCGGAATACAATGGAAGATGGAGAGTTCATGGAGGAAATGGACAATCCTACCAATATGAGAGTTATACTGTCAAAACTACCATTCAAGATGAAAGAAAGGTGGCGATCAGAAGCTTACGACATCAAAGAGAGACAAGGAGTCAGAGCAAGATTCACTCATTTAGTTGACTTCATTGATCGTCAAGCTAAAGTGGCCATGGACCCTCTCTTTGGTGACATACTGGACCATCGCAATGTTGTAATAGCAAAGGGAAATCAGAAAGAAAAGTATCCTACTAAAAAAGGAGTAATAAAGAGCAGCTTTGCAACCAACATTTGCATGGAGGAAAGAAGGCCTCAAATTGTGTCCAGGAAACAAGTCAGTTCCCCCAAGAGCCTCAACGCCTTTGAAAAACCATGTATGTTTTGCACAAAGGATCATGCTCTAGAGTCATGCAGTGAAATAAAAGAGCAGCCACATAATGTACGTGTGGATTTCCTGAAGTCTAAAGGCTTATGTTTTGGCTGCTTAACTCAAGGCCATCTTAGCAAGACTTGCAAAAAGAGAATGGAATGTAAAGAATGTTCTCAAAAACACCCAGACATTCTGCACATTAAAGATAACCAAAAAGGTACAAAAGATGTTGAAACACAAGAACAGAAGATCTCATGTGCCCAAGTCTCCCTTAATCACCAATCAAGTGAGAACACAGAGTCTGGAGGAGATAACTGTGTGCTTTCAATAGTGCCAGTAAAAGTCAAGTCGAAGAAGAGTGACAGATATGTAGAAACATATGCTTTCTTGGATGCAGGAAGTACAGCTACATTTTGTACTGGTGAACTGCAAAGGAAACTGAACCTGAAAGGGAAGCCAACTCAAATTCTACTGAGCACTATGTGTCAAAATAAAACAGATGAGCAGAAGATAGTAAACAGTTTCATTCTCACAGACTTGGAAGTGTGTGCATTGGAAGACACAAAATATTATGAGTTACCTAAAGTCTTCACACACAGCAGTATCCCTGTTCAAAGCGAGAACATTCCTAAACAAGAACACATAAAAGAATGGCCATACTTAAACGAAGTAAGCATACCTAATATTGATGCAAATGTAGACCTTCTGATTGGAGCCAACAATGCAAAGGCAATGGAGCCATGGTACATCATAAACAGTCAACAGGGTGGACCTTATGCTGTGAAAACTGCACTGGGTTGGGTTGTGAATGGACCCATCAAGAAAGAAAGCAACACTGCAGAAAAGTCCAAACTGCCACATCATACAGTTAATCGTCTCTCAGTGGTGGAGATAGAGAAATTGTTGATTCAACAGTACAACACAGATTTCCCAGAGCGACACTATGAGGAGAAAGAGGAAATGTCAGTGGAGGACAAACAGTTCATGCAATCAGTGCAGGAAAAGACTAAGTTTGAGAATGGGCATTACTGTGTAAGACTACCCCTGAGAAATGAAGCAATCAAAATGCCAAATAATCGATGTGTTGCCGAACTGCGTGCTGCTAACATGAAAAGAAAGCTTCAAAAGAACTCAAGTTTGCTTGAAGATTACTGTAGCTTCATGAAAAGTATAATAGACAAAGGATATGCAGTTAAAGTTCCCCCCGAACAGCTTGTTCGCAATGACAACAGAGTCTGGTACATACCACACCACGGGGTGTACCACCCAAAGAAAAAGAAAATAAGAGTGGTTTTTGATTGTACTGCTTCGTTTCAAGGCATGTCCTTGAACAGCCAATTGCTACAAGGTCCGAACCTCACAAACACACTCATTGGTGTCCTTACCAGATTTAGGGAAGAACCAATAGCCATGATGGCAGATGTGGAGTCGATGTTCTATCAGATGAGGGTTCCTGAGGAGGATGCAGATCTGCTTCGTTTTCTTTGGTGGCCAGAGGGCAATTTGAATGCACCTATAGAAGAATTTAGGATGATGGTGCACCTATTCGGAGCCACTTCGTCACCTAGCTGCGCCTCTTATGCACTGAAAAGGACTGCTGAGGACAGAAAAGAAGTAGCATCTCCGAAGGCTGTTGAAACAGTTATACACAATTTTTATGTTGATGACTGCCTGAAATCTGTGTCCACAGAACAAGAAGCTATTGACTTAGCAAGTGATGTTCGGAAGTTGTGCGCTGAAGGAGGTTTCTGCCTAACCAAGTGGGTAAGCAATAGTAGAAAAGTACTATTGTCTATTCCAGAAGATCAAAGGGCCAGTGGAATAAAGGACCTTGACTTAGATCAGGATTTTCTGCCTATTGAGAGAGCACTTGGCATCCAGTGGTGTACAGAAAATGACGCTTTCACATATAAGATCAAGGTACAAGAGAAGCCATTCAGTAGGAGAGGTATTCTCTCGGTTGTTAACTCAATTTATGACCCCCTTGGGTTTCTGGTGCCACTCATCTTACCAGTCAAGCTTCTTCTGAGGGATATGTGCAAACAAGGATATGGATGGGACGAAGAGATTGACGGTAAACGAGCTGATCAATGGGTCAAATGGCTTGAAGATTTAAATCACCTCTCAGACTTTCGGATCAAAAGGTGTGTAAAACCAGAAAAGTTTGGTAACACAACAGAAGCGCAACTGCATCATTTCTCTGATGCAAGTGAGAGTGCGTATGGCACAGCCACTTATCTTGTACTTACAAATGAACAAAATCAGAAACATTGTTCATTGTTGATGGGAAAGTCAAGAGTTAGCCCTCTCAAACAAATCACAATCCCTAGACTTGAGCTGACAGCAGCAACTATAGCCGTCAAAGTAGACAAAATACTTAGACAAGAGCTTCAAATTCCACTACAGCAGTCGGTTTTCTGGACGGATAGCACTACAGTGCTCAGCTACATTGGCAATGATAGTGCACGCTTCAAAACATTTGTAGCAAACAGGATCTCACTTATACGGGATGCTACTACTTCATTACAATGGAGGTTTGTCAAGTCAGCAGAAAATCCTGCAGATCAAGCTACTAGAGGTCTTAAAGCAAAGGACTTTGTGCAAGAAGAAAGATGGTTTAAAGGGCCCAACTTTTTGTGGAAACCAGAAGAAGAATGGCCACAAAGCCGTGATCAAATTAATCAAGGAGCACAACAAGACCCTGAAATCAAAGGTGAAATCAAAGTCAATGTTCTTAACATTAAAGAAGGCAAGGACATTGTAAGCAAGCTAATTGATTTCTACTCAAGCTGGTTTCGTCTGAAAAAGGCAGTGGCATGGATGATAAGACTAAAAGAAACACTTTTACAGTTATGTAAAGTAAGGAGACAATTCCAAGAGTCCATTGCTCAATCAGAGAAAGACCCAGAAAAACAAGCATCTCTTCTACAGGAGCAAATGCAAAAATACAGATCAACAATGGAGAAAAGGTCATTGAGCCTGGAAAACCTGAACCAAGCAGAAATTCAGCTCATTCAATTCAGTCAAAAACAACAGTTTCAGGATGAAATTGAGGCTCTGAGAAAGAATATTCCTGTTAAGAAACGAAGTAAGTTGTTCAAGCTTGACCCTGTACTTCAGGATGGGATACTAAGAGTGGGAGGTAGGCTCAACAGAGCAGCCATGCCAGAGGAATCCAGACATCCCGCAATCCTCTCAAAATGCTCCAAGATTTCAACTCTCATTTTAAATGATATTCATCAAAGATGTGGACACTGTGGTCGAAACTACATGTTATCTATTCTCAGACAAAAATTCTGGATCCCCCAAGCCAATTCAGCAATTCGAAAACTTATCCATAAATGTGCAGTTTGTCGCAGACTCAATGGAAGAGTTGGTGAGCAAAAAATGGCAAGCTTGCCAGAAGACCGCTTGCTACCTAATAAACCCCCTTTCACGAACGTGGGCGTAGATTACTTTGGACCCTTCGACATAAAACGGGGTCGGAGTACTGTAAAAAGGTATGGAGTGTTGTTCACTTGCCTAACAATCAGAGCAGTACACATTGAGATAGCAGATAGTTTGAACACTGATTCTTGCATAAACGCTTTGAGACGTTTTATAAGTAGAAGAGGACAGGTGTCAGTCATGCGCTCAGACAATGGAACAAATTTTGTCGGCGCAGAAAGAGAATTGCGAGAAGCACTGAGGAACCTGGACCATAACAAAATTGGAAACACCATGCTACAGAGAGGGATTAAATGGATCTTCAACAGTCCAGCTGCTTCTCATCAAGGTGGGGTTTGGGAGCGTCAAATCCGTACTGTAAGAAAGATACTCAACGCTCTCTTAAAGGAACAGACTATTAATGATGACAGTCTTCATACCATCATGTGCGAGGTGGAAAGCATTGTCAACAACAGACCAATAACTAGTACCTCAGAAGATCCAAATGACCTTGAGCCTCTGACACCTAACCACTTATTGTTGTTGAAAACTCAACCCAGCTTACCACCAGGTGTCTTTAATAAGGAGGACCAATATGCGAGAAAACGTTGGAGGCAAATCCAATACCTTGCTGATTTGTTCTGGAGCAGATGGACTCATGAGTACCTGCCCATTCTACAAGAACGCAGTAAATGGTCAAAATTAAAAAGGAACTTTGAAACTGGCGATGTGGTTCTAGTTGTGGACAGTTCTTCCCCTCGCAATTCATGGATAATGGGAAGAGTAATTCAAACCATACCAGACTCCAGTGGAACTGTACGCCGTGTAAAGTTAAAGACCAAAACAAATGTACTGGAGAGACCTGTAAATAAATTGTGCTTAATTCAAGAAGCAATTTAAGCATGAGGAATAACAAGGAACTATCAAGAGTAAAGATAATTAAAGAAACATGTGGAAGAACTAAGTAGCTATTTCTTATGCATAAATGTCCAAGTTTAAGGGCTCTTAGTATTAATGTCTATAATAATTGTCTGGTCTCCTGCCCAACCAATTAGGGGCCGGATGTGTAAGAGCCATATGTTATTCATTTTATTTGTTTTTTATATAGATGTGGAATAAATAAATAATTGTGTGTTAAGAATTGTAAATAATTATAAAAGTAAATAATTGAACATGTGCATTATATTTCATATTGACAATGATGTCATTTCCGGCCAGGGCCGTTAGTTTTTTTTTGTGATGCAATATTGAAGCGAAACAGTTTTTTGACCGTGTAACATTTTTCCAGTTAATTTTGTTATTAAACTTTACCTAAAGAAAGTTTCTGGACTACGGAATGTTATTCGAGTTCAAATCACGCTTATACATGAGAAAGAAGTAAAAAGGATAAAAATTTGACGGATTGCAATCACAGTTCCCAACCTTTTTCAACTCGCAGCCCACACAACCAAACACATATGTTTGCGCGGCCCACTTCAAAAAAATTAACTGACCCCGCTATTGTTGGATTAATAACTTACTCAGAAGCTAGATTTTAAACTATATTTATTGAATAAACTAGGGCTGTGCGATATGGACAAAAAAAAAAAAAAAAAAACTATCGCGATTTTTTTGATAAATTTTGCAATTGTGCTTTTACAGTCATAAATGCATTCAGGATTAATTTGATATTTCCAAAAGAAAACCAATCAGAGCTTTATCAAAAAGTTGTAACATCTCTAGAACAGACATAAGTCAAAATTATCACTATAGTGAAGATGTAAAAAAATGTATAGACTTGTGGCAAGAAAAAATAAAAAAATAAAAAAATCCTGTATACAGGGACTTTTTTTCTTTTTTGCCATGCATTGTTCATAGAGCTCATTAATTGTAGCGGTGCCTCAGGTGTTTGCAGTGTGTATACAGTATGTGTATGCGGTCAGCAGTGAGAGCGCATAAATATAACGCGAAAGCACATTAAAATAATGCACGAGTGCGAATCTCTCTGTTCGCAGCAGATTTCCTTTAGTCTGTCACAAAATCGGTCGTGCTTGCTCAGATACACGCTGCTTTGCGAGGAGAGAGTGTGCCCACTTAAAACGTGTCTCCTCTCACTTAAACTGCATCCTGTTCACTAACAAATTCACTCTATGCTCATGTGTTAGACATTAATTATTTTCGCACGTTTTTATTTCTAGCCTTTTACCGCAGTGAGAACGCTCTGATCCGTCAACATTGGCTCAGAAAAAAGGCGCATCACAGACAGTGTGTGAACCTGGAGTTAGGCATATGCGCATGGTCAAATCGTGATTTTAGGACGTTTTCTTTTAATCGCACAGCCCTAGAATGGACTGGAAATGAACAGCGGACCACAGGTTGAAAACCACTGCTGTAGGGAATGGTGAGAAACAAACCAAAATGGTTATTAAGTTAATAGTCTATATTTATAAAACAATCTGGTGTTGCAGTCCAGTGTGTGTGTTCCCAGAAGATCATGGCACAAACAAGGTAGTATGTTCTTTTGAGATATTAATTACAATAAATTTTAATTAAAAAACAAGGCCTATATTATAAACCTAAAAGAAGAGTATGCATTTTTTTTTTATCTCTGTTGTCCTAAGGCTGTCAGATGAAAGTACTTGTATGAACTTTAATAGGCCTATATTCTTTCCTTTTGTATTAGTGTTTAAAAATGTTTAACTAATTTAACAATGTATATCTTATTTATTTTTTTTTTTTTACTTAATGGTTGACCAGGGTAGTCAGTGTCAACGATCAAACCCTGCCAAACACAACTGATGCAAAGTGAAGGTGAATTTTACGTCTTAACATAAGAAAGCCCTTGGCTCTGCCTCGGTATAATTGCAACATTTTTCATTATTTGATGAAAAAAAACAATAAATTTAGTTGCAACAAACACATTAAAGGTTTAGTTCAGCGGGTGTCGCACTCCATCGGTGCTCTCAGAAGTTTAATAGAAAGAACATCCATTAAAAAAAGGGGGGGTGAACAAATGCCTGTAGCGAATCAATGCATTTTTGTAAGATAAATATCTGTAATAAAAACTTAATAATCATTTGCTTGTGCTCACTGGTGTAAAATGGAAGCAGTTATGGAGGAATGACGTATGAGATCAGCTCTGCGCATGCACTGGTGAGTTTCGTGAAAACTAACGTTTGTTACAGGAATCAAGGAAGCAAAGGAAAACCAGTCTGCTCTAGGCTTGTATCTAAATCCTCCAACATTCTTATTTACAACTCCTTGTTTTGTACTTCTAATTACTGGCTGTTGCTTTGTTTTGATCTCTCCTCTGCGTTTCCACATTTTTCTTAATGGATGAGTTTTTCTATTAAACTTCTCATGGACCAATGGAGTGCAACACCCACTGAGTTGCATCCAACAGCTTGCCGCTTGAAACTGAGGAAGAATTGATGACGCCATGGTTTGATCTTTATTCCTGCCCATGTGCAAATTTTAATATTCAAGCTCTTTATTCATTTCTATTTCATTTACTCTAGAATGAAAAACAAAAAATCAAGATGAAACTTGCTTTTTTTCTTCTTATTCTTTCAATATAAAATTAAAAAACGACTGAACGAATGATACACATATTGTTATTAGGTGACAGATATGAATTATTGTCACCTATGCAAAAGTGTTTACAGATACAAGGTGTAAGCAAATTTTAAAATGTAAAGCATTCTTTGTCTAAAACCTTGGAGTAAGACATTTTTAGCTTCTAAAAGTATCTTAGTACACAGCGACAATAAAGGAGCTGTCCAGTGTATTAACAAAGGCCACTCGCATTCCCCCGACCTAATGCCTCTCCTTAGACGCTTAACATGGATAGCAACATGTGACCAATTCAAAATAATTGCCAAGCACATTCCAGGTTCAGAAAACCAAATTGCTGACTCCCTGTCTCGTTTTCTGTTTCAGAAATTCAGGACGCTGGCTCTGGAGGCGGACCAATTCCCTACGCCAGTTGCTCATTATTCAGAATTAATATTTCCGTAAACCACCCATTTAAACCCCTCTTCGACGCATCTCTCGACACAATCCTTCAAGCAGTTTCCCCCAGAACCCTCCAGACATAAGTGACGGCATGGAGATGGTTTAAAGCATTCCACCTATCATACAATATACCGTTTCCCGGCATCCAGTTCTTCCACAAACTGATGTTCGGTGCTCCCTCGCCCGAAATTAACAATTCCCAAACCTCCCTTCTGATAAGGGGAATCCAGCGATCTCAGCCCACCCGTCTCGACTCCAGGCAACCCATAACGCTAGACATTCTCACCAAATGTATTCACACTCTCCGCACAGGTTACCCGCCTCTCAGTACAGCCCGTACGCTCGATGCCATGTTTATACTAGCTTTTTTCGGTTTTCTTAGATGCTCTGAACTCACCGTCTCTTCAAAATTTGATCCAAAAATCAATGCCACCATCTCAGACCTAACCGTACTAGACAGCGAAACAATCTCACTTTTAATTAAACAAAGTAAGACGGACCAAGCTAAAAAAGGTCATTTCATCTTCATTTTTAATCTCTCTTCCCCAATCCAACCCTACAAGTCCGTCTTCGAGTACCTCCACTTCAGGAAATCCCAGACTCATTTTCCCCAAGAGCCTCTCTTTTTAGACGACTCCAAAAAACCGGTCACTCGCTTCTGGTTCCAAAAAATATCTAAAATCTGTCTTGCAATTATCAGGTTTTCCAGCAGAGAACTACTCCAGTCACTCCTTTCGCATCGGGGCAGCAACATCAGCAGCCCAAAAAGGCCTCTCCAAACAGCAGATCCAAACTCTGGGAAGATGGTCTTCAGAAGCTTACAAAAGTTATATCAGAACTAATCAGTTTCACATTAAAGAAGCCCACCAAACCCTTATCAGGTAAAAAATGAATTCAATTCAAAAAATTAATTCAATTTAAAAAAAAAAAAAAACATCCTTCACTGTCTGGCCAAATACTGGCCATTCAACTTTACCTTTCCGTCTTACGTACGGAGAGGCTTTCCCGTCTGATGGCGCGAGTAATTACCTCCCATCAGACGTCAGTGAGAGCCTCCCACCTAGACCACATTACTTTTCCTTTCTACGGTCGGCGAGGCTTACCCATTCGACACCGTGATTATTGAGCTCCCATCAGATGGTTGCTAAGTCTCCAGGCTAGACAACTTTTTTCATCCTTTGGTCAAAAAGGCTTACCCATCCGACGCTGTCAGTATTAAGCTCCCTCGGGATGCTGGCGCGAGCCTCCAGGCCACACACCCTTACCTTTTCCTCCTACAGTCAGCAAGGCTTACCCGTTCGATGCCTTGAGTATTGAGCTCCCATAGGACGCCGGCGAGAGCCCCCTGGCAACACAACTTTACCCTTTCCATCTTATGTCCGGAGAGGCTTACCCGTTCGATGCCTTGAGTATTGAGCTCCCATCGGACATCGGCGAGAGCCTCCCGGCTAGACAACCTTATCTTTTCCTTTCTACAGTCAGCGAGACTTACCCGTTCGGTGCCTTGAGTATTGAGCTCCCATCGGACGTCAGCGAGAGTCTCACGGTCACCTAAACTTTCGTTCCTGTTTGACGGGTGGCAGTGCTCGCCATACGACACAAGAGTCTCCACTTCCCACCAAACTCTGTCCAAATCTTTCCCCCCCGTCTGGTGAGGCTTATCCGTTCGATGTTCTGAGTCCTGATCTCCCATCGGATGCTGCAAGAGCCCGCGCAGTCGGGTTTTCTTTTTCCCGCTCTCCGGCCGGCGAGGCTTACCCGTCTGATGCCATTAAGTATTGTGCTCGTGTCAGATGTCGACGAGAGTGCTCCCGGTCGGGTTTTCTTTACTTGCTGCCCACAAATAGGTCTTATCCATCCGATGCCGTGAGTATTGATCTCCTGTCAGGTGTCGCAAGAGTCCCCTTTGTCGGTGGCGAAAAGCCTGTTTATCTGCTCAACCGAGAGGACTTACACGTCCGTCGTCCTGAGTCTTGATCTCCAGTCGAAGGCTTTATGGGTCCTCTCGGTAAGGTATCTGCCCTGGTTGCCCACTGACTAGCAGGGGCTCATCAGCCAGTAGGGCCTGTACACCAACACCGTGACCTATCCCGGTCGAGACAACTCGGGCCCTCCTGGTCGGGCAATCCAATCACGTCGCTCCTCCGCTATCGGCCGGTGGGGCTCATCCGTTCCAATGCAGTGAGGTGCTCCGGTTGTGCAACGGCTTGAGCCCCCCCGACCGAGTGCCCTAAATCACATAGTCCGACACAATCAGCCGGTGGTGCTTATTTCTCCAATAGGTAAAGTTGCAATCGCTGGAGTACATAGGCTCCAGCGATTGGAGCCTGCCTCCAATCACGGGGCCTTTTTAAATATCAGACCCCGCCAGATGTCAAAGCCATTGTGGGGGGTCCTTAGTCTGGCGGCTGTCCTTTCCGCTATTGCTTTTTGGGGGGTACTCTAGGTTTGGGCCATTCTCGAGCTTGGAGCCCTTCCCCGGACAGCACGCCAAATATGCATTATAATACTTCAGCTAATTATATGTAAGTGTGAACTTGTGAAATGTAGTTTCGTAACGAGGTTCAGGAGGAGCACGTCAGATACTTAGCCTAATTAGCTCAGGTGGAGCCACTTAAGATAATCAACCTTAGGACATAAATAGAGCTGACTTAGCCTACCTGTCTCTATTGACGGTTTATCAGCATCCCCCCTCCACCCCATCTCTTCCACTAGAGTTCATTTTACACTCTCTTATACGGGGGGTACTCTAGGTTCGTGCCATTCCTTAGCTCGGAGCCCTTCCCCGGACAGCACGCCAAATATGCATTATAATACTTCAGCTAATTATATGTAAGTGTGAACTCGTGAATTCACAGCGTGAACGGGAAGAGGATTGGGAAGTGACCGAACATCTCTTTCATCTATACAGCAGCTAAGTGCCCTTTTGGATATTTTCTTGTGAAGCCCTCTTGTCTTTGATATTTGTGGATACAATTGCCTGTGGATAGTGTCTTTGAATTGGTGGAAGACTTGGATTGAAATCCTGTTGAAATATTCCTCACAGTGTGGGAGAGTCAAGCCTTAGATGGCAGAAGTAGCAGTGATTTTGATCATTGTCTGTTTGAAGTTCCGCTGTGATATTCTGAAGTTAAATCGCTGTGAATAGTCTCTTGTTACAAGTGTTCCATAGTCTGCCGCTGCCCTCTTGGAGAAGCTGTTCTCTGTCGTGGTCCGCCCTGAGGAGAAGCCATTTGTCCATTGTTGCCCTGTTGAAAGGAATGCCACTGGGTGCTGCTCTTCTGCCGCTGAACGTTCCACTATTTGTTGGCATGCCTGGAAAGAAAATTGCTGGGTGACGTATTCTATCATTGTCTGTTCTATATTCCACTGTCATACTCTGGAGATAAGCCGTTGTGTGGAGCCTCTCATTATAGACTGTCCCATTACCTGCCGTCTGCCGCGAGGAGAAGCCTCTGAGTGAAACCACCTCACCACTGAACGTTCCACTGTCTGCTAGCACACTTGGAAAGGGAACCACTGGGTGAAGTATTCTACCATTGTCTATATTCTACTGTTATATTCTGGGGATAAATGATTGTGTGAAAGCTCCACATCACAGCCTGTCATACCATCTGCCACCTACCTCGAAGGGAAACCGCTGAGTGAAATCTTCCCCTACTGAATGCCTTACTGTCTGCTGGCACCCTCTGGGAGAGAGATCACTGGGTGACGTATTCTACCATTGTCTGGCTATATTCTGCTGCTATACTTGGGAGATAAGGTGTTGTGTGGAAGCTCTCCATTATAGACTGTCACCTACCCGTTGTCCGCTTTGAAGGGAAGTTGCTGGGCGAAAATCCCCTTAACACTGCATGTCCTACTATCCGCTGGCAACCTTGGAAGGAACCGCTGGGTGGAGTAACTTACCATTGTTCGTTCCATACTCTGCTGACGTGCTCCGGAGGTAAGCCGCTGTGCAGGAGCTCCTCATTATAGACTGTCACTTCACCGGCCCTCCGCCCTGGGATAAGAGACCACTGAGTGAAACCATCCTATCCTTGGAGGGCCCACTATCGGCTGGCATATAGCGAGAGGAAATCGCTGGGGGAGGTAATTTACCTTTTGTATGCTTATTTAGTTGACATCCTTAGCAGATACGCTGTTGTGTGAAAATCCTTTGATACAGTTTGTTACTTCACCTGTTGTCCAGCGGGTGTAGAAAGGAACTGCTGTGTGTTTGTGTGCCACTGTCGAGCAGGTATTAGTCGTCGGCTGCCCCGAAGAAGAATCACTACTTACATCGAAAGCTTGGAAGGGACTTGTGGAGTGGAGATCTCAGAGTTTTCTCTGTGTTGTTATCTGCCCCGTGGAAGGATTGAGGGTTCCCTGTTCGGTTGATGGTTGGATAGGGATTGTCGTGCCAAACTCCCCACGTGTGTTTTAGTGATTAGGGTCTTAACTTAATAAAATTTTACCTTTTTTATACTTACCTGGTTGTCCGTGTGTGGTGTCTCTGGATAAACTCCTCGAGGTGGTACATTAGTGGGGATTGGGAACCGGACCGTGACAATCACACTGGTGACGAGGATGGGATCTATGTGCAGAAACAGAGCGACAACACATTGAAACGATTACCCTGCATGCATTTCGACCGTTTTATATAGAAAGTGAACCACACTCTGTTGGACCAAATGGGTGCAAGGATTCGAAAATTGTTACTGCAATGAACATTAGTGAAGACACAAGACTCAAGGCTCTGCTGTTGCATCTAGCTGGAGAAAAGGTACACAATATGACACACTTACTGAAGCAGCTTATAAATAAATATGCAGATGTGAAGACTAAGCTCACCAACTACTTTGCCCCAAAGAAAAACAGTATGAAGTATGAAGTGTATGTATTCAGAAATGCAATGCAACAGCCAGGAGAAAATTGACACATTTCAAACAAGACTTAAAGTGTTAGTTCACCCAAAAATGAAAATTATGTCATTAATAACTCACCCTTATGCTGTTGCAAACATGTAAGACCTCCTTTTATCTTCGGAACACAGTTTAAGATATTTTAGATTTAGTCTGAGAGCTCTCAGTCCCTCCATTGAAGCTGTGTGTACGGTATACTGTCCATATCCAGAAAGGTAAGAAAACCATCATCAAAGTAGTACATGTGACATCAGAGGGTCCGTTGGAATTTTTTGAAGCATCGAAAATACATTTTGGTCCAAAAATAGCAAAAACGACGACTTTATTCAGCATTGTCTTCTCTTCCGTGTCTGTTGTGAGAGAGAGTTCAAATCAAAGCAGTCTGGATATCCGGTTCGCGAGCGAATCATTCAGTTCACCAAATCGAACTGAATCGTTTTAAACGGTTCACATCTCTAATACGCATTAATCCACAAATGACTTAAGATGTTAACTTTTTTTATGTGGATGACACTCCCTCTGAGTTCAAACAAACAAATATCCCGGAGTAATGCATGCACTCAAACAGTACACTGACTGAACTGCTGTGAAGATGAACACCGAACCGAGCCAGATAACGAACAATAGACTGACTCGTTCACGAGTGAAGAACCGGTTGCATCGGTATTCGGATCACCAGTAGTTCTTTCGGACAGTTCGATTCAATAAACCGTTTGAAGAAAATGGTTCACCGGTTCTTTTGCGCTCGACGTAATGGCGTCATTTGCGATGATTGCCCTTGATTCAAGCCTTTGGTTTACCCGTGCTCATAATACTAGCACAGAATCAGTTCAGAATCAATCACCAAAAGAATCAGTTCAGTTCAAACGCTCTGTGTGTCGGTCTGCTTCACGCTGAATCACACATGCGCAGTATCATCAGCTCCTCGGTTCACGAATTGGACGCGTCTGACAGAAACGGTTCTTGACTCGTAAACGAGTCAATGTTTTGTTCGTTATCTGGCTCGGCTCGGTGTTCATCTTCAGTTCTCTCTTCACAGAAGTTCAGTCAATGTACTGTTTGAGTGCATGAATTACTCCGGGATATAGGTTTGTTTGAACTTAAAAGGGAGCGTCAGCCACATTAAAAAAGTTAACAGCTTAAGTCATTTGTGGATTAATGCGTATTAGATATGCGAACCGTTTAAAACGATTCAGTTCGATTTGGTGAACTGAATGATTCGTTCGCGAACCGGATATCCAGACTGCTTTGATTTGAACTCTCTCTCACAACAGACACGGAAGAGAAGACAATGCTGAATAAAGTCGTCGTTTTTGCTATTTTTGGACCAAAATGTATTTTCGATGCTTCAAAAAATTCCAACGGACCCTCTGATGTCACATGGACTACTTTGATGATGTTTTTCTTACATTTCTGGACATGGACAGTATACCGTACACACAGCTTCAATGGAGGGACTGAGAGCTCTCGGACTAAATCTAAAATATCTTAAACTGTGTTCCGAAGATAAAAGGTGGTCTTACATGTTTCGAACAGCATAAGGGTGAGTTATTAATGACATAATTTTCATTTTTGGGCGAACTAACCCTTTAAGATGCTCGCTAAGATCTATAAATTCACTTACATCAGCCGAGAAATAAAAGCACAAATTGTTCAAAGCTGCTTATCATCCAGTCTTCGCAGACATACTTCAAAAGAGAGCCAGACTTGTCTTTACAATACAGAACAGTCACAAAACAGTCTGTCCAGGAAAAGGAAGAATTTGTAATGCTTGTGGTAAAACCAACCATTTTTCTAAAGTGTGCCGCTCATCTGCCAAAATCAAGAAACATACAACACAAAGATTCAACCACATACAAATCTCTGCTGGAACCACCAGAAGTGTGACCGTCCAACATCCAAATATTCTCTTATGGTTCTAAATAGGCATTTCCTATTCTTGTGCACTCACATGCACTTGGAAATCTTGCAGATGCATGACTCTTTGAACCTTTTATGTGAAACCCGGTAATGGCTGCTCTCTATTTAGCGACCAAACAGCTGAGGAGTTGAGTCTCATCAGAATTCTGAATTCTCTTAATAATGCTGCTTCTGGACTCAGTGTAACAGATGAGCTCGTAGAAAAGCATCCGGGGTTGTTCCAAGGGATAGGAAAGCTCAAAGATTTCCAAGTCCGCTTACATATTAACCCTAAAGTTCAACCAACATGCCAACCTCATCGGAGAGTGCCATTCCACATAAGAAAAAAAAAAGTTGAAGCTGAACTAAAAATGCTGGAAGACATAAATATCATAAATAGATAGATATCATAAAAACTGCAACTGATTCACCTCCAAAACCAAAAAACCCAGAAATGAATGAGTCATTATATGGCTCGGCTCGGTGTTCATCTTCAGTTCTCTCTTCACAGCAGTTCAGTCAGTGTTCTGTTTGAGTACATTAATTACTCCAGGGTATTGGTTTGTTTGAACTCAGACTGAGTGTTAGCCACGTTAAAAAAGTTAACAGCTTAAGTCATTTGTGGATTAATGTGTATTGAAGACGCAAATCGTTTAAAACGATTCAGTTCAATTTGGTGAACTGCTTCAAAAAGATCCTGTTACATCGAATGATTCGTTTCACGAACCGGATATCACTAAGCTGCTTTGTTTTGAACTCGCTCACGACAGACATGGAAGAGAAAAAGAAACTGAATAAAGTCATAGTTTTTGATATTTTTGGACCAAAATGTATTTTCGATGCTTCAAAAAATTCTAACTGACCCTCTGATGTCACATGAACTACTTTGATGACGTTTTTCTTACCTTTCTGGACATGGACAGTAGACCGTACACACAGCTTCAATGGAGGGACTGAGAGCTCTCGGACTAAATCTAAAATATCTTAAACTGTGTTCTGAAGATAAACGGAGGTCTTGCGGGTTTGGAACAACATGAGGGTGAGTTATTGATGACATAATTTAGATTTTTGGTTGAACTATCCCTTTAAGGCAAGATACCACCAGCTTGAAATGCATCCTGATAGCAGGTACAGTATTTCAACACATTCTCAACACACCTTGGTTTGATGAGGTACAAACGTCTCAACTTTGATATTTCATCTGCCGCTGAAGTATTTCAAAATGCAATCAGAAAAATGCTTCACAACCTTTTTAGTGTCAAGAATTCTAGTGAAAACATCATAGTGTATAGATCAACACAAGTGGACTATGACAGTAGCCTGGCTGCACTATTCCAGCGGCTCAGAAAAAGGATCTCAGTTGCAGCAAATGTGAGTTCAATAAGTCTAAACCTGAATTTTTCGGATTTGTCTTCTCAGCAAGTGGCATATCTGCTGACCCCCAAAAAGTACTTGCAATCCAACATGGCAGTGCTCCAACAAATGTTACTGTAATGAGTAGTCTTTTTTTTTTTTTGGCATGCCCAACTATTACTCACGTTTCAACCCTGAAACGTGAGTTTCAACGGATCCTCTGATGTCACATGGACTACTTTGATGATGTTTTTCTTACATTTCTGGACATGGACAGTATACCGTACACACAGCTTCAATGGAGGGACTGAGAGCTCTCGGACTAAATCTAAAATATCTTAAACTGTGTTCCGAAGATAAAAGGAGGTCTTACATGTTTGGAACAGCATAAGGGTGAGTTATTAATGACATAATTTTCATTTTTGGGTGAACTAACCCTTTAAGATGCTCGCTAAGATCTGTAAATTCACTTACATCAGCCGAGAAATAAAAGCACAAATTGTTCAAAGCTGCTTATCATCCAGTCTTCGCAGACATACTTCAAAAGAGAGCCAGACTTGTCTTTACAATACAGAACAGTCACAAAACAGTCTGTCCAGGAAAAGGAAGAATTTGTAATGCTTGTGGTAAAACCAACCATTTTTCTAAAGTGTGCCGCTCATCTGCCAAAATCAAGAAACATACAACACAAAGATTCAACCACATACAAATCTCTGCTGGAACCACCAGAAGTGTGACCGTCCAACATCCAAATATTCTCTTATGGTTCTAAATAGGCATTTCCTATTCTTGTGCACTCACATGCACTTGGAAATCTTGCAGATGCATGACTCTTTGAACCTTTTATGTGAAACCCGGTAATGGCTGCTCTCTAATTAGCGACCAAACAGCTGAGGAGTTGAGTCTCATGAGAATTCTGAATTCTCTTAATAATGCTGCTTCTGGACTCAGTGTAACAGATGAGCTCGTAGAAAAGCATCCGGGGTTGTTCCAAGGGATAGGAAAGCTCAAAGATTTCCAAGTCCGCTTACACATAAACCCTAAAGTTCAACCAACATGCCAACCTCATCGGAGAGTGCCATTCCACATAAGAAAAAAAAAGTTGAAGCTGAACTAAAAATGCTGGAAGACATAAATATCATAAATAGATAGATATCATAAAAACTGCAACTGATTCACCTCCAAAACCAAAAAACCCAGAATTGAATGAGTCATTATATGGCTCGGCTCGGTGTTCATCTTCAGTTCTCTCTTCACAGCAGTTCAGTCAGTGTTCTGTTTGAGTACATTAATTACTCCAGGGTATTGGTTTGTTTGAACTCAGACTGAGTGTTAGCCACGTTAAAAAAGTTAACAGCTTAAGTCATTTGTGGATTAATGCGTATTGAAGACGCAAACCGTTTAAAACGATTCAGTTCAATTTGGTGAACTGCTTCAAAAAGATCCTGTTACATCGAATGATTCGTTTCACGAACCGGATATCACTAAGCTGCTTTGTTTTGAACTCGCTCACGACAGATATGGAAGAGAAAAAGAAACTGAATAAAGTCGTAGTTTTTGATATTTTTGGACCAAAATGTATTTTCGATGCTTCAAAAAATTCTAACTGACCCTCTGATGTCACATGAACTACTTTGATGACGTTTTTCTTACCTTTCTGGACATGGACAGTAGACCGTACACACAGCTTCAATGGAGGGACTGAGAGCTCTCGGACTAAATCTAAAATATCTTAAACTGTGTTCTGAAGATAAACGGAGGTCTTGCGGGTTTGGAACAACATGAGGGTCAGTTATTGATGACATAATTTAGATTTTTGGTTGAACTATCCCTTTAAGGCAAGATACCACCAGCTTGAAATGCATCCTGATAGCAGGTACAGTATTTCAACACATTCTCAACACACCTTGGTTTGATGAGGTACAAACGTCTCAACTTTGATATTTCATCTGCCGCTGAAGTATTTCAAAATGCAATCAGAAAAATGCTTCACAACCTTTTTAGTGTCAAGAATTCTAGTGAAAACATCATAGTGTATGGATCAACACAAGTGGACTATGACAGTAGCCTGGCTGCACTATTCCAGCGGCTCAGAAAAAGGATCTCAGTTGCAGCAAATGTGAGTTCAATAAGTCTAAACCTGAATTTTTCGGATTTGTCTTCTCAGCAAGTGGCATATCTGCTGACCCCCAAAAAGTACTTGCAATCCAACATGGCAGTGCTCCAACAAATGTTACTGTAATGCGTAGTCTTTTTTTTTTTGGCATGCCCAACTATTACTCACGTTTCAACCCTGACTTCGGAACCATTACAGAACTGTTAAGAAGGCTCACATAGAAAGGCAAACCCTGGGAATGGGGTGCTGAACAAGAGTCAGCATTTTAGCACCTCAAAGAGCTCCTGACCAGTAATACAGTAATGGCCTACTTTGATCCTAGAAAGGACACCAAGCTCATAGTTGATGCCAGTCCTGTGGGTCTAGGTGCAATACTTCTTCAGAACCACAACGAACAGCAATCCATTATTGCTTATGCCAGCTAGACTCACAGTTGTTGAAAGACATTACAGTCCAACAGAGCGTGAAGCACTGTATAGAGTTGTGTACACTTACACCTTTACATTTATGGAAATCCATTCACACTGATAACAGAGCACAAACCCCTTGAGCTCATCTGGAATAATCCATGCTACAAACCACCTGCTCAAATTGAGCGTTGAGGACTTAGACTTCAACCATATAATTTCACTGTGAAGTACAGAAAAGGCTCAGACATCGCTGCAGACTACAGGTCCTTCTAAAAAAATTAGCATATAGTGATAAAAGTTTATTATTTTCCATAATGTAATGATAAAAATTAAACTTTCATATATTTTAGATTCATTGCACACCAACTGAAATATTTCAGGTCTTTTATTGTTTCAATACTGATGATTTGGGCATACAGCTCATGAAAACCCAAAATTCCTATCTCAAAAAATTAGCATATCATGAAAAGGTTCTCTAAACGAGCTATTAACCTAATCATCTGAATCAACTAATTAACTCTAAACACCTGCAAAAGATTCATGAGGCTTTTAAAAACTCCCAGCCTGGTTCATTACTCAAAACCGCAATCATGGGTAAGACTGCCCACCTGACTGCTGTCCAGAAGGCCATCATTGACACCCTCAAGCGAGAGGGTAAGACACAGAAATAAATTTCTGAACGAATAGGCTGTTCCCAGAGTGCTGTATCAAGGCACCAATCAGCCTGTGGCACTGATGAGGTGTTATGGAGGCCCAGGATACTTCGATAGTAGCCTTAAGCTCATCCAGAGTGTTGGGTCTTGCGTCTCTCAACTTTCTCTTCACAATATCCCACAGATTCTCTATGGGGTTCAGGTCAGGAGAGTTGGCAGGCCAATTGAGCACAGTAATACCATGGTCAGTAAACCATTTACCAGTGGTTTTGGCACTGTGAGCAGGTGCCAGGACATGCTGAAAAACGAAATCTTCATCTCCATAAAGCTTTTCAGCAGATGGAAGCATGAAGTGCTCCAAAATCTCCTGATAGCTAGCTGCATTGACCCTACCCTTGATAAAACACAGTGGACCAACACCAGCAGCTGACATGGCACCCCAGACCATCACTGACTGTGGGTACTTGACACTGGACTTCAGGCATTTTGGCATTTCCTTCTCTCCAGTCTTCCTCCAGACTCTGGCACCTTGATTTCCGAATGACATGCAAAATTTGCTTTCATCCGAAAAAAGTACTTTGGACCACTGAGCAACAGTCCAGTGCAGCTTCTCTCTAGCCCATTTCCTGCACACGCCTGTGCACGGTGGTTCTGGATGTTTCTTCTCCAGACTCAGTCCACTGCTTCCGCAGGTCCCCCAAGGTCTGGAATCGGTCCTTCTCCACAATCTTCCTCAGGGTTGTGAGGAAGATTCTCGTTGTGCAGCGTTTTTTGCCACACTTTTTCCTTCCCACAGACTTCCCACTGAGGTGCCTTGATACAGCACTCTGGGAACAGCCTATTCGTTCAGAAATTTATTTCTGTGTCTTACCCTCTCGCTTGAGGGTGTCAATGATGGCCTTCTGGACAGCAGTCAGGTGGCCAGTCTTACCCATGATTGTGGTTTTGAGTAATGAACCAGGCTGGGAGTTTTTAAAAGCCTCATGAATCTTTTGCAGGTGTTTAGAGTTAATTAGTTGATTCAGATGATTAGGTTAATAGCTCGTTTAGAGAACCTTTTCATGATATGCTAATTTTTTGAGATAGGAATTTGGGGTTTTCATGAGCTGTATGCCAAAATCATCAGTATTAAAACAATAAAAGACCTGAAATATTTCAGTTGGTGTGCAATGAATCTAAAATTTTTGAGAAGGACCTGTGTATGTCTTGTTATCCTATTTCCACACACACATAATGCAGCACTTGAGCCACGAAAGTTGCAGAAGAATATATTAACTTTCTTACACCCCTTACGAAAGGAAAAGATGTGCACAAAAATCCCAAATCTAGCCACAGAAACACCTGTTGCAACTGATCATAATCTGCAGAAAAGTTGTGTTTCAGTTGTATGGACTCAATAGTTGATGTAAAACACTGAGTAATCCAGCCTATATAATTTAAATACCAGTCTTTGAAGTAACTTTCATATTAATGTTAGAATATTAATGTGATTTGATTGAACTTCACACCATGTCTCCTTGATAGAAACAGAACATCACACTGTTTAGCATATGTGGTCCTTTATTCTAGCAAATAAGAACAATTGCCACCAATTTAATAATAATCAAAGATTTCACAAAATCTTGGATAAATATAGAAAGCCTTTCAAAATGGAATAGATTTTTTTAAAGGGGGGGTGAAATGCTATTTCATGCATACTGAGTTTTTTACACTGTTAAAGAGTTGGATTCCCATGCTAAACATGGACAAAGTTTCAAAAATTAAGTTGTACGTTTGAAGGAGTATTTTTGTTCCAAAAAAAACCTCTTATAGGTTTGTCACAAGTTTCGGAAAGTTTTTTTCGAGTATGGCTCTGTGTGACGTTAGATGGAGCGCTCTCCCGTATAGCAGAGCACTGAGAGGCTGAGCACAGCCTGATCAGAGCGAGAGCGTCGCGAAAATTCACAAAAGAAGTGTGTTTTTGGTTGCCAGGGCAAGACAACCCTGCACAGATTACCAAAAGAGAAACAGCATTAAGGGACCAGTGGATGGAGTTTATATTTACAGAGCATCAACGGAGTTGTGCAAGTGTTTTTGTTTGTTCCCTGCATTTCGGATTGCACATCGTTTATTTCTTAAGGATAATGCAGTCCCAACGGAAAAGGGTCACGATTGTGTGTTGGAACCACATGCGGTGAGTAAAACTGCTTCAAATATCTCTGTGTTGTTAACTTAGCTATCAGCGCGTAAGCACATCAAGTAAACAACATGCGATGTTGTCATCAAACTGCACTTTCCACATGTACAGCTTAAAAAAAAAAAAAAAAAAAAAAAAAAGACGACATAAAGTGGAACTTAGGCATTTTCCAAAACCGCTAAGCAAATATATACAGTTTCAGTACATACCACATAGCATACCCCCTTTGCTGATGCTGCTCTTGTTAAATTTCAGCCTCTGGATCTGTGTCACAGCTTCCACATATTCTCAACTCAAAAGCCTACTCGCTCTCGTTAATCTTTAGCTCCGCCCACACGTCACGCCTCTAGGCGCTCGTGTTTTTCCGGGAAAAATCGGTACAGACTATCTTTCTCTTATAAATATAATAAAAATAAAGACTTTTTGGAGTTATGAAGGATGCAGTACTACTCTATAGATACTCAAGATTAACAGGATATTGAGTGAAAACGAGCATTTCACCCCCCCTTTAAGGACCAATTAGTGTATTGTATTTCTTATATTTTTAACATAAGTATTTTAACTGGATGCACATGGTTCACAGAATATACTCTATTATGATTTTTGTGACAATCTGACACTAACTGAAAGTGTCAATTTATATGCATATTTAAATATGTAATATATCAACAAATGTGCATAAGCATCATACAGCATGATTTTTTTTATTCAGAGATCCTGGTAGTACAGATAGGCAGAGTTGAAACACCATTGTCTCAATATATATCCTAGGCGAAACAATAGCATAATCAAAAGACAGGCAGTGGGTCACGGCAGATAAAGCACAGGATTACCAGGTGGACAAGGAAGTAGTGATCTGACATTTGTACATTAGTCTTTTATTACATCAAATTGATGTTCACACTGGCATTAAAGGGTTAGTTCACCTAAAAAACTGAACAAAAATTATACTGTGTTTTACTTATCCTCGAGGCATGCTAGGTGTTTATGACTTTATTCTTTCAGATGAGACCAGTCTGAGTTATATTAAAAATTCCCCTGGCTATTCCAAGCTCTATCATTGCAGTCAGTGGGTTGTTGCAGTCAGTCAACAAGACATCAAATAAAGCGTGTGCATTCATAACATTTTCTTTGCAAATACTCTGTTTGTACTTCTAATTTGTGACCGGCTTTTTGTTTTGTTCTCTCTCCGCATTTGCCACTAATCACACAACGGCGATGTCATATGTCATCCACTGGAATGGCTTACAAATAAACATGGATACTAAGGGGAAGTCGTGGCCTAGTGGTTAGAGAGTTTGACTCCAACCCTAAGGTTGTGGGTTCAAGTCTTGAGCTGAAAATACCATGACTTATGTGCCCTTGAGCAATGCACCAAACCCCCAGCATTGAAGCATTGAAAGCCGGCCACTGCTCTGGGTGTGTGCTCACTGCTGTGTATGTGTCCTTTGGATGGATTAAATGCACCATACTTGGCTGTATGGGTCACTTTCATGGATTCACTTCAGGAGGCCTTCATTCACCCAGGTGGTGTTGTTTTAGACACTCTCAAAGCTTTGAATCTTTTCCCGAAACAATCAAACTAAAGCCTCAGTGCTTATCATGAAGCTTCATTTTCCCATCCTTACAAGGAAGAGTCACACAAGTAATAAAACCAAGAGACAGGGGACACACTCATGATTTCCAGACACAGCAAAATAAGGAATGGGCTGGAGCTGTTTAAATATTCCAGGTAATGAGTATCAGGTGTGCAATCAGTGCCAAGCACAAGGTTATGGGAAATAGAGTCTGAGGAAAGAATCAGTGCTTGTGTGATGGAGTCCTCTGGTGGTGATCGGAGGGAGCCACAGAGGCTTGATTCATGACCACATGTAAGAAAATGTAATTATGTAACAAATGCTGATGTCATTTTCAAGCAATGTGACCTGATCAGGTCACAGTGCACACCATGTAGGAACAGCTGTTATCCTGCAATTTGAATTTGGCCACATGATTTAATTTGTGTGACTGAATCTGGTTTCTTTGCCAAACAGCATTCAAAGCAAGAAGAGAGGCTTAGTGCCATTAAAGCCAGTCCTTTTACCGGATGACATATGTAGTAACATAGTTTCTGCATCAGAATGACTTGATTTAATTCATGGTTGATATATTTTGACAGATTATTTCTCATGCAGTCTTTTTACCTGTTGAAATATTTTTAAATGAACAAACAGACATAAAATGCAGTTTAACACAAAAAGTGTTAAAGAGTTTTAATCTATCAAAAAGCAAAAGGAACAGTTCACTCAATAAGTAGAGTCTGTAATCACTCTTTGGCTAGTGTAAAACTGCAATTCACAGACACACACACACACACACACATATCACACACACACATATAACATATATTTAGCCATTTAAAGTTATTTCAACAGGTAAAACTGACTTCATGAGCTTTATTTGTCAAATAATCTGTCTGTGTAATCATAAAACAGACAATGGGTTAGGGCAGACAGCAGACAAAGCACAGAATAACCAGGTGGATGAGGAAGTAGTGATGTGACAGTAAATTAGTCTTCTCTTACATCATATTCATATTCACACTGGCATTAAATGCTATAGTATATTCAATATACTATATTATATTAGTATAAATTATATAAGTATAGGGTATATTCATTGATCACAGAGAGAAACTCAACATACACACAGAGAGAGAGAGAGAGAGAGAGAGAGAGAGAGAGAGAGAGAGTAGGCTCTTATTTGTGCACATAACATGAAACAATGCATTGAAACAGTTTATGGAAAGTGTGGTGGCTGCTTCATCCAACAAAGCTTTTTTTCACAGGCTTTTGGCTGCTTTATTTTTTCCTAACCACCAGGCGGCGCTGTTTAAGACAATCACAAAGCTTCAGATTAATAAACAATCAGACTAAAGCCTCAGTGTTTCATCATTTGCCCATCCTTGCAAGGAAGAGTCACAGAGGCAAGCAGCATAGGGTCGAAACAGGGTAAAGAATCCAACATCACACACAGAACAAAACCAAGAGACAGGGGACACACTCATGATTGCAAGACACAGCAAAATAAGCAAAGCGGGCTGTAGCTGTTTAAATAGTCCAGGGGCCTGTACCATGATGGTAGCTGAACAAATTCAGAGTTACAGGATTAGTTTTGAGTTGACAAAACCATACCTCTCCAATCCGGCTTTGTTGGTACCATGATGCTGTTCATCAACTTTCTTTGTCAATTCAGGCTTTGATCCTGAGTTTGTGGAGTGCGTGCACATGAATGTGTGACATCACTGGCGAAGAGCCAATCACGAGCCTTGCAACACAAAGCAAGTTTGATTTACTTCTCGTGAGAAACCCAGCAAGATTCAAAACTAAAGGTTAAAGGTTTTGCTAAAGGTTAAGAGATTGAAGAATATGACAAATTTAAATGTCATATGAAAAATGAAGGACTAATAAAATAAATGATCTTGCTCCATCAGTGTAGTCACATTTGAAAATATAAAGTGATAGAGACTTGTAAATTCAGATTTGTAATTTTTAAAATAGTGCAATCTTTTGATACTACAGCTTATTTACATTACATGATCTGAATACATTAATATTTATTTAAAATAATTTATAATAACTGTTAAACTAAAATTGCTTGTGTGTAAGGGATAAATAATAATATGAATCACAATAATTATATAAATCATAAAATGACTCAGTTATTATCATTAAAGCCAGACTTCTATTATATATATATATATATATATATATATATATATATTTTTTAAGCATAAGCGACCTTTAATTGTGTCAGACATGTGTCACTTCTCTCTCATCTGATTGGTTCACCTTCAGTTTGAGATCTCTAACCCAGAACATAACCTGCCCCGGAGCAGGTTAGCCATGCAGCGTAAGATACCATGGCAACGAACACCGATTAAAGCCGAGCTACTTTCATAGTACCTAAAACCCAGGGTTGGCGGAAACTAAGCTGAAACATAGCTGGCTAGCCACCTAATCCAGCTTCATGGTACAGGCCCCAGGGAATGAGTATCAGGTGTGCAATCAGTGCCAAGCACAAGGTTATGGGAAATGGAGTCCGAGGAAAGAATCAGTGCTTGTGTGATGCAGTCCTCTGGTGGTGATCGGAGGGAGCCACAGAGGATTGATTCATGACCGCATGTAAGAAAATGTAAATATGTAACAAATGCTCATATCATTTTCAAGCACTGTGACCTGGTCAGGTCAGACTGCACACCATGTAGGAACAGGTGTTATCCTGCCATTTGAATTTGGCCACATGATTTGTGTGACTGAATCTGGTTTCTTCACCAAACAGCATTCAAAACAGAAAGGAAGGCAGCTGACATTATCTTCTGCCTCTTCCTCTTTCTTGCAGTAAGAAACCTGTAAGCCTATTTTACCTGCTCTGTGGCAACCAATCCAGTCCTTTTTACCAGATGAAATATGTAGTATTTAATATGTAGTATCATAGTTTCTGCCTCAAAATAACTTGATTTCATTCATGATTGTTATTTTTGACAGATTATAGTTAATGCAATCCTTCATTTGTTGAAATACTTTTAAATGGCAAATAAAACCATAAAATGCAACTTTGCACTTGATTACAGTGATTACAGGCTCTACTTATGGAGTGAACTGTTCTTCTACTTCAGTGTTCGGCAAAAAAACGGCCCTGGCCCATGCCCATAGCCAGATTATCTTGATAGCGGCTGGTTCTGAAATAGATGTGTCATGACAGCAAAAATAACTCACAATTAGAGTATGTGAGCAGAGTGTGGAGCGGTGTGATTTTGACTGGCGTGAGCAGCGGAAGTCGAAGCGTCGTGGTTTTCACTCAAAAAAACGCTCCACCAATGCTCTGTCATGAGCACACTTCATGCCAACAGCCCATAATATAACTGCATATTTATAGTCCTCAAGGAATTTCATTCTAGATACTGGATATTTTCAGCTGAAAGTATGATTTAAACAAGCTTTAGCCGCAGAGCAGTGTTTCTGTTCTGTGAGTGGTGTGGCAACAAGAGATGGTGAACCCAAAGTGGAGTGATTAAATGCTCGGAGTGCGGAGGGGAAATTGTTGATGCTCCTCTCCGCTTAAATACTCTGTAGGACACCACCATACAAATGTGTTATTGACTGTCCTCCTACAGGATTTGACACAGAGTAACAGCTCACTACCAGTTTGTCTGTCACAGACAATTCTAGTCGTATTTTTCATCAATTCATTTCTTAAATTATCCCTTGACTATGTTCTGGCCCACAATCTAGTGGCGAAAATTTTTTTGGCATGATGAGACACTTACGGTACTTGCCCCTGCTCTACTTATTGAGGACTGCATGAGCTATCATCTGTCACATATAACAACCAAGAAATTAATCAAGTCATATTGAGTCAATACATAGAGTCTGTTACCACTTTTTGGCAAGTGTAAAACAAAAACTATCGTAACCTCTGCTGAGCGGGAGCGGGAATGAGACATATTTCTCTGTTATGGGAACTAATAACCTTCCCTTCCAACCTTTCCTGAAGTCCTATTGGCTCACACCAGTCAAATGACTGGCCAATTGATGCAAAGTATGCAACCGAATTCAAATACAGATGAGCTCGAGAGGCAGTATAATATGTGGTGCACGCAACAATTACATCAGACTCTGATACTGAATGCTGCTTAGCTGATTGAGCAGTGGAAACGGCGACCACCGTGATGTCTCATTCCTGCTCTCAGGGAACCAAGGTTACGATAGTAACTGGAGACGTTCCCTCTCGAGCTTTCATGAGATATTTCTCCGTAATGGGAAATGATATTCAATCCCACCATTCAATTCTTCCGAATGCCAGAAGCTGGCCAAACAGTCAATGTTAATCCTCAAAGCCCTGACAGAGCAAACCGAAGTCTGAGGGTCCGCATCACGTGAGGTCGATGTCTCAGAAGACAGGGCACACAGCGAAACGGTCTGGCAAGAAGAAGTGTACTTTTGAGAGATAACTCCTTCGTATTAACTGATGGCACGAATGGTGGCTGTCATAGAGCTCACGAGAATGCAGAGTACTCAGCTCCTCTGATATCCCCAAAGCAGCCGCACATGAAGGCTCCATAATTCCGGGTTCGGGTGCCACACCAAGCCGTTCACTCGAGACAGCAGATCCTTTCTGATAGGGATTGGCCAGGGCAGCGCCACCAGCAGCTCTGTCAGGTCAGGGAACCAAGACTAGTTCGGCCAGTTCGGGGCGATGGCCATCACCAAAGCCCCCTCCTCCCTGATCTTGCATTAGACCAGTGGCAATATCTTGTTTGGAGGAAATGCATACAGCCTGGCCACTGACCAGTGTGATGTCAGAGCGCGCCCTTCCAGAGGGAGTGAGACAGGGAGTAGAACAGTGGGCAATGCACAGTCTTTTTTTCGCACAATTACTCGCACAGTCCCCTCGCAGTGCCCCAGAAGCCGAATCCCCTCGCATACTGCTCCCGAGCCGCGAATCGATGTGTCCGTCATGACCACAATGTGCGACGTCACCAAGCCCGGGGAACCCTCGGCTGAACAGACCTTTGCGCCACGGCCTCAGGGTTTTGATGTGGAGACGGTCCAAAAGTCCACACCGTCAAAGGGACGCGAGATTTTAACCATAGCTGCCATAAGTCCCAGCAGCCTCTGACATTCCTTAAAGTGAACAGAGCTGCCCAGTCTGAAATGGTGCAGTGAAGACAAAATGGCAGCTGAGTGCTTTCAAAAGAGGTGAGAGCGCATCTCCACTGAGTCGAGCACACTCTTAGATACGTTATAGACCGACTTGGGCGAGAATTCTCTTACGCATATTCACACATAGCCCCAAGAACTCTGCTGTGCCCTCGAAAGCAAACATAAGATAGCATCTGTGATGCAGTACTCTCTGAATGTGAATGTATGCCCCATTAATTTATGGAAGCAACCAGTTAGCTGGGGCGAATTCATGCCAGGATTTGTTTCCGTGTTATCATGATTGGCCTGAGATCTAGAATCATGTAGAGTCCTCCATCTCTCTTGGGCGCACCAAAATGAAGGTTGTAAAACCCGTTCTCCAGTTGAAACGGAATGGTCTGCATCTGAATTCAAGGGTATGCCTGCACTCTATCACAGTGAGTTACTAGTGTGAGATTGCCGGAATAGTTTTTCCACATGCTCAGGAACTGACATAGCGGCTTTAGTGGCTTTGTCTTTGAATGCAAGTACTGCGCAGCTATAAAATGTATGGGCAGCTGCTCAGCACCACTCTGAGATGGGGTTATGTTGATTGAGTGAGGAGGAAAGAGCTCTTTGTGCAAATGTATTATATATTTTTTTTGATCAAACACAAGTTGAATAATCTTGGGACAGCTTGCCGCCACACCAGTTTTGGTGGCTGGGCTGATCGCAAGAAGGCTTGTCAGCTGATGGCGGGTGGGAGTCACAGCGCCGACTCCTCACATTGCTGTTGCACCTCTTCCCTTTACACTTTTGTCTGCACATCGTGCTGCTGGTGAGGTGCGTCACAGGTCGTGGTAGAGGGCCTGGTGTGCCTGCACTGAGATGAGCTGTGCGCCAAAGGAGACCTCGATCTCGTGGCCTGTTGCTGGAAAGCACGTCTCAGCATAACATGGTTCATTGCTTTGAATGCCGTGCTTTTTAACCAGTGTGGGTGGCAGGATCTGCGCCTGTCACTACAGAATATGAATGGCTATACGACCTAGTTGAACACCACTTTGTTGGGGTGAGAACAACTGACATAATAGACCAGCGAAATCTGGAAGACTGATAAGACGCATGCTTGGGCATCAGGTGACTTCTCGCCCTTTCCCTTCACATGCTTTTCCACACAGGCGCATCCTGTGAAGTGAAGCTTTGAATCTTTTCCTGAAACAATCAAACTTAAGCCTTAGTGCTTCATCATGAAGCTTCATTTGCCCATCTTTACAAGGAAGAGTCACAGAGGCAAGCAGCATATGGTCGAAACAGGATAAAGAATCCAGGGTCACTCTCAGAACAAAACAGAGGGACAGGGGACACACTCATGATTGCCAGACTCCAAAATATGGAGTGGGCTGGACATGTTTTAATAGTCCAGGTAATGAGTATCAGGTGTTCGATCAGTGCCAAGCACAAGGCTATCGGAAATGGAGTCCGGGGAAAGAATCAGTGCTTGTGTGATGGAGTCCTCTGGTGGTGATCGGAGGGAGCCACAGAGGCTTGATTCATGACCGCATGTAAGAATATGTAAATATGTAACAAATACTGATATAATTTTCATGCACTGTGACCTGGTCAGGTCAGACTGCACACCATATAAGAACAGGTGTTATCCTGCCATTTGAATTTGGCCACATAATTTAATTTGTATGACTGAATCTGGTTTCTACACCAAACAGCATTCAATTATCTTCTGACATTATCTTCTGCCTCTTCCACTTTAACAATTTTTATCTATTTATTTATTTTGTATTTTTTATTTTTTGTAGTAGGAAGCCTAATAGAAACCACAGAGCTACCTGCAAACGCTTGTTCAGTTTTTTAAAAACATTGTTGCGTTTCACTCAACATCCACCAGGTGGCACAAGGAACAACATACTGTAGTTGGGGGGGGGGGGGGGGGGTGAAATGCTATTTCATGCATACTGAGTTTTTTACAGTGTTAAAGAGTTGGATTCCCATGCTAAACATGGACAAAGTTTCAAAAATTAAGTTGTCCGGTTACTGGCAAATACTGTAATCTACAAGACAGGCTATGACTTTTATTTATTTATTTATTTATTTTGAGTAAAGAAAATGCTGTACTCTTCTCTCAGAGTGAACCGATTTTCTTTTTCTTTTCATTAATACTGATTTTGCTCTGAACAGACAGAGTGAACAGATAGTTCAGATAGATAGTTTTTAGAAGATAGTTCAGATAGATAGTTTTTAAAGCCCTGTCAGATAGATAGTTTTTAAAGCCCTGATTTAAATGAAACTTATTTATAATATATTAATATATTATATATATATATATATATATATATATATATTAATAATAATAATTAAAGGAAAAGGGGAAAAGGGAAGAAAATCATTTAGATTTGGCCTATGCCCATGTAAGCCCAAGCCTGTTTTAGTTTTGTTTTAGGACAAAACAATCTCACTCTCAACTTGGTTACCTCTAAACAGGATACAACAATCAATCAATCACCTTTATTTATATAGTGCTTTAAACAAAATACATTGCGTCAAAGCAACTGAAGAACATTCATTTGGAAAACAGTGTCTCAATAATGCAAAATGATAGTTAAAGGCAGTTCATCATTGAATTCAGTTATGTCATCTCTGTTCAGTTGAAATAGTGTCTGTTTTTATTTGCAATCAAGTAAACGATATCGCTGTAGATGAAGTGACCCCAACTAAGCAAGCCAGAGGCGACAGCGGCAAGGAACCGAAACTCCATCGGTGACAGAATGGAGAAAAAAACCTTGGGAGAAACCAGGCTCAGTTGGGGGCCAGTTCTCCTCTGACCAGACGAAACCAGTAGTTCAATTCCAGGCTGCAGCAAAGTCAGATTGTGCAGAAGAATCATCTGTTTCCTGTGGTCTTGTCCTGGTGCTCCTCTGAAACAAGGTCTTTACAGGGGATCTGTATCTGGGGCTCTAGTTGTCCTGGTCTCCGCTGTCTTTCAGGGCAGTAGAGGTCCTTTCTAGGTGCTGATCCACCATCTGGTCTGGATACGTACTGGATCCGGGTGACTGCAGTGACCCTCTGATCTGGACACAGACTGGATCTCATGGCCACGGTGACCTCGGAACAAGAGAGAAACAGACAAATATTAGCGTAGGTGCCATTCTTCTAATGATGTAGAAAGTACGGTGTTATGTGAAGTGTTTCCGGTTCCAGTTTACCTAATTAATGCAGCCTAAAAATCCTTTAACGGATTTGGATATTAAAAGCATATTAGTATGTTATGTGTATGCCAGGTTAAAGAGATGGGTCTTTAATCTAGATTTAAACTGCAAGAGTGTGCCTCCCGAACAATGTTAGGTAGGTTATTCCAGAGTTTAGGCAGCAAATAGGAAAAGGATCTGCCGCCCGCAGTTGATTTTGATATTCTAGGTTTTATCAAATTGCCTGAGTTTTGAGAACGTAGCGGACGTAGAGGAGTATAATGTAAAATGAGCTCATTCAAATACTGAGGTGCTAAACCATTCAGGGCCTTATAAGTAATAAGCAATATTTTAAAATCTATACAACAGGCAGATACAACTACATTTACAATTTATTAAAAAAGTATTAATATAATATAATATAATTCAAAGTCTTGCGAATATAGGCCAATAAATATAGGCTAATAAATCAACGACTGCTCACTTTTCAAAACAATACATTGTTATTGTAAGACAAATTATACAATTGGTTATTTTTATGAATCTGGTCTACAAACTTCTGTTTGTTCACCACCAGAGGTCATTATCCACCACATACTGTAGACTCTCATGCTACACAGACTGTTCTTCTTACCCCGAACTCCATTTCCCATAATCCTCTGTCTGGACACGTATCAATTGCAATCAACGTTCATCAGATCTCATTATCAGTCCACAGATGTCTCACATTAGAAGGACTTTAAAAGTAGCACACAATCTCTGACTTTGCTGGTGATTGAATGTTTACCCTGTTACATTCTCACAGTTTCCCTTTTTCCTAATTTCCTTGCCTGTGTTTTGATCCTTATTGTTTGCTGCCTGCCCTGACCATTGCCTGCCTTGTGGAATACTCTTTTGTCTTGCCTCTGCCATTAGTGTTTCTTGGTGTTTTGACCCAGACTGTTGGAACACTTTCCTAAATGAAAGCCTTGCATTTGTATCCTCAACTCTGAAGTCATGCACGCCTCCCATGTTAAAGAATCACCAGCCACACCTGGATCCAGTGTTTCTAAGCCAGCCATGAATCCAACAGCCCAGGTAATGGGTCTCAATCAAGCTGAGCGGCCCATTGAGGATTATGTAGTGGACTTTATTGAACTGGCTTAATTAACTTCACTGGATGAGGTATGTTTAATTATTTTTCTTTCCGAGGCACTCAGCTCAAGTCAAGACACAGTTGCTCTTCCTGAGTCAAGTCACATCTCCGCTGACCTTCCAGAGTCTTGTCATGTCACAGCTGTTCGTCCTGAGTCACTTCAAAGCTGACCTTCCAGAGTCTTGTCACTTCTTCGCTAATCTTCCAGAGTCTCATCATATCACAGCTGTTCGTCCTGAGTCACTTTAAAGCTGACCTTCCAGAGTCTTGTCACTTCTTAGCTGATCTTCCAGAGCCCTGCCAAGTCTCATCAGATCTTCTAGAGCCATTTACCCTTCATGTCTGCAACCCCAGAGACATGATCTGTTGTAGTTGTCGCTACCATCTTATCAAGGGAACCTTTCATCAAGGTTCAGAGGTTGGCATCCAGCGTGGAGAAACCACAACTGGTGTCAGCATGCACAGCTGGTATCCCCAAACCCATTCACTCTAGCCCTCCTGGTCCTGAACTGATTTCTCTGTCTGAAGTGCTTCCCTTGATGGGGATCACTTCATGTTGTGTTTGGCCTTCATACACCACCATAGTGTAACGTAAGGATAGAGGAGACAATAGCAAGTCAAACAGATCCTTTTATTAGGATGATTAGTACCAGTCTCAGAGTGAATAAATGGAGAAGCCGTTCTCAGGAATGCTGGAAGATGCCAATGCAGAACAAAGGTCCTTCAGAATGTGATGGTATCTCTGATGATGAGGATGACTAGGCAGCTCGGGCTTGCATGGACAACTCGATCCGAGGGTCAGACGTGAAGTGGTGAATTCAGTGTTGGTGAAATAGTGAAGACATATACTGCAAACGACGAACTTCCAGCCGGAGAACAAACCAGGAGACACGAGGAGCCGAAGAGACAGGAACACAACAGGTTACCTCCATAAAACAACGATCGGACAAACACAAGACGCATGAGGTGAGTATAAGTAGACCAGTGGTGGACAGTAACGGAGTATCTTTACTTCGTTACTGTACTTAAGTAAATTTTTCAAGTATCTGTACTTTACTGGAGTAGTTTTATTTTGAGCAACTTTTACTTTTACTTCACTACATTCCAAAGCATAAAATCGTACTTTTTACTTCACTACATTTCATAAAACATATCGTTACTCCCTATAATATCATGTGCTCCGACACGCAGAAGCGTGTCTGAATCATCATGAACGAACTGAATCTTTTCAAAATAAACTTTTAAATCGGATCGCGAATCACACCAAACGATTCGTTTACGAATTAGAATGATCCGATTGCAGCTGTTCTGGAGTCTACCACTCACTGATTCAAATGAACCGTTTAGTGCGAGTCTCCAGAAGTAAGAACCGGGAGATTTTGTGAGCGCGCGTGCGTCTGACGTTGCTAAAAGTAAGTTATTAATGTCGAAATTTTGGATTAATTATTGTAACTGAAAATCATATTTAGGTCAAAACTGTCAGTGGTTTGGGAACTAAATCCGTTGTAAAGAGTGATCTATTTAAGCCCACTGAAATGCTCGAGTGCAGACGATGCAGACACATCAATTCTAGGTAAAAAAAAAAAACAACAACAACAAAAAAAACCATAAAATAACACAGATTAAATACAATAACTCGTGCACGTTCAAATTCACCGCTGCCGTAATGTTAACAGTTTAATTAAAATGTCCTATGTGACGTTTGTTTTTATATTGTTTATCGACAGTAACGTTATACATATGTATATTGTTTGGATTAACTAGACGAGTAGACAGACATGAATGTTCATCGTACTGAAAATAAGTAAATATTGTTAGCTGACGCTAACTGTCTAGCTAACAAGCTTGTTGGTGCTAAGTTGATGTAATTTTTATAAATAATGGTCAAATATTTTTATTCAGCCACATATATATATGTGGTTAGAAGAGAAAGGATGTGATGTTCAGAACATGGTAACTACAGTAATTATCAGTGGAAAGAGATGCACCCCATTTGGCCAGGGGTGTTTTTAAACCACAGACAAGATTTGAGAAGGAAAAAATCATTATGAAAATGTTTGTATTATTTTTTTCCTTAAAATGTTCTTCCTAACTTCAGGCCTTATTATCATGTCATATATACAGTACAGACCAAAAGTTTGGACACACCTTCTCATTCAAAGAGTTTTCTTTATTTTCATGACTATGAAAATAGTAGATTCACGCTGAAGGCATCAAAACTATGAATTAACACATGTGGAATTATATACATAACAAAAAAGTGTTAAACAACTGAAAATCTGTCATATTGTAGGTTCTTCAAAGTAGCCACCTTTAGCTTTGATTACTGCTTTGCACACTCTTGGCATTCTCTTGATGAGCTTCAAGAGGTAGTCACCTGAAATGGTCTTCCAACAGTCTTGAAGGAGTTCCCCGAGAGATGCTTAGCACTTGTTGATCCTTTTGCCTTCTGTCTGCGGTCCAGCTCACCCCTAAACCATCTCGATTGGTTTCAGGTCTGGGGACTGTGGAGGCCAGGTCATCTGGCGCAGCACCCCATAACTCTCCTTCTTGGTCAAATAGCCCTTGATGCCTTCAGTGTGACTCTACAATTTTCATAGTCATGAAAATAAAGAAAACTCTTTGAATGAGAAGGTGTGTCCAAACTTTTGGTCTGTACTGTAACTTTGATGTTCTGTAAAACAACTAACTTTAAAATACTTTGTTCTTACTGGTGAAAATCAGATGGTCATCTCTGTTTTCTCTCAGGTACATCACAGTGTAAGCTTCACAGTGAACATTACTCTCATCAGCGTAGTCCATATCAACTACAAAAATATATATTGACTCCATATAGTGGTTATTTTGAAAAAATCCAAGGTATTTTGAGCAGTAGGATTATAAAAAAAATGTGCTAATATAAAATTAAATTAAGTAGCCTATATAAAATTGCAAACATCTATCTTGTAGTACTTTTTTACTTAAGTACATAAAAAATTTAGTACTTTTGTACTTTCACTTGAGTAAAATTGAAAAAGGAGTACTTTTACTTTTACTTGAGTAATATTTTACCATATGTATCTGTACTTTTACTCAAGTACTTGATTTGTGTACTTCGTCCACCACTGAAGTAGACAGTGGTAATGACCAACACCTGTCGCTGATTTGCCGGAGGATCATCAGCGACCACGCCCACACATGTACACCCACACACACACACATTCATTCATTAAATACATATACACAGTGCAAGGGATCGTCAATAAGTTCCTCAACCGTGACACATAGAACCTCCCGAGGTGGAGGTGCTCAGTTCAGCTTCTTGCGTGGTGGTCGCACTAGGGTTGGGTATCAATTGGGTTTTTTATGATACCGGTGCCAAATCCATACTTTATAATGGTAATCGTTGCCTGAACTGAAAAAAAAACCCTGGATAACATTAAAGAACATTAAAAATATTTACAATAAGCAAACTTAACATTTACATGCTCGTCAGATGCTCTCATTTCCTGAGTTGTGCTTCCCTTACTCTAAGGCTGATATAAATACAACACCACACTGTATCTCTGTCAGTCCCTCTGATATTGAGGTACTGAGCCAGTAAGATGAAAATTCTAAGCTTCCTATCACTGTTTATAATTCCTGTACAAAAGGTTTAAATCCATCCAAGGTTAAAAACATTGTCATTTTGTCAAAATATCATTTTAAAATTACCTTAAATTCTCAGAGATCCCCAAACGGTTCGCGCAAAGCTGTTCAAAAGATTCAGTTTCCTTAAACCCCACCTTTCGGTAGCATACTGTGTTCTGATTGGTCAACTGACATATTCAGGTTTGATTGGTTGTTCCACACACAACTTCATGATAAACAATGCGTTAGCATCTGTTTGGGGTGAATTATGTCTTATTCCTCTCATCGCGAAGCAAACAGTAAAATAAAAAACTTGAACAGTCTCGCTGCTTTTTCTTCTGTGTGGGTGTATTCAAGCCACGCGCTTCAGTTTGAATCTGAATAGTGTGTTCAGCGCGGGGGCGTGGTCACATTAGATATAATGAAGGGAGGCGTGAAAACGTGTTTGTAAATGATGATCAGCGCAGAGGAAGGCTGCAGACAGAGTTCCGTTTCTCCCAAGACGGTAGGCGGAGATTATTATGCAAAGTGTTCCTATTGACGTACATAGAGATGGGCAAAAGATTTGAAATCTATAACGACTCTTTTCAGTGATTCAGAGTCGACTCCTTACTTTAGAAGCCAATAACTAAATTGTGTACTTTTTGGTTTAATTACTTTGCACATTGTTTACACTGATGGACAGCTACAACATACACTATAATACAGGTCATTTTTGATTTCCCATCTGTGTGGCTCTTTAAAGTGAGTGAATTGACTGAGTGCTGTGTGTCACTGTCTTCAGTCAGTTATGTGAATGACTGTGGCATGCCAAATGCACTATAATATGTTTTATATGCTGTTTTATAACAAAGTTCGGGAGGAACAGTCGCAGTTCATTAACCTGATTAACACAAGTGGAGACCAATCAGTAATCAACTCATGACAAGGTATAAATAACAGCAGAACCTATCTCTGTTCATTGACAGTTTTCAGCATCCCGGTTCGCGCTGTCTGTCATCTTATCACAGACGAAATCTTCCTTCCAACAAGGAGATCCATACCGGTTATTTTTCAGATATGCTACTTTGCTGACCATGATCATTAAACACGGCCGTTGAGCACCATCAAACGTCATCGCGACAGCTGCTCTTCGTGCCAAGCCACACGTCGTGGCCAATAGACTGTGCAAAGTTCAAGCTCGCCTCGCTTGACACCACAATTGATCCGATCAAGACCGGGCTCTCTTTGAGCGCTGGAATCGCAGCACCAGCAGGCATTCAACCAGCCCGCTCCTCAGTTCTTACTGCAGCAAGCCTCTTTCACTTCCCGCAGCGGCTCAGCCTTTCACCGCGGCTTTTTCCGGCCGAGGCGCAGTTTGAGGCCGCCTCCTGCGTCATAAATCAATACATTTTCAGATGAAGACGGTAAATACAGGTTTGCGGCCAGAAGTAGTGCGAGAGCCGCGTGGAGTTCCGATCACATATGTATGTGGAAATTCAGATCCAAATTGAGCCTCGGATGCGTTCAAATATTTAAACTTCTGCGACCAGGCCGTGTGCAAACGCCCGACCGGATGTGATCTTTCGGTGCGAGGTCAGAATTACCTATATTTTGTTAACCTTGACATTATTCTTCAACATCATTTATATAAAATGGTGGTTCATAATAATTATGGCAGAAATAATTATTAAACCATTATTTACGTGATTAGCCCCATAAAACCTACTGTTTTTATTTAGGGGGTAATCTGATTTGTGACGATGTATTCATACATTATACATTATATTCATTCAAATTATTAACTTTACCATGGTGAACATGTCAAGGTATCAGTTAGGGCTACTGCACGACCAGTTTGAAAGTTAAACACGCCTGCCGCAAGAGGGAGAAATGCGACAATCGTGTACAAATGTCGCGTGCTGTGGAAAGGAGGCTTAAAGTTTGTTAAATCAGGCCATGAGGTAGTCATCATCCACACTGAAATGTCCAAAGATATCATCTGCCTTACCGTGCATGTTTAAACCTCACTGAGGTTTTACAGACAAGTTTCATGAAATTATTCTGGCAGGACCAATTTTCTTGGGGACATATTTCACCATCTACTGGCGTGATCATTATACCCTCGTTTTGCCGCAGGACAGCAGTGTGAGTAAATTCAGAGTTTTTCTAGGACCGTAATATGAAAGCATGCAAGTAAATATCGTTAGAACTGCTTGTAAGTGAATAGCACATAACTGCAATTAACATTATTGCCATAATCATGTCTGTTGGTATGTTTTACAGACATAATGATTTTCATTGCATAATGATTCCCATAGTTTTCAGAAGCCTCTGTTTCCACAGTCTATACTACAACGTGAAACCAGTGTTCCAGATGTATCCATTAGTGCTAGTGATGTGTCGTTCGTAAACGAATCGTTCTTTTTGAACGAATCTTTTAGGTGAACGAATCTTTTAGGTGAACGAATCTTTTAGGCGAACAAATCGTTCATGTTATCCACGGACTCATATTTCTCGTTCAGTAAAGTTCCTCCCCTCATAGCAGCGCGGCGCTTTAAGCAGCGCATGCGCAGCTCAGTGAACCGGGTAACAACCGTTTCATCCTGTCAAAGAATTACTCAACATCGAGCCGATAGCCTTCGAGTATGAGATGTGACAGAGTATGTGATTTGTTGAATGTAGTAACGAATACGCCCTTCAATGAACGAGTTTCATATGAGTCTGAACTAGATCTAGAGATCCTATCGTTCGTGAGTGAAATGACTGAACTGGCACACTTGTCATTCGTGAACGAACTGAATGAACTGATACATGTCGTTTGTGAATTAAATGAACTGGCACATAGCTTATCTTGTTCGCGAACAAAATGAATTAGAGTAAACTGGGTTAATCTGCTATTTTAGCATGTCAATTTCGAAAATGCAAAGCGCAGTTATAGGTACAGTACTGTGCACATACGCTCGTTTTGATATTTAGCAACTCCACGTTTAATCCATAGACCGTAAAAGAAAGGTTAATCCCCGATTTATGGATGTGAATATATAATATACAAACTGTCTGACCAAACAATTAAAATGCTAATTAGGCAAGAAACCCTGTGCTTTGTTCATCTGAACAACTCAATTAGACTTCATATATTGAACGCGATTATACACACATTTTAATAAAGCCAGATCAGTTTTTGTAACAAGTGAATGCGTTCGTTGACGTAAGACATAACACATAATACACTCTTTTGCCACCTGCTGGCATATTCTGTGTAAAACGAAGAAATTATCTCTGAACTAATCATTTTGTTGAATGAACCAAAAATTAACGAATCTCTAGAAAGAATCATAATTACCACCACTAATTAGTGCTGCAACGACGCGTCGACATCATCGCTTACGTCGACAAAAAAAAAAAAAAAAAAAAAAATCCGTTGACGCGCGTGCAATGCGTGGACGCGTCACACTGTTTACATCTCGCATAATGGCATACAGTGAATGAAGAAGTTGCATTCCATCACAAACCGAGACCACTGTTATTAAAAGTATGAGAATACTTTAAGCGGAGGACAAATAAAACGTCTCTTTGTTCCCTTTGCAAAACCGATATGGTGTACCACGGCAGCACAACTGCGATGAGCGAGCACCTCAGAGGAACATCTAGGCCCTCCGGTGTCTCCATGCAATTTAACTGGTTACCCTGTGATCTGGTGACCAACTTCCTGGTTCAGGTCTGATATTCTTGCACTGCGGCATCCTGAAAAGTTGAGATGTTTTCAACTCGATGCGGTGCGGACGCGCCTGAGAAGAAGAAAAAACAAAAAAAAAAAAACCTTAATAGGTGAACGGCCCCTTAAAAGACAGCGCGCCACGAGACAACAGTCACAAACCACCGAGCTACCCAGAATCAGCTCCAGATCTCTGGAAACCATGCTAAACCTTGCAGAACCATAACTACATTCTATGGTCATGATGCTAAAGAACATTTCACGACGTCTCAGACAACGGTAAATTTATGGCTACCGTGGTTTAATTATAAATGCTGTCATAAACTCATATTTACAATAGTAAAATAATTTTTTGCCTCTTATTTTATACTGTAAAAAACTTCCTCCACATTGGTTGAAAATGAACAAAGGTTGAAAATGTTACTAACCTGCCTACTCTTCCCACAGTCAAGGAGGGGGAACTCAGGGCCCAGTGGTTAGAGAGTGGACTCCTAACCCTAGGGTTGTGGGTTCGAGTCACGGCCCGGCCATGCCATGACTGAGGTGTCCTTGAGCAGGGCACCGAACCCCCAGCTGCACCCTGGGCACCGCAGCATAAATGGTTGCCCACTGCTCCGGGTGTGCGTTCACGGTGTGTGCGCGTTCACTGCCGTGTGTGCACTTGGATGGGTTAAATGCAGAGCTGCTTCCACAGGAGCCTTTTCCATATCTCCCCTTCGCCGCAGCAGTGCCTGCTCCCGCAGGAGCCTTTTCCGTATCTCCTCACTGCCGCAGCAGTGTCTGCTCCCGCAGGAGCCCCTTTCGTATCTCCTGACTGCCGCAGCAGTGTCTGCTCCCGCAGGAGCCCCTTTCGTATCTCCTCACTGCCGCAGCAGTGTCTGCTCCCGCAGGAGCCCCTTTTGTATCTCCTCACTGCCGCAGTAGTGTCTGCTCCCGCAGGAGCCCCTTTCGTATCTCCTCACTGCCGCAGCAGTGTCTGCTCCCGCAGGAGCCTTTTCTGTACCTCCCCCAGATTAAAAAAAAAAAAAAAAAAAAAAAAATTCACTGAAATAAGCTGTTCAGTTTTCACAATAAGCGACGTGAATTTCAACAAGGGTTTATGATCAGCTTTGATGCCCCACATTCCCAGTCGCATTAGCCTCTGCACAATACGCCGTTTTCAAACATAATAAAAAAATTTAATTTAAAAGTCTCTCAGCGGACGCAGTAAATATGTTTCCATTTCCACTGTCCGTCCAGCAAGAACGAGTCTCTCAGCGGAAGCAGTAAATATTTATTCGTTTCCACTGCCCGTCCAGCGAGCACCAGTCTCTCAGCGGACGCAGTAAATATTTATCCGTTTCCACTGTCCGTCCAGCGAGCACGAGTCTCTCAAAGGACGCAGTAAATATTTATTTGTTTCCACTGTCCGTCCAGCGAGCACCAGTCTCTCAACGGACGCAGTAAATATTTATTTGTTTCCACTGTCCGTCCAGCGAGCACCAGTCTCTCAGCGGACGCAGTAAATATTTATTTGTTTCCACTGCCCGTCCAGCGAGCACGAGTCTCTCAGCGGACGCAGTAAATATGTTTCCGTTTCCACTGTCCGTCCAGCAAGAACGAGTCTCTCAGCGGAAGCAGTAAATATTTATTCGTTTCCACTGCCCGTCCAGCGAGCACCAGTCTCTCAGCGGACGCAGTAAATATTTATCCGTTTCCACTGTCCGTCCAGCGAGGACCAGTCTCTCAGAGGACGCAGTAAATATTTATTTGTTTCCACTGCCCGTCCAGCGAGCACGAGTCTCTCAGCGGACGCAGTAAATATTTATCCGTTTCCACTGCCCGTCCAGCGAGCACCAGTCTCTCAGCGGACGCAGTAAGTCCATCCAGCGAGCACTAGTCTCTCAGCGGACGCAGTAAATATTTATCCGTTCCACTGTCCGTCCAGCGAGCACTAGTATATTTATCCGTTTCCACTGTCCGTCCAGCGAGCACCAGTCTCTCAGAGGACGCAGTAAATATTTATCCGTTTCCACTGTCCGTCCAGCGAGCACTAGTCTCTCAGCGGACGCAGTAAATATTCATCCGTTTCCACTTTCCGTCCAGTGAGCATGAGTCTCTCAGCGGACGCAGTAAATATTTATCCGTTTCCACTGTCCGTCCAGCGAGCACCAGTCTCTCAGCGGACGCAGTAAATATTTATTCATTCCACTGTCCGTCCAGCGAGCCTCAGTCTCCCAGCGGACCCAGTAAATATCTATTGTTCATTATTATTTTTCTTTCCTCTGTCTGTCCAGCGAGCCTCAGCCTCCCAGCGGACACAGAAAATACCTATTTGTCTCCTCTATCAGTCCGCGAGCACTAGTCTCACAGCGGACTCAATAACATCTATTTTTCCACTGTTTGTCCAGCGAGCACTAGTCTCCCAGCGGACGCAGAAATATCCATTGATTTCCCTGTCCGTCCAGCGAGCGCTAGTCTCTCAGCGGATGCAGTAATTATCTAATTCCTTCTACCTGTCCATTGGGCCTCAGTCTCCAAGGGGACACCGTAAAAACATATTTTTTCCTCTGCCTGTCCAGCGAGCACTAGTCTCTCAGCGGATGCAGTATGCATCCATCTCTTCCTGTTCTTCGTCCAGCAAGCCCAGTCTTCCAGTGGACGCAGGGACATAATTCGTCTCCCATATCTGTCCAGCGAGCCTCAGTCTCCCAGCGGACGCAGTAATATCTATTGGTTTCCTCTGTCTGTCCAACGAGCACTAGTGTCCCAGCGGACGCAGTAAATACCTATTCATTCCTCTACCCGTCCAGCGAGCCTCAGTCTCCCAGTGGACTCAGTATGCATCCATCTCTTTCTGTTCTTCATCCAGCGAGCCAGTCTTCCAGCGGATGCAGGAATATAATTTGTTTCCTCTATCTGTCCAGCGAGCCTCAGCCTCCCAGCGGATACATTACGCATCTAGTCAATATATCATTACACCTCGCAGGCAGACGGTGGAGCCCGTCTTCCCGACATCGTAACCGCTTTTTCCTCAACTATTAACCAACAGGACCTGCCTGCTCCTCTACTTCTGCCAGAGGCAATGCGAGATCTCCTGGTCAAACGACCATACTTCTAAAAACGTCAGCCTGCCAAATCTCTGCGTTTTGGGGGGTTCGTAGTCTGGCGGCTGTCCTTTTGCTCTCTTGTTTTTGGGGGGAGTACTCTGGGTTCGGGCCACATCCCGAGCTCGGAGCCCTCCACCCGGACAGCACGCCAAATACGCATAAACTTACGGTATTAATATACGTAGATGTGAACTCGTGAAATGCTGTTTTATAACAAAGTTCGGTAGGAACAGTCGCAGTTCATTAACCTGATTAACACAAGTGGAGACCAATCAGTAATCAACTCATGACAAGGTATAAATAACAGCAGAACCTATCTCTGTTCATTGACAGTTTTCAGCATCCCTCCTCCACCCCATTTCTCCTCACTTATAGAGCCATCTACTCTTACCACAACCGGGGGGAGTACTCTGGGTTCGGGCCACATCCCGAGCTCGGAGCCCTCCACCCGGACAGCACGCCAAATACGCATAAACTTACGGTATTAATATACGTAGATGTGAACTCGTGAAATTAAATATTACCATTTTAAATGAAAATACCAACATGGTCGTTTTATAAAGTATGCATTCATATGTATACATAAGGGCTAGATTTTCGCTGGAGGAAACAGCATTGGTGTGATGAGCATAGGGTTGTCACTTTCAGCGAATTAATTACATTTCCATTCAGCCCTACTTCTGGAGAGTCTTGTGTTCAAAGGGCAGATGTGATCTATAGATGTTTTAAACTGTGCCGGTTTGTTATATATATATATATATATATATTGTCACGGGGTGAAGAACCACTCAACAAGAGGTACGTGAAATCAAAAGCCCCGGAGGGTGGGTTTATTGAAAAGTGAAGGGTGCCTGGTGAAGTGTCCTGATCTGCTTTCCGCTGGTTGGTGCTCCCCGTGTGCTCTCCGTGCTCCTCTGTGCCAATCAAGGGGAAAGTGGGTGTCCAGACGTGCTCCAAAGGGTGTGGGCTGTCGGTCACTCGCTGCTTTCTGTGGGGATAGGAGAGAGGGGTTAGTCCAGCTTTGCGTTCTGGTTGAGAACCTCTTCTCAGTGCAACATGTGCTGCTTTTCAATGTGCTGGCTGATGGGGAGCAGCTGTGACCGATCAGCCGGTGACGAGGACGTGCAGGTGTTTTGGTTTGGTTTCCAGGGCGACGCTGATTCCTCTGGGAGTGCTCGTCACATCCCCCCCCCTAAGCGTCGTTCTGGTCCTGCGAAGACATGTAGAAAGTAGGGGTGAGATTAGGGGAGGGTGGGGAATGACCCCTGACAGACCTGCATAAGCTGTCCAGATCCGGGAGAGGCCATCGGCGTTCGCGTTGGCGGCCCCAGCTCGATGGCGGACTTCGAAGTGGAAGTCCTGGAGCGCTAGGAACCAGCGAGTCACCCTGGCGTTGGTGTCCTTGGCGTGGGCCATCCACTGTAGGGGCGCGTGGTCGGTTACCAGGGTGAACTTGCGGCCCAGGAGGTAGTACCGGAGCTCCAGGACTGCCCACCTGATGGCCAGGGCTTCCTTCTCCACAGCGGCGTATTTCCTCTCGGCGGGGGACAGCTTCCTGCTGATGTAGATGATCGGATGCTCCTCACCTTCCTGAATTTGGGAGAGGACCGCTCCTAGTCCTGTGTCGGAAGCATCCGTCTGCAGCAGGAAGGGGCAGCTAAAATCCGGGGCGCGGAGTACCGGTGAGGACGTGAGTGCTGCTTTCACCTGGGAGAAGGCTTCTTCCGCCGACGGGGTCCAGCATACTTTCTCCGGCTGCCCCTTCCTGGTCAGGTCTGTCAGGGGGGCGGCTAAAGAGGAGAAGTTGGGGATAAAACAACGATAATAACCCGCCAACCCCAAGAAGGCTCGTACCTGGGTCTTTGTCTCCGGTCTTGGTGCGGCGTGGATGGCCTCAACTTTCTTGTCTTGCGGCCGGATGAGTCCTCGGCCGACTTGATAGCCCAGGTACTTGGCCTCTGAGAGGGCTAGGTGGCATTTTCGGGGGTTGGCGGTAAGTCCAGCCCGCCGGAGCTCCGAGAGCACCCTCCGCAGACGATCCAGATGTTCGTCCCACGCCTCGGAGTGGACCACGACGTCATCCAGGTAGGCGGCCGCGTAAGCTTGGTGAGGCCGCAGGAGGATGTCCATCATCCGCTGGAACGTCGCGGGGGCCCCATGTAGGCCGAAGGGAAGGGTCCGGTACTGCCAGTGGCCACTGGGGGTGGAGAAGGCGGTTTTCGGCTTGGCGGCCTCGGAGAGCGGTACCTGCCAATAGCCCTTGGTTAGGTCTAGGGTGCTGATATACCGGGCCCTTCCTAGCCGGTCCAGCAGTTCGTCCACCCGAGGCATGGGGTACCCGTCGAATTCGGAGACTTCGTTCAGGCGGCGGAAGTCGTTACAAAAGCGGAGGGTGCCATCCGGCTTTGGGACCATCACAATGGGGCTGGACCACGGACTCCGGGATGGTTCTATTACCCCCAACTTTAGCATCTGTTGGACCTCTTCCTCAATAGCCTGCCGACGAGCCTCCGGGACTCGGTAGGGCCGTTGCCTAACGACGACTCCTGGGGGCGTCCGGATATGGTGTTGAAGCACGTTGGTCTGCCCGGGCTGAGAGGAGAACACATCCTGGAACTGACTGACCAGGTGCTGCAGCTCCGTCTTCTGGGCAGCTGAAAGGTGGGGGTTGATATCCACAACCACGGGCTCGGTGAGGCTTAGGGCAGCTACTTGGTCCCGGGTCCCCACCCATTTCTTTAGGAGGTTGACGTGGTAGAGTTGCTCCGCCTGCCGTCGTCCCGGCTGTCTCAGGCGGTAAGTGACCGGTCCAATCCTCTCGACGACCGAGTAGGGCCCCTTCCAGGAGGCCAGAAATTTGCAGGCGGAGCTGGGGACCAGGACCATGACGCGGTCTCCCGGTTGGAACTCCCGTGGCTGGGCTGTCCGGTCATAATGACGTTGCTGCGCTTGTTGGGCCCTGGTGAGGTGTTCCCGGACTAACGGCATCACTCGGTCGATCCGTTCCCTCATTTGCCGGACATGTTCGATGACGGTACGATGCGGGGCCGGCTGCTGCTCCCACGCTTCCCGGGCCACGTCCAAGAGGCCCCGGGGTTGACGGCCAAACAGGAGCTCGAAGGGGGTTAAGCCAGTTGAGGCCTGGGGAACTTCGCGGATCCCGAAGAGCACGTAGGGGATCATGAGGTCCCAATCCCGCTTGTCCTCCGCCGCCACACGTCTGAGCATTTGCTTGAGGGTCTGGTTAAATCTCTCTACGAGGCCATCAGTCTGGGGGTGATAAACAGTGGTCCTCAACTGCTTCACCCGCAGCAGCCGGCAGAGGTCAGCCATTAGCCGGGACATAAAGGGGGTTCCCTGGTCAGTCAGGATCTCTGAGGGGAGGCCGACTCGGCTGGCCAGCAGAAACAGCTCCTGGGCGATGGATTTGCGGTGGCCTTCCGCAGGGGGACTGCTTCTGGGTACCGGGTGGCATAGTCGACGATGACCAGGATGTGCTCATGCCCTCGGGCAGACTTCGGCAACGGCCCCACTATGTCCATTCCAATCCGCTCGAAGGGCACCTCGATGATAGGCAGCGGGATGAGCGGGCTGGGGGGAGGAGTCCGGGGCGACGTGGCCTGACAGGTCGGGCAGGCCTGGCAGAACCGCTTTACCTCGGCGTCCAGGCCCGGCCAATGGAAACGGTCGCGGATGCGTTGGGCAGTATTGGCTGCCGCGAGGTGTCCTGCCATGGGGTGGGAATGGGCCAGCTCCAGAATGGTCTCGGTCTTGGCACGAGGCACAACTAGTAACTTTTTCTCCTCCCCCCTACGCTGGGCGACACAATACAGCAGGCCATTCTCTACGACAAAATGTGGGAAAGGGTGGGGCCGGGGGAGGACGTCCTCTCCATCCACGACTCGCACCTGGCTCCAACAGTGCTTGAGTCGGTCGTCCTCCCGCTGTTCCTTGGCGAAAGAGCCCCCTCCAGCGGCCTGTTGGTAGACATCATAAAACAGATTAGTAGATTGGGAGGGGGCCTCACTTTCTCTCCCACTGTCGGAGACGAGCAGGGCCGGTCGGCGGCGGGGTCCAGGCGGCCGCCTCGGTCTTCGACGGTTCCCCTTGGGGCTGGCAGGCTGGGTAGCGGCGGACAGCAGCTTCTCGAAGCCGGGTCAATCCCTTCCAAGCAGTACGGCCACCGGCAGGTCCTTCACCAGGCCTACCTCCACTGGCCAGGTGCCTTGGGGGGACGAAATGACCATTTCACGGGCCGGTACTTGACGAGTGTCTCCGTGCACACAGGTAATCGGTAGGAAGTTTTTCCGGCCGCTTCGCGGGGCACACAGCCGCGCCTGGATGAGGGTGACCGCACTGCCTGAGTCCAACAGGGCCCGGAACCGTCTTCCATCCACCTTCACATCTGCTTCGGGGGCTCCCGCCGGCAACCGTTGGTGAAGGATGCAGCCTGCCAGCCAGGCTCGCGGAGGCGACGGTGGTTCGGCACTTGGCATGGGCTCATCTCGCGGTGGGGGAACCGTCGGCCTGCTGACGGGTCGCGCGGTGCCTTCGAGCGGGCGTCGCTCCTGGACCACCCTCCGGGGGAATGGCGGCAGCTGGTCCCCTGCCCCGCTGGGATGAACGGCATCCGCCAGCTCGATCGCCTCCACTAGTTCCCGGACGTCACGTGGGTCCCTCATGCCGACGGCCTGTCGGTGGGTGCGGGGTAGTGCGCGCAGGAGGCGATCGACCACCACTCGTTCCGCTACCTGTGTTGGTGTGGGGTTTCCTGCCAACAGCCAGTGCTGGGCGAGGTGGCTGAGTTCGGCTGCCTGGGCACGGGCTGGCACCCGGGGCTTGTATTCCCACTCGTGGAACTGCTGGGCGGCACTTACAGGGGAGAGGCCCAGCCTCGCCAGGATCTCTCGCTTCACTTCGACATAACTGTCGGCACTCGTCAGGGGGAGCGAGAAGTAAGCCCTCTGTGCTTCACCGGTGAGTAGGGGTGCCAGCGCACGTGCCCACTCGTCCTCTGGCCATCCCTCTCGGTGGGCAGTGTTTTCGAAGACCTGAAGGAAGGCTTCCACATCGTCATCGGCCGTCATCTTGGGCAACAGACGGGTGGCTTGTGCCCGAGGCTCAGGTAGCGGAACGCGCTGGGCCGCGGCCGCCCGGACGGCGGCGAGTTCATCCTCCGTCCTGCCCAGGCGAGTGGCGAGGTGTTCCGCTATTTGCTGCTGGCGGATGCTAACCTCAGCGAGGCGTTGTAAGACGTCCTCCATCGCGGGGCCGCGCGTGCCGCCTTCCGTGGTGCTGCTGACAGAAAGCAAAAAAAAATTAGGAGTTGGGGCGGTGACCTTGTCGGTGATTCCTCACTGTTCTGCCTGCATTCTCCACCACTGTCACGGGGTGAAGAACCACTCGACAAGAGGTACGTGAAATCAAAAGCCCCGGAGGGTGGGTTTATTGAAAAGTGAAGGGTGCCTGGTGAAGTGTCCTGATCTGCTTTCCGTTGGTTGGTGCTCCCCGTGTGCTCTCCGTGCTCCTCTGTGCCAATCAAGGGGAAAGTGGGTGTCCAGACGTGCTCCAAAGGGTGTGGGCTGTCGGTCACTCGCTGCTTTCTGTGGGGATAGGAGAGAGGGGTTAGTCCAGCTTTGCGTTCTGGTTGAGAACCTCTTCTCAGTGCAACATGTGCTGCTTTTCAATGTGCTGGCTGATGGGGAGCAGCTGTGACCGATCAGCCGGTGACGAGGACGTGCAGGTGTTTTGGTTTGGTTTCCAGGGCGACGCTGATTCCTCTGGGAGTGCTCGTCACAATATATATATATATATATATATATATATATATATATATATATATATATATATATATATTTAGACTTCTATACATTCAGATTTACATCTATATATTATTCAGACACAACAATATATTGAGACTTATAATAATGTATTCACAATTTACATTATATATTTAGGCTTATAACTATATATAATTATTTCCTGTTTGGCACCTCTTAATATGTATAGTAGTTTGTAAAAAAAAAAAAATGTGCTGATATAGATTCCATTATGTAGATTTGATACATTTTAGAATATTATTCAGAATACAATATAGGAACTGTAAATCTGCAATGGTCAATTTTTTGAATTGACTTATTTAGAATGTGGTTATTAATCATAATATATTTGCAAAACACATGGCATGTCCTATGCTACATAATAGCACTGTTCCCCTTCAAGGGAATTTCGAACTGTGTCCTCTAGGAGTTGCTATGGGGAATGCCTCATCGTCACCCGTGTCTGAAGCATAAATTGAAAAACACCAACAACATGTTGACTGGCAACAGACCATGATGTCACTACCTGTGCGACTTTAGTATAAATAGGTGCCGAGAGAACATGTCATCCTCTTCTTCATCTTCATTGACTGTTTTATTTGAAGCATACAGTGTTTAGGAGTGCATGTTTCTCGCTTTGCACTGATACCTACAGTTCACATGGCTTGCATGATTTGGATTTGTGTGTGTAGTGAAGAGCGGGCACGTCCTACTCTCGAGGGAGTTGGATGCACTCTGCTGTGCTCATTGTGATGCACTCACGGGACTACTGGGGGAGAAGTTTTTATTTCACCATTTACCCAAGTTTGTAGACAGTGTTTGCATGTGTGCATCTGCATCTCACAGAAGAGAAGGGATGCAAAGGTGTGCTCAGCGGCCTTCAAATTCTTCATTCCACGAAGGTCTTAGCCCATACAAACTCAGGAGTCCTGGGCCGTCTTGATCTGAGGATCAGAAACGGGCACAGAAGGCTAGTGGCATGGCTCACGCCCCCCCATATTTATATATATATACATTGTTCCCTTAGCTAAGTAAATTACTGCTAGCTGTTCTAGCATTGGAACATGCGGTAGGTCAAGCTCCCATCTCATTTAAAAGCTGGGTGTTTGCCCCTCCCCTCAGCTAGATATTTACTGCTAGCCACTCCAGGATTATTACCATAGATTGAGTTGATGACTCTCAAACATATTGGTTTTGGGATATACCATTCCATCTATGAGCTGCTCTTTCAGAGTCCAATGAGAGACCCTTAGAACAGTTTCCTAAAAGTGTGCACGTGAAGTCTTTGCCAACTTTCTAAAGTCCACACTGTGGTAAGTTTGCACTTTAGTACTTTCTAAAATCCTATATGGTGAGGGCTTTATGCGGTTGCTTTGTGCCCTTTCTTGAGCTGTTAAGCCCTGTTTGTGAAGCATTGGAACTCAATGAATGGCATTGTTAACCAAGTAAGTAAGATTATTGGTTCTAAGCAGACTGGGTTATCAGATAGTTTTGAGCGGTCCGTCTTCCAGAAAGCCAAAACTATTCTTGTGAAACATACTCATCTGCTGTTTCATGAGTTTAACATTCTTCCTTCTGAGTTACATTATAGTATGCCTAAACCTAAGAGTAACCGGTATGGATTTTATTTTATTCCTACTGCTGTCAGACTCTTAAACCTGTGAGAGTGTTGTTTGTGATGTTTATGGATTGTTTTTAATTTGATGGTTGTGTGTTGTTTACAGATTTTATGCTGCATCAAAAATAGCCCCTTGGGCTTAGAATAAACTTGAACATTGAACCTTGTTCATCTTGGGTGCCACTCCAAATATGTATCTTCAGGATACCTGTTTAAACAAGGTGTTGCTACTAGGGATCCATGGAGATAGTTCCTTCAAGCTTATGTGAGAGCAAACGGTTGCACCTGTAGGACAGGCCAAGACTTAGTATGATGCTAGGATCTTGGTAGTATCCCTTAAAATGAATATAATTCCAAGCCTTGAGCTCTACCCCAGGCCCAGGAGTCTGTTCCTAACATGTAAGTTTGGGTGTGTAGCCTAGGCCTTTGGCAGTAAGGATAATGTCACGGACAGCCGTCTAATGTCCCAAGGGCAACTCCTATGGAAATTGTAGATTTGGTACTTAGTGCTTGCCATGGTTGGCCTGACTCCTCTCAGAAACCTCTAGGGGATACAGTTTCGAAGTTCCCTTGAAAGGGAACATCAAGTCAAGTCAAGTCACCTTTATTTATATAGGGCTTTAAACAAAAAACATTGCGTCAAAGCAACTGAACATCAATAATTAGGAAGACAGTGTGTCAATAATGCAAAATGACAGTTAAAGGCAGTTCACCACTAAATTCAATGATGTCATCATCTCAGTTCAGTTTAAATAGTATCTGTACAATCATTTTCAATTAAGTCGAACATTAATACAATAACTAGAGCACTTTCATCAGGTTTCTCAATCGGTGCATCACTGAGTGGGGAGAACCTGTTTAATGTTTTGATCGGAACAGAAGAGCGGTGTTTTGACCCACGACTATGCTGCCTCACTTTCACCCAGTTGCCCTGCTGCAGAGTCGCTGTTATCAGAACCAAAAAATTTACATGACTTCCTGAGCTAGACGCATCCAAAGCCGTATCTAGAGCCCTCACATTCTTACTGTCCTCAATTAAAGTTTGTATGCAAGTCTCTAATTCTGAAATCTTTTCTGTCAACCTAACTATTTCCCTGCATTTATCACATGTGAATCCCTCATCACCGACAGAGATAGATAAACTGTACATGTGGCAAGAGGTTTAAATAACAATAGCAGGAGAAGCCATTACTCACTGTGCTTCATGAAATATTCTTACCACAGTTGTTTGATGAACTTGGTGAAAAACTGGAGAGAGAGGAGAAAGAAAACAGCGATAAGCACGAATGGAAACGCTTATGACAAGGTAACGAATGCTAACGCGATGCAGGTGCACTGCACTCACGGATTTAAAATAAAAGTGAATGGCAAAATTAATCAGATTAAATTGATAGATAATATCAGAAATATGGTGGGAATTAAGTTATATTTTATCACTTTAAATAACAGAGAGTGATACTAAGATAAATATTCTATGGAAAAAATAAAGCTACACGGAGTAGTAACACTGTTCAACAGCCAATGTCTCAGATTACTTATGCAACCATGGTTCCCTGAGTAGGGAATGAGACACTGAGTCCTCTAGCTTCCTGCCATTCATCAAGACTATCTAAGACTTGATGGCTGCTATGTCAATTCTTCATAATCAGTTAGGAACCTAGGTGTGTTATTTGACAGCAATCTTTCCATAAAAAGCCACATTTCAAGCATTTGTAAAACTGCATTTTTCCGTCTCAAAAATATATCTAAATTACAACCTATATTCTCAATGTCAAATGCTGAAATGTTAATCACCCATTTCTGACTTCAAGGTTAGATTATTGCAGCGGTTCCCAAACTTTTTTTCCTGCACACCCCCTTCTATGTCCCAACCGGGTTGGCGCACCCCCAGTCCCCACTTAAAGAAAAAAATGCAACAAAGCTGTCTTTTATCGCCATATAAAGAATCCTGTTTAATCGTGCGCAAATAACCAGAACACGCATGACAATAAAAACATCAACAAAGTTTCAATACAATGCAACAAAGCTACGCACAAGCTTCCACTTTTAAGAGGACGAGCGACAGACACAGGTACAGTAACAGAAAGCACGATTATTTTCAGCCGTGTAAAAAAAAAAACATTGCAGCAATAGGCTAGGCCTATTAAATGACCATGGAGCTAGCAGCAGCATCATCTCAACCCGCGGCCCATCACGAATTCAAATGCGGCCCAGCATGCTGAACACAATGATTATTTTATTTTATTTTTCAGTTTTACAATTATTTATTTTTTTACATTAATTTAAAAATGTACTTAAGGAATATAAGCTATAGCCTAATGTTTTTTATGTTAAATTATTTTGTGTATCATATAGTATTTTCAGACATGAGCAGAACGCATTTAACGAACACATACAAGCGCCCACTTTGGCAGAATAGCCATCAACAGCCATTAGTTCGGTAAAATTGAGCATCAGCATGGACAATTTTGTTTTTTAATGAAAAAAAAAAAGAAATGTGAAAAATGCCAGCGAATGAACACATTGAAAAAATATAGTTGCATTATCAGTAGTGAAGGAGAGTGCTGGATTTTTCGTTGAAGTTTGCCCCGCATTTACAATCTTCCTTAATTGAAGAAATGTGGCAAAACATCTTTCGAGAGAACCTCATATTATTACATTTTAATGTGCTTTCCATATTTGGATCAACATAGGCTACACTTGTGAACGCACATTTTCTGCAATTTTGCACGTCAGGGTCATGCTCCCGTGCGCGTCTAAGCCTATGTTAAACTCTCCGCGTCTGCGGGGAGACCGTTATGGACCACTAGGTAGGAGTGACGTAATCATCATCTTGGGAGAGTGTGCGGAGGCTCTGAGAGGACGAACGCGTACCTCCGATTTTTTTTGATCGCGCGGACAGGTGCGCGTGGTCAGTAGGCTTCAAAAGCACAACTGCACATGTGGAGGCAGTGTGAAGAAGCCCATTGCTATTCGAACCTGTGCAATCCATTTGCAAATGGACCATTGTGCGGCCCAGTGGAAAAAAAGGTTGAGAACCACTATAACATAATGGTCATTGAAATTAGAATGACAGTACATTGGATTAAATTGCAATGAAGTTACAGACGATCCACATTCTTGTCTCTGTTGCCTCCAAATCCTCACTCTCTCTTGGCCCCTCTCCTCCTGACTAACAACTTTATCATAAGATGTCCGACTTGACAGCTTCCCTGATTTCAGCCAGTTAAGCATATTTATAATACTATATATTATGGAATGAATGAAAGGAGTTGGCACGCATATAGCCTGCAGTACATAAAAGAAGAAGAGTGCTAGAGAGTTACTAGAACCAGGAAGTATGAATATATTTGCCCGGTTCTGTCTACACTGCACTGGCTCCCTATCTAACATTGTATAGATTTTAAAATCTTACTTATAACTTATAAAGCCCTGAATGGTTTAGCACCTCAGTATTTGAATGAGTTCATGTTACATTATAGCCCTCCACATCTGCTGCATTCTCAAAACTCTGGCAATTTTATAATACCTAGAATATCAAAATCAACTGTGGGTGGCAGATCCTTTTCCTATTTAGGATCTTTAGCACCCAAACTCTGGAATAACCTACCTAAAATAGTTCGGAAAGCAGACACACTCTTGCAGTTTAAATCTAGATTAAAGACCTATCTCCTTAACTTAATTCACTTCTAATATCCAAATCCGTGAAAGAATTTTTAGGCTGCATTAATTAGGTAAACCGGAACCGCAAACTGTTACCATAACACCATTATTTCTAAATCGTTAGAAGAATGGAACTAATATTAGAAAAGACAGTGGAGACCAGGACAACTAGATGAACCACAGATAAAGATCCCCTGTAAAGATCTTGTCTCAGATGACCACCAGGACAAGACAACAGGAAACAGAGGATTCTTCTGCACAATTTGACTTTGCTGCAGTCTGGAAATGAACTGCTGGTTTTGTCTGCTCAGAGAAGAACTGCCCGACTGAGCATGGTTTCTCCCAAGGTTTTTCTCCATTCTGTCATCGATGGAGTTTTGGTTCCTTGCTGTTGTCATATCTGGTTTGCTTAGTTGGGGACACTGCATTTCTATTGATTGAAACTGGTTTCATATCGCTATCTTACATGCTATATGAATAAAGTACATGAATAAAGATTAATTTTGGACATGCAATTCCCTAATAAGCCACTTGGGGTAATATGAGAGGCTGAGAAAAATGACCACTGTAGTCTTCTACTGATTGAAACTGGTTTCATGTCTCTATCTTCCTGCTGAAGAAAGTTATTAGAAAAAGAAAGTTAATTCTGGACATGCAGTTTCCTAATCAGCCACTTGGGAAAGGCTGTAAAAATGTCCTCTGTCCCCTTCTACTGAATAACAATGGTTTCATATCTCCATCTCCATGATGTAAAAAGTTATTTCAAAAAGAAAAGTTAATTTGGGACATGAAATTCCATAGTCAGCCACTAGAGTAGAATGAAAGACTGTCCACTGTCACTGTTTATTGACTGACAATGGTTTCATGTCTCTATCTTCCTACTGAAGAGAGTTATTACAAAAAGAATAATAATTTTGGACATGCAACTCCCTTTTCTACAAATTGAGGCAAAAAGAGAAGATGTGAACAATGTCCACTGTCCCTCTCTATCGATTGGCACTGGTTTCATGTCTCTAGCTTACTGCTGAAGAAAGTTATTACAAAAAAAAGGTTACTTTTTTACATGCAATTCCCTAGTCAGCCACTTGGGGTAAAAACTTGGGGTTGTGAAAAATTTCAACTGTTTCCTTCTACTGATTGACACAGGTTTCATGTCCCTGTCTCCCTGATGTAAAAAGTTATTACAAAAAGAATGTTAATTTTGGACATACAATTGCCTTTTCTATGAATAGAGGTAAAATGTAATGCCCCTTTCCATTGATTGGTTTCTTACTGCTGAAGAAAGTTTTTACAAAAAAAAAAATATTAAATTTGGAAATTCAATTCCCTAGTCAGTCACTTGGGTAAAAAGAATGGTTGTTAAATAGTCCCCTTCTACTGAATGAAAGTGGTTGCATGTCTCTGTCTTCCTGTTGTAAAAAGCTATTACAAAAATAAAGTAAATTTTGAACATGCAATCTCCTTATCTGTCCATAGGGGTAAACATATAGGTTGTGAAAGAATGTCTCTACCTTCTTTCTGGACAAAGTTATTACAAAAAGAATGCTACTTTTGTTTCAATTCAAGTTTATTTGTATAGCGCTTTTTACGATACAATCATTACAATGCAACTTTACAGAAAATTAAGTTTCAACAATATTTAGTATTATCTTATAAGTGGTGAGTCTCAGTTTATGTGCATATGACAGGATTTTGTGAGAAAAATTAACACAAGACGTAGTCATCCAGATGATGAACATTATTACCAGCAATTATTATATGATGCAAACACACTTGTAGCAATATTTGTTAGTTTGGTTTGTTGTTTCAGTGTTGGCATCATCTGGGGTCCTCTGAGGGGTCAGCATCATCTCTTCTCAGGTGTTCTGGATCCAGACTGGAGCTAAAGTAAGGACTCTAGCTGCTGCATTTTGGACTACCTGTAGCTTGCTTACTGAAGATGCAGGACAACCACCTAGAAGTGCATTACAATAGTCCAGTCTAGAGGTCATGAATGCATGAACTAGCTTTTCTGCATTAGAAACAGGTAACATGTTTCGTAGCTTGGCAATGTTTCTAAGATGGAAGAATGCAGTTTTTGTAAGTTGCTGTCTAATAAAACACCCAGATTTTTGACTGTAGAGGTAGTAACAGTACATCCATCTAGATGCAAACTGTAGTCTACTACTAAGATCTTCTTCCTTTTTTGGTCCAATAATTAATATCTCTGTCTTATCCAAATTTAATAGGATAAAATTATTGGTCATCCGATCTTTTACATTTTTAACACACTATGTTAGCTTAGATAATTTAGAAGTTTCATCTGGTCTTGTTGAGATATATAGCTAAGTATCATCAGCATAACAGTGGAAACTAATCCCGTATTTTCTAATAAAATTACCAAGGGGCAACATGTATATTGAAAATAGAAGGGGGACCTAGGACGGATCCTTGTGGCACCCCATATTTTACTGGTGATAAATGCGATGACTCCCCATTTAAATAAACAAAATGGTAGAGATCAGACAGGTAGGATCTAAACCATCTTTGAGCCTGCCCTTGAATACCTGTATAGTTCTGTAATCGATCTATGAGTATGTCATGATCTATGGTGTTGCACACAGCACTAAGATCAAGTTAAACTAGCAATGAGATGCAGCCTTGATCTGACGCAAGAAGCAGGTCATTTGTAATTTTAACATGTGCAGTTTCTTTGCTATGGTGGGGCCTCAAACCTGAAAGCCTGAAAGTCTTCATACAGATCATTTTTTGTAGAAAGGAGCTCAATTGAGCAGACACAACTTTTTCCAAAATTTTAGACATAAATGGAAGATTTGAAATAGGCCTATAATTTGCCAGTTCACTAGGATCTAGTTTTGGTTTCTTAATAAGAGGCTTAATAACCGCCAGCTTCAATGGTTTTGGGACGTGACCTAATGATAACGACGAGTTAATGATATTGAGAAGTGGTTCTTTGGCAACAGGTAACAACTCTTTCAGTTATTTAGTGGGTACACTAAATTATTTATATTTTAATTATATTTTGCTCCCTTATTACATCCGATTCTGCTCTGGTCATGAGATTCAAGATTCCATTCTAATGTGTGTTATTGTATATTTGGAATTTTATCTTCATCCACTATTTCTCAGTCTCTACTGTAATGTCGGTGTCTACTAATCACTGAATGCACAGCGTTGCCGACAGCACATTCTGATGACTACAACTATTGATGTGGTTACATAAATACAAGTAATCAGTTTAACACGTTAACATGGCAGATTTTAATTTAGCTCGGGAATAGAAGGTTATCCCACCCCTTTCAACAGATTATCATTTCGGTTTGGGCAATTTTATATGGAGCATTTTCATTCAGACTGGACGTCATCCTAAATTTCGAAGGTTGTATGCTTCCCCTGCTGGACTACCACCCTCCATTATTCAACTTCCAGCATTAATGCATATTACATGCTCCTCGTGCCGCAGCAAGGGGTCATATGTATCACACATTTGCTTAAAGGGGGGCTACAATGGTGTTTCATGGATTCAGAGTTGTTCAGTGTTAAAGAGATGGATTCACATGCTAAACATGGCCAATTTGGATGAATGGAGTTTTTTTGTGCCGAAAATCTTACTTCTGGGCTGTACAAGTTCGGTAGTTTTGATCATGGATCTAATGACGTACATGATGGTGGAACTCCTTATGAGCATTTCTCATGGGAATGCATGCCTCCGCACATGTCGACCAGAAGACAGCGAGACCTCACCATAAACATAATTCATCGGGAATTCGTTGGCAGCGCTGCATAGGATTTGTTAGAGAATGTCTCGAAATAAGTGTGTTTTGGATGTGAGGGAGAGTTTATTATGTTCAGCTTCTCAAAGAACCTAGCATTACATGAACCGTGGATGCAGTTTGCCTTTCCAGGGCAGCAATGGAGTGTAGCAAGTGTGTTTGTGTTCTCGTCATCTCAGTGACGAATGTTTTATAAACAAGACCAGGGGATGCTGAATTTGCACATCATAAGTGAGTATATTATTGAAAACAACACAAAACATCAGTATTATAGCTCCGTCCACAGCATGCCTACAGGAGCTTGGTTTTCCAGAGAGAATTGGAAGCTGTATTTTGTTGTTGTTGTTGTTGTTGTCTTGCAGATATGACAAGGCTGGAGACTTTTGGAGACTTTTCGGTACTGCTCTGAGGGTACTCGGGATTGGCATGACATTTAAGCATATTAAGAAACATGCTCGTTGCACCTCCTCAATTTCTTAACTTTGGGTGATGCTTCCCCTTTGTGATTTACAGCATGGTAGATACATAAAACTGGATAATATACAACTGCCATCGTATTCGATTGCTGCTGCTAGGGGTGTATGCTTCCCCCTTTACAATCACAGCAGGGCCGTCGCCAGAACATACCAAATGGGGGGGCATTTAATTTTCATAGGGGGGCACACTTTTTTTAATGATCTGAGACAGACCATAACATAAACCCATATTAGGCTATAACTAAAATAGACCACAATAGTCTTGTTTTGTTCAATTATTCAAATAAAATACTTCACCGTTTGATCTCAACGTCTCTGTTTATTGTCTCTTAACATTTCCAAAACCGCCAAAAATTTATTCTGAGATCGCATGCAACCCACAGCTCAGCTGCGCAAAGGAATTGCGTATAAACAATACAATACTGTATGCTTAACTAAATGAATTGCATGATTTATATATACATATACTTGCACACAAACTGCATATTGTAATTTGAATTAATAAAACTACTAACACAAAAATAACATATTGAAAGGTCTGCTGCTGGAGACTTGCCATTGGCTGTTGTATTTGAATAATTAATGAGGTAGGTCTTTGCAAGGTTTGGGTGCTGTTTTGGGATGTTTTAACAGTCATTTATGAATATAATTATATTTAAAATTATGTTCTGTGTAATAATGCGTTGAATAATGAATCGTCTGAATCATTTCTGAAGGTAATGTGTTATGCATTTCTAGTGTCACCGTTGTAGGTGATTACTGTTCCTGTGAGCCAAGTTCTGCTGAAACAATGTTATTAGTGCAATGAACTAAGTGAATAACAATCAACATCGAACGTCTTACTGCGCGTTCATACCGGCAGCGTCGGGCGCGTCAAACATCGCTCTTGTCGCTCTGCTCATGACACTGTAGAAAAACCATAGACAGTAAAGAGAAAAACTCGTGAGAACTCAGGTGATCTTACGTAGACCGAATACGTACTAAACGTGGAAGCAAAGCAAACAGACTTGTTGATCTCATGCAGACTAACCACAAGGAGGTTAACGTTATAAGTTGATCTCATTAAATGTTGTTGTGGACGAAATATTAAGTTCCTTTACTTAAAATGAACGATCTCAGACACCTTGGTCCACGTATCAATTTTAATTATTTTTTTATGTCCCTGTACGCAAACAGGGACACATCATAGATTACTGCAAACGCGAAACAGCAATCAACCTGTCCTCTAGTTTGCTTGGGAACTAATGTGATCGGAGCTGCGTCCTCTGGAATCCTCTCAAGCGGTTGACTTCTACGTTCCGATTGGTTGCTGCCCAACCGCGTCATAGCTCATTACCATAAAGTTGCCTTGATTTAAACTCTGCTCGACGCTCTCAAAGGCCAAGTCGCGCCGCGCCGCTCCTCGCTGGTTTACATTGAAAATGAATGACTTCCGGCCACTTTGACGCTCTCGACGCCGGCGGTGTGAATGCACAGTAATGCAAGTTTGGTTAATTGTTCTGTGCGTTACGTTTAGGGGGGCACAAAAAGTCATTTGGGGGGGCACTGCGCCCCGATGCCCCCCCTTGACGACGGGCCTGAATCACAGTTGCTTTATGCATTTTAAGAACATGCTTGTTGCACATCCTCTATTGTTTAACTTGGGTGACGCTCATGATTTTTCAGCATGTTAGACACTTAAAATTGGATAATATACAAACTGCTGTTGTATTATTATGCTACTGCTAGGGATATGCGTCCCCCTTAATGTGATTTTTCAGCATGTTAGACACTTAAGCAGCATGCTTGTTGTATGCTTTCTTTCCGAGTTTGGGTGATGCTTCCCCCATAAATATAGTATCAAGCAACATTTCTCATTGCTGGCCATTCAAATTGCATCAGTTGTGTTGCGGAGTTTTTTTCATATGGTTGTTTTGGGGGTTTGTCTTGCTGCTCTCCCCGCTCTGTCCAAGCATGGCTGCATGGACAGGCGTGTGGAGTGTTGCCCAGAACATAACCATAACGCCAACACTAACTGTATGCAATTATAATAGTCATAAATATACTTGACAGAAGTGGTCCTGATTGAAATCGAGTATCGCGTTAGTTCAGTCAGGCCACGTTAGTCATGCTTGCATCAGCTGACAGTCAGCTGTTCCTGACGTGTACCAATCCAGTCTTGACATCTATTACCTGCGGTCTATTTAAATTCCCATTCTTCAGTGTTTCTTCCATCGCATTGCTGCTTGCAATTAACTCTCTCCTCTAACCCCAACTCCACCAACTGAACCTGTAATCCGATCTAACTTTGTTCTTTCTGTACAGTCTCTTCCTTGGAAGCAGTCTCTATCACATTTTGTTTACAACTCATGTAATTGTGAATTGTAATTATGTATATATGGTTCTTATAATGGTTCTTATAATGGTTCTGTTCTGTACCCCAGGGGGGTTCTATTGTTGGATGTCGTATTGTTTCAAAGTAAAGTAAATGCTGTCACTAAGCCAGATTTATTTCCACTTCCAAAAATGGATGACTGCATTGACCAAGGGAAAGGGGCATGTGCGTCCTGTTAGTGCAAAGGTTGAAGCGATTGAGCAGTTTCCAGTGCCAACTACTAAAAAAGAGCTAATGTGTTTCCTCAGCCTTGTGGGCTACTACAGAGCTTCTGTAGGAACTTCTCTACAGTTGTGACACCTCTAACTAATTTGCTTAGAGAAAGAAAAGTTTGTGTTGTCTCCTGTGTGTCAAAGGTTAAAACACTCCTTTGTACTGCTCCTGTCTTGGCAGCACCACGTTTTGATCATCCCTTTAAGTTGTATGTGGATGCCAGTCAGGTCGGTGCTGGGGGTGTTTTGATGCAGGAGGAAGACCATGGTATTGGCCAGTACTGTGAGTTTCTTCTCAAGAAAGTTCAACTCTTGTCAGCTGAATTACTTAGTGGTTGAGAAGGAAACCCTGGCTCTGATAATGGCATTAAGACATTTTGAGGTTTTTGTTGGTGGTACTGCTCCTGTTGTGGTCTTCACCGACCACAATCCTTTAATTTTTCTTAATTCATTACAGTGTCCAAACCAGAGATTAATAAAGTGGTCCTTGTTCCTGCAATCGTATTGCCTTGATGTCCGTTATATTAAGGGGACTGACAACGTGGTGGCAGATGCGTTTTCTAGAGCTCCACAGGCGTAATCTATGGGCTTAATGCTCCCCCCTGTTTTTTTCCCAAACTCTCAATTTGCTTCCTAGGTGCACGGATTGCTGAGCTAGGGAAGTGGTAAAGGGGGTGCTGAACTGTGGAACTGGGATAGAACTGATAATGGTCAAGCAAGAGAGGTTTGTTGATTTATGTAGCTTTGTTCAATAATCACCTTCTGATAGTTTTTTTCTTTATCAAATTATGAATTGAGTTATTAGTCATGTGTTGATTATGGGATTCCCGTTGGGACCCCGCTCTTATGGGGGGGGGGGTGATTCCAGAAGTCATAGATCCTCTTCTGACTATTATTAATTCCTCATTGTCATTCGGATATGTCCCCAAAACCTGCAAACTGGTTGTTATTAAGCCTCTCATAAAAAAACACAACTTGACCCCAAAGAACTAGTTAATTATAGACTCAAATCTCCATTTTCTGTCCAATATACTAGAAAAGTTATAATCCTAACAATTAAGTTCATTCTTATAGAAAAATGACCTGCTTTTATCATCTGATCGTATTTGTATCTCTCTATTAGTGCTATTGGATCTTAGTGCTCCATTCAACACTATTGACCAGAAAAATTAATTGCATAGACTAGAACACTTTGTTGGCATTAATGGATGTGCATTAGCATGGTTTAAATCGTACTTATATGACATCAATCAGTAGCAGTGAATGAAGAGGTATCGTATCGTTACTCTTCGCGCTTTACATGTTATCCTTGGGAGATATCATCAGGAAACACGGTGCTAGCTTTCACTGTTATGTTGAAGTTACTCATCTCTATATTTCTTTGCGGCCCAGTGAAACATACAAATTTGAAAAACTAATAGAATGCATAGTCGATATTAAAAACTGGATGACGCGTAATTTCTTACTGCTAAATTCAGAGGTGTTAATTATAGGACCTAAAAAATCTGCATGTTATAACCTAGAACGCTGTCTACAACTTGATGGTTGCTCTGTCAATTCTTCTTCATCAGTTTAGAACCTAGGTGTGCTATTTGATAGCAATCTTTCCAATCTTTCAATGTCAAATGCAGAAATGTTAATCCATGCATTTATGACCTCAAAGTTAGATTGCTGTAATGCTTTATTGGGTGGTTGTTCTGCACCTTGGTAAACAAACTCCAGTTAGTCCAAAATGCAGCTGCTAGAGTTCTTACTAAAACCAGGAAGTATGACCATATTTGCCCTGCTCTGTCAACACTGCACTGGCTCCCTATCAAACATTGTATAGATTTTAAAATCTTGCTTATTACTTATAAAGCCCTAAATGGTTTAGCACCTCAGTATTCGAATGAGCTCTTTACATTATAAAACACTAGACAGAAACTTACACATCATATAAGTGATTTGTTTGAGCACTAGAAAAATACAATAAGAATAATTTGAGTAAGAAAAATAATAATAATAATAATATTGAACTTTGTATTCCAATTACAGAAAATCCTGAGATTGCTAGAAATGCAGCATTTACAATGAATTACAATGCAAGTAAGTGCTGATGTGCTCATGGCCACTTATACAGATGGTAATAACACAAATGCACCACAAAGAAAATAATCCACTCTCTCTATTCATATAGACGCATTCACTTTAATAGCCCTGATCATATAGTAATAGCGAGCTGATTTGGGCTGATTTGCACTCAAACAGATGGTTATCATGCAGATACATTCACATTCAACATATAACACACTCTCACATACTGTATATTAAAACTGTTGAAAAATAAAACAAACAAAGCAAAAGGCGATCGCTATAAGTTCCAACTCCATCAGCTGACAGGTGTATCAGAGTGTGTCACAAGCCGTCACGAGAGAGCGCCATAATTAAAATATACTATCTTTCGCATATCTTTCATTCACTTTTTTTTCCATTGGATCTGTTTGTGACACTGTACGCTACAAAACCATGCCATTTTTTTACTACCAAGACACAGTTTCTTAGCGTGAGTTGTTCCATAACAGACACAAACAGTTCTGTCGCTGAAGACCTGAAACGTAAACAAAGGAATTATGATCCATATAACAACGTTATTGCTTCGTTGGACCAAACGTGCTCCATGAGATTTTGTTCAGTGGACTCTTCCTTTTCTAACTAAACCAGGATTTACAGCTGTGGATGTGTATATGACTCGTTTTATGACCAATCTGGTATGTACAGCGTTTCCATTGTTCGTGTTTTTATGGGTACTGCATACACAAATGTAGCAAATACAGTCTTTATAAGCTTTCCACTGAAAAACAGCAATCTATCTTCGATGCTTGAGGCTTAGATCTTTATAATGATATATAGTTTGTCAAGATTAAATTTGTCCTGTTTCATTAAATCTATTCATAATCACTGACATGTGTGAGTTGAGGGGCGTTGAGGACGCACGCGTCGGGGTGCAGGCTAACAGGTTAAAGGATTTTTAGGCTACATTAACTTGGTAAACCGGAACCGGGAACACTTCCCATAACACCTGATGTACTTGCTACATCATTAGAAGAATGGCATCTACGCTAATATTGGTCTGTTTCTCTCTTATTCCAAGGTCACCATAGCCACCAGATCCAGTCTGTATCTAAGTTAGAGTCTCACTGCAGTCACCCGGATCCAGTATGTACCTAGAAAGGACCTCTACAGCCCTGAAAGACAGCGACAACTAGAGCCCAAGGTACAGATCCCCTGTGAAGACCTTGTCTCAGACGACCACCGGGACAAGACCACAGGAAACACATGATTCTTCTGCACAATCTGACTTTGCTGCAGTCTGGAATTGAACTACTGGTTTCGTCTGGTCAGAGGAGAATTGGCCACCCGACTGAGCCTGGTTTCTCCCAAGGTTTTTTCTCCATTCTGTAACCGATGGTGTTTTGGTTCCGTGCCGCTGTCGCCTCTAGCTTGCTTGTTTGGGTCACTTCATTTACAGCGATATCATTGACTTAATTGCAAATGATTGCAAAGATACTATTTAAACTGAACTGAGATGATGACATCACTGAATTCAATGATAAACTGGCTTTAACTGTAATTTTGCATTATTGACACACTGTTTTCCTAATTAATGTTGTTCATTTGATTTGACGGAACCTTTTGTTTAAAGCGCTATATAAATAAAGGTGACTTGATTTGACCTAGGTTCCTAACTGATGATGAAGAATTGACAAAGCAGCCATCAACTCTTAGACAATGTTCTAGGTTATTACATGCAGAGTTTGTAGGTCCTATAATTAACACCTCTGTTATTTTTTTTTTCAGAATTTAGCATAAAGGTATTACTCATCCAGGTTTTTATATCAACTATGCATTCCATAAATGTTTTAATTGGTATGTTTCTCCTGGCCCAGAGAGCTAACACAATGCTTCCTGATGATATGTCCCAAGCGTAACATATAACATGTATGTCAGGGTTTGCAAGGGAGGAACTCAAGTGCAGACAGGGATCGGGTTACACACAGGATTTATTAATACAAAAGGGGAAAACAAAAACCCACGAGGGGGAAAACAAGGACTAGGGCAGATACAAAATAACTAAACAGGACTGATTAGACAAGATAAACAAAGACTCAAAACTAGAGAACACTAACTACAAATAAACACTCACGGTTATACAGGACACAATATCTCAAAGGGGTTACCAGGGTATAATCACAGGTGAGGAACACAATGAACCGACGTAAGACAGAGCACACTAGGAAAGCTAAATAGGGGAACAATTAAGACATGACAGGTGGCACAGATAGCAATCACGACACGACTAGGTTAACAAGGGGGGCGGGGCAAGGGAACGAGACAACACAAGCACAAAGACAAGGCCATGTGCTTGAACACAAAACACGGGTCTGCCATGATCCTGCCTCAAGACTAGGAAAAATCAAGGACACGAGGGCAGGATCATGACAGAACCCCTCCCTTAAGGAGCGGCTTCCAGACGCTCCTCAAAGGAACATCAAACACGGGACATGACTGACATGACAGACTGGGACAAAGACACAAACCAACAAGACATGACAAATAACAACAACAACGGCAAACATGAATACACAATGGCCGGGTTAGGGTGGCAAATCAAAAAAAACAAACAGGGAAGGGGAGGAGGCGGGAGCACAAAGTTCATGGGGGACAGACCAGGGTGGGTGGGTGGGAGGGGTAGGGATCTTGAGGGACAGGACTGACGGGGACTTCTAGGATCCGGACAAGACTAGACAAATAATCTGAAAAGGCTTTAGCAGCTAGGATAATTGGCATCTCCTTACGAGATGAGACAGACCGTACTAGAGTCTTTGCTGCAGAGTCGGCCGCGGCACTCTCCTCCGCTCTCACGACTGCAGACTTGCATACAGCTCTCTTCTTTGCCGGCTCGGGCACGCCAGCGCTCACCGTTGCTGGCTCGGGCACGCTCACCGCTGCTGGCTCGGGCACGCCAGCGCTCTCCGCTGCTGGCACGGGCACGCCAGCGCTCTCCGCTGCTGGCACGGGCACGCCAGCGCTCTCCGCTGCTGGCACGGGCACGCCAGCGCTCTCCGCTGCTGGCACGGGCACGCCAGCGCTCTCCGCTGCTGGCACGGGCACGCCAGCGCTCTCCGCTGCTGGCACGGGCACGCCAGCGCTCTCCGCTGCTGGCACGGGCAGGCTCACCGCTGCAGGAGGAGACAAAGTCGCAGGACCGGAAGACCCCTTCTTCTTCCTCTTCCTCCTTGGCCGCGGTGCAGAGGCCACAGCTGGATCAGAGACAGGTTGGGGGAGTTCGGTCTTAGGCAGGGCAGACTCTGACGCCGACGCCTCCGAGGCTGACTCCCACGACAATCGTCTCCCTCGCTTCATGGGGAGACTGCAGGCTGTGGAAGGCGCCTCAGGGCTCTGGGGGGGACTTGCCTGATCCCCCAGAGTTGCCACGGCCAGGACACGACCCTCTGGGATCGTTGGCAGGTGGGTAGGTGGAGGGGACCTCTGTGGCTCCTCCTCTCGACCGCTTGCTCCGGAGCGACCTCCACTGGTCCCCCGGAACACCACTAGGCGAGAGCCCTCAAAACCATCCCGCTTGCTGGCTGATACAGCTCTCAAAACCATCCCGCTTGCTGGCTGATGACATCCAGCATTGCCTCCTGTCTGCTGAGTTCCTTGGTGGTTGGTTCATTCTGTTGTGAGGATGGGTTTGGGACGAACTCAGATGCAGACAGGATGTACTGATCACAAGATTTATTATACAAAAAGGGGAAAACAAAACCCACGAGGGGGAAAACAATGACTAGGGGAGACACTAAATAACTCTACAAAACACAATAAACAAGGTAAACAAAGACTCTGAACACTAACTACTAACAAACACTCACGGTAGTACAACGACTTCTTTGAGGGGTTACAAGGACACAATATCTCAGGAGGCTGACAGGTAGGAACACATAAGTAGAACAATCACAGTGAACCAACGTAAGACAGAGCACACTAGGAAAGCTAAATAGGGGAACAATTAAGACACGACAGGTGGCACAGATAGCAATCACGACACGACTAGGTTAACAAGGGGGGCGGGGCAAGGGAACGAGACAACACAAGCACGTGGCCCAAAGACAAGGCCATGTGCTTGTACACAAAACATGGGTCTGTCATGATCCTGCCTCAAGACTAGGGAAAAATCAAGGACACGAGGGCAGAATCATGACAATGTAAGCCTGAAAAGTAACATACTTCATACAGCACTTGTGATTGATATGATACCTCTTCATTCTGTGTAACAAATAGATAGTGGTGAGATATGTATGATTTGAACCATGCAAATGCACTTCCATTAATGCCAGCCGCGTTTTCTAGTTCATTCAAGAGAATGTTGTGGTCAGTAGTGTTGAAGGCAGAACTAAGATCTAATTGCACTAATAGAGAGATACAACCAAAATCAGATGTAAAAGCAGGTCATATGTAACTCTAAGGAGAGCAGTCTCAGTACTATGATACAGTCTAAATCCTGACTGAAAATCCTCACAGATACCATTTTTCTCTAAGAAAAAGCCAAGCGGATGTGGCGGAAGACAAAACTTGAAATTCACTATAGCATCTATAAAGACAGCCTTCATGCTTTTAATGTGAAACTAGCCACAGCTAGACAGAATTTCTTCTCAAACCTTATAAACAGTAACTTGAGAGACTGACAAACCCCCCAAGTCAGATTCCCAGTGAAATGCTCTCAGACAGCAAATGCAATGAGTTTGCTTACTTCTTTTCTGAGAAGATCACCAATATCAGGAAGGCGATTAGCACATCCTGAAGTAATGCAGAGGTCAGACAGATTTGGCCACAATATCAAAAAGATACTATGCATCTAACAGCATCTAAAATCGTCAACCTGTTGACTATTGACTGTATTTTATGTAAAATCATTTTCTATTTTTAACTGTTTTAAATTATTTTTAAATAAGTAATTCTTTAAATTTCCAAAGTTTCAAAATTGCTTGTTTTATTTTTGTTCATATATATTTTACTTTCTTTTATGTAAAGCACTTTGAATTACCATTGTGTACGAAATGTGCTATATAAATAAACTTGCCTAGCCTTGCCTTGCCTAAGAAGAATATAATTGTGAAGATACTACCTTTTCTAGTATCCTGGACAGAAAATGGAGATTTGAAATAGATCTGTAATTAACTAGTTCTTTGGGGTCTAGTTGTGTGTTTTTTTTATGAGAGGCTTAAAACCAGTTTAAAGGTTTGGGGTACATATCCTAATGAAAATGACAAATTAATAATAGTCAGAAGAGGATGCATTTCTTCTGAAAGCACCTCTTTTAGGAGCTTAGATGGAATAGGGTCTAACATACATGTTGTTGGTTTAGATGATTTAACAAGTTTATACAATTCTTCCTGTCCTAAAGTAGAGAATAAGTGTAACTGTTCCTCAGGGGATCTATAGTGCACTGTCTTATGCGATACTGTAGCTTACGGCTCCATGGTTGCAATTTTATCTCTAATAGAATCAACCTTTGGAAGTAAAGTAGTTCATTAAGTCATTACTGCTGTGCTGTTGGGAAATGTCAACACCTGTTGATGCTTTATTTTTCAGTAATTTAGCCACTGTATTGAATAAAATACCTGGGGTTATTTTTGTTTTCTTCTATAAGAGCAAGGTATGTGAGCAAGTTTAATTGGCTCTGTGATGAGTGACCCGGAAATGGAGGAAGCTGCTCATTGGGAGATGGTGACTGCACCACTCCCTCCCCCGGAGGAGGGCCGGGTGGAAGATTTTTTGTTTAATTTTGTTTCTGTTCCACGGTTGGCCCAGCAGCGATCTACCTGAAGGACGCACACATTCATGTCTCAATCCTTGCGAACAGATGTGCGCACACATGGGCCTGATGCTCAGACACCTCAGCCCATTGGGTCTTCAGGTCAACCTGGAAAAGATTAAACTTGTGCCAATGCAGAGGATCTCTTTTCTCTGCATGTAGTTGGATCTGGTCAGCAAGACAGCACACCTCACCCAGGAACCTGATCAGTAGGTGCTGAACTGCCTCAAGACTTATATTTGTAGAGCTGGATGCTGGGTGACTCCTAACATGTTTGCTATAGCTTGCATGTTGAATGGTTTCCTCCTGTGTTCTCACCTCAAACATGTATTGGCACTATGAGGCCCGGTTCAGAGTCAGCTTGCGACGTCCTGGTTGCCTAGTTTCCCCTAACCGGCCAGAGCCTGTCAAGTCCTCCAGCACCCCGGCGGCCAGATGTTGGTGGAGCTTCCAGTACCAGGCCTTTCAGCCAATGAATTCCTGATATCTGGTGTGAGGCTAGTGCCCATATGAGTAACCCAGTTGAGGTCCCATATGTGCATCTCCATGGTACACCTACTAAGACTGTGTTTCCCCTGACAGTCTAAGTTCTGCCGTCTCTAAATGATGCAGCCATGAGCCATTTCAGAGACTTCTATGTGCAGTAGGGCCCCTCTGGTTTACTCCACATGAGTAAATCCCATCTGGGAGGAGGTGACTCTGCAGTGTGTCCTCTTCCAACTGGAAGGGCACCCTTTTCTCAGTGTTATACAAGTTCTACTGTTGGGTTGTGAGTAACAACTGTAGTTGACATTCACTGTGTAGAGCCCCGGTCTTATCATCTGCCTTATTGGAAGGATCAGGAGGCATACACAGGGAAATGAAGGGGGCAGCACCTGTGGTGTGTTGGTCGGAACCCCAATTTGTCTGTGATTACCAACGTGAAGTCAATAGTGACTGACTGAAAGGGAACGTCTCGGTTAAGTATGCAACCATCGTTCCATAAAGAATGTTCTGTATGTGTTTTGTGGCCTTAATTCAGTGACTTATTTTTTTCACGAAGCACGCATAAACTTTTTTTTCTCAAAAACACAATCACATATATAGATGCTGCTCACATATTATTGTAGCCCAGTTTGTGCTGATTACAACTTTAGCCATCAACATGTCTGTAAGCAAACATGAAAAAAGCACAAATGTCAGGGCATGTCAAAACTTTACCAGGGCCGCAAAACTCCTTCGGACCCCAGAAGGTTAATTAAGAATCTGTCCACACATACTTCTGTGTCTATTAACCCTCTATATGAATTCACATAACAATACTGAAATACATGATGTACATTGCAGTGAGTCGCAAAATATTTTTGGATTTAAACAGTCTTGGCTGTTTGCACGCTGTTACGCTGCACGCTGTTAACCAAGTGTTACATTAATAGTTAACCAAAAAATGAGAATTCTGACGTCATTTACTACTCACCCTTACCATTCTTTAAACTATCAGTACTACAGTGCAAAGTTTCTGCGTAGAACAACAATATGCCACAAATGCACTCAATCAAGCTAAATTTGTATTTCATCAGGAATAGTTATGTAATTAAGAATTTGAATTGACAATTTGATCAAAGTAATATGTATATGCTTAATTCTACAGCATATATCCATTATACTGCATGCTAAGTGCAAAAACAAACAATGATTTTTTTTTCAAGCAAACTGAAATCATCTTTGGCAAGGCCTGAAGTAAAGCAACAGCATGGATGATAAATAATTTAAGCTTATTTTGGGGCGTGAAAATGATGTTAATTCAAATCTCAAAGAAACTCTTTTACAACCTCACAACATGGTTTGTCTAGTCAAGCACATTGTTTCAGAAGGTTTAGTGCCAGAGGTGCAGTCCTGATGTTGGCGGTAAAAATATCTCTATGCAGAAGAATCATATGACACATATGCATAGATCAGGAGGGGGCAGCTAGACAGGATGCCCTACATGCATAGATTGCTGTTCACTGAATATGTTTTATGTGTTTATATGTGTCAATGCTTATGAACTTCTCCACATTAAGTAATCACAGGCTAGTTGACACACATATTTTGTAACATTTTGCTTAGGTTAGGGTTATTTCTGAAAGCAACATAATATACAATAGTAATAATAAAGTTTTAGCAATAGTTATAAATCTTTATAATAATAAAGATTTAAAACATTAGCATTTTACTGTTATTGTTGCATTTTACTGTTATTCTCATTCTTTATTAAATACTTGATCTTTTACACTACAGTGGTATTATAACTACAGTAATATATTTCTTGTTTATGTTTATTGATTTGATTACATTTTCAAATTTACAATATATAATAACTGTATTTACTAAATGATAATGTTTTTTAATAATTTAATATTTTTATTTAATTAATAAATGTTTATTTAATACATAATTATTGTGTGGTCATATTGGTTTGGTTCCATAAAAACAATAGTGTTAACGAGGCATTTAAAAAAAATGGTCACACATTTTACACCTGATAATTTTTTTCATTATAGTTTTACTTTTTAATCACCTTTATTTATATAGTGCTTTAAACAAAATACATTGCGTCAAAGCACTGAACAACATTCATTTGGAAAACAGTGTCTCAATAATGCAAAATGATAGTTAAAGGCAGTTCATCATTGAATTCAGTTATGTCATCTCTGTTCAGTTGAAATAGTGTCTGTTTTTATTTGCAATCAAGTCAATGATATCGCTGTAGATGAAGTGACCCCAACTAAGCAAGCCAGAGGCGACAGCGGCAAGGAACCGAAACTCCATCGGTGACAGAATGGAGAAAAAAACCTTGGGAGAAACCAGGCTCAGTTGGGGGGTCAGTTCTCCTCTGACCAGACGAAAACCAGCAGTTCAATTCCAGACTGCAGCAAAGTCAGATTGTGCAGAAGAATCATCTGTTTCCTGTGGTCTTGTCCTGGTGCTCCTCTGAGACAAGGTCTTTACAGGGGATCTGTATCTGGGGCTCTAGTTGTCCTGGTCTCCGCTGTCTTTCAGGGCAGTAGAGGTCCTTTCTAGGTGCTGATCCACCATCTGGTCTGGATACGTACTGGATCTGGGTGACTGCAGTGACCCTCTGATCTGGACACAGACTGGATCTGGTGGCCACGGTGACCTCGGAACAAGAGAGAAACAGACAAATATTAGCGTAGATGCCATTCTTCTAATGATGTAGAAAGTACGGTGTTATGTGAAGTGTTTCCGGTTCCAGTTTACCTAATTAATGCAGCCTAAAAATCCTTTAACGGATTTGGATATTAAAAGCATATTAGTATGTTATGTGTATGCCAGGTTAAAGAGATGGGTCTTTAATCTAGATTTAAACTGCAAGAGTGTGTCTGCCTCCCGAACAATGTTAGGTAGGTTATTCCAGAGTTTAGGTGCCAAATAGGAAAAGGATCTGCCGCCCGCAGTTGATTTTGATATTCTAGGTATTAACAAATTGCCTGAGTTTTGAGAACGTAGCGGACGTAGAGGAGTATAATGTAAAAGGAGCTCATTCAAATACTGAGGTGCTAAACCATTCAGGGCTTTATAAGTAATAAGCAATATTTTAAAATCTATACGATGTTTGATAGGGAGCCAGTGCAGTGTGGACAGGACCGGGCTAATATGGTCATACTTCCTGGTTCTAGTAAGAACTCATGCTGCTGCAAGCGTGCAGAACAACCACCCAATAAAGCATTACAATAGTCTAACCTTGAAGTCATAAATGCATGGATTAACATTTCTGCATTTGAGATTGAGAGCATAGGCTGTAATTTAGATATATTTTTGAGATGGAAAAATGCAGTTTTACAAATGCTAGAAATGTGGCTTTCTAAGGAAAGATTACGATCAAGTAGCACACCTAGGTTCCTAACTGATGACGAAGAATTGACAGAGCAACCATCAAGTCTTAGACAGTGTTCTAGGTTATTACAAGTAGAGTTTTTAGGCCCTATGATTAACACCTCTGTTTTTTCTGAATTTAGCAGTAAGAAATTACTCGTCATCCAATTTTTTATATCGACTATGCATTCCATTAGTTTTCAAATTGGTGTGTTTCACCGGGCTGCGAGGAAATATAGAGCTGCGTATCATCAGCATAACAGTGAAAGCTAACACCATGTTTCCTGATGATATCTCCCAAGGGTAACATATAAAGCGTGAAGAGTAGCGGCCCTAGAACTGAGCCTTGAGGTACTCCATACTGCACTTGTGATCGATATGATACATCTTCATTCACTGCTACGAACTGATGGCGGTCATATAAGTACGATTTAAACCATGCTAATGCACTTCCACTGATGCCAACAAAGTGTTCAAGTCTATGCAAAAGAATGTTGTGGTCAATTGTGTCAAACGCAGCACTAAGATCCAATAAAACTAATAGAGAGATACACCCACGATCAGATGATAAGAGCAGATCATTCGTAACTCTAAGGAGAGCAGTTTCAGTACTATGATACGGTCTAAATCCTGACTGGAAATCCTCACATATACCATTTTTCTCTAAGAAGGAATATAATTGTGAGGATACCACCTTTTCTAGTATCTTGGACAGAAAAGGGAGATTCGAGATTGGTCTATAATTAACTAGTTCTCTGGGGTCAAGTTGTGGCTTTTTTATGAGAGGCTTAATAACAGCCAGTTTGAAGGTTTTGGGGACATATCCTAATGACAATGAGGAATTAATAATAGTCAGAAGAGGACCTATGACTTCTGGAAGCACCTCTTTTAAGAGCTTAGATGGTATAGGGTCTAACATACATGTTGTAAGTTTAGATGATTTAACAAGTTTATACAATTCTTCCTCTCCTATAGTAGAGAAAGAGTGGAACTGTTCCTCAGGGGGTCTATAGTGCACTGTATGATGTGATACTGTAGCTGACGGCTGAATGGTTGCACTTTTATCTCTAATAGTATCGATTTTAGAAGTAAAGTAGTTCATAAAGTCATTACTGCTGTGGTGTTGGGAAATGTCAACACTTGTTGAGGCTTTATTTTTTGTTAATTTAGCCACTGTATTGAATAAATACCTGGGGTTATGTTTGTTTTCTTCTAAAAGAGAAGAAAAGTAATCAGATCTAGCAGTTTTTAATGCTTTTCTGTAGGATATGCTACTTTCCCGCCAAGCAATACAAAATACCTCTAGTTTTGTTTTCCTCCAGCTGCGCTCCATTTTTCGGGCTGCTCTCTTTAGGGTGCGAGTATGCTCATTATACCATGGTGTCAAACTGTTTTCCTTAACCTTTCTTAAGCGTAAAGGAGCAACTGTATTTAAAGTGCTAGAAAAGAGAGAGTCCATAGTTTCTGTTACATCATCAAGTTGTTCTGAGGTTTTGGATATGCTAAGGAATTCGGATACATCAGGAAGATAACTTAAAAAGCAGTCTTTTGTGGTTGAAGTGATGGTTCTTCGATACTTGTAACAAGAAGTAGAATTTAAAATTTTGGCTATATGAAGTTTACACAGAACTAAATAATGATCTGAGATATCATCACTTGGCTGAATAATTTCAACACTATCAACATCAATTCCATGTGACAGTATTAAATCTAGAGTATGATTTCGACAATGAGTAGGTCCTGAAACGTGTTGTCTAACACCAATAGAGTTCAGAATGTCTATAAATGCTGATCCCAATGCATCTTTTTCATTATCGACATGGATATTAAAATCACCAACTATTAAGACTTTATCTGCAGCCAGAACTAACTCAGATGTAAAATCACCAAACTCTTTAATAAAGTCTGTATGGTGCCCTGGTGGCCTGTATACAGTAGCCAGTACAAACATAACAGGGGATTTATCATTAACATTGGTTTCTCTGGATAATGTTATATGAAGCACCATTACTTCAAACGAGTTATACTTGAAGCCTGCCCTCTGAGAAATCCTGAAAACGTTATTATAAATTGAAGCAACTCCTCCCCCTTTGCCTTTTAGACGCGGCTCGTGTTTATAACAATAATCTTGGGGGGTGGACTCATTTAAAATAATGTATTCATCAGGTTTTAGCCAGGTTTCTGTCAAACAGAGCACATCTATATTATGATCAGTTATCATATTATTTAAAAAAAGTTTTCGTAGAAATGGATCTGATATTCAATAAGCCAATCTTTATCATTTGTTTATCCATATTGCATTTGTTTTTTATTTGTTGAACCTCAATTAAATTGTTAACCTTAACTTGGTTTGGACGTTTTTTGTATTTTCTAGTTCGGGGAACAGACACAGTCTCTATAGTGTGATATCTAGGTGAAAGAGTCTCTATGTGCTGAGAATTAACTGACCTTTGTGACGGGAGGCAGCTAGCAGACGGTCGGTTTAGCCAGTCTGTCTGCTTCCTGACCTGGGCCCCAGTTAGTCAAGTATAAACAATAAGACTATTTGCCATATTTCTAGACAGAAGAGTGGCGCCACCCCAGGAGGGATGAAGACCATCTCTTTTAAACAGGTCAGGTCTGCCCCAAAAGCTCGTCCAATTGTCTATATAACCTATGTTATTCTGTGGGCACCACTTAGACATCCAGCCATTGAGTGATGACAATCTGCTATGCATCTCGTCACTCAGCGCTCTGGCTCCCGACATCTTGGCAAATTTAAAAGTGCTGGCTAATGCTAAACTTAAATACAGTAAGATTGTTATTCATGCCGGCGCTAATGATGTTCGACTTCGCCAGTCGGAGATCACTAAAAAATAACTTTAAAGAGGTGTGTGAACTTGCAAGCACGATGTCAGACACTGTAATATGCTCTGGTCCCCTCCCTGCTTACCGTGGTGACGAGATGCATAGCAGATTGTCATCACATGAATGGAAGTAACCTGTCCATATATCGCATTTGCAATCATGGACAAGGATCGTGCTACAACTGAAGCAATTAGAATTTTGCTAAATGTTCTTTCTTCGACCACTATTATAAGATCAATTATTAATTTAGTTGAATCGAATGTGTTGCCTGCTCAGCTGCAGTCAGAAACAAAATCTGAATCGCGCACTTTGTTTCGGTCTTCGACCCATGGTATACAAAGCATTAATAACATGCAAACGATGCCAAAATCATCCGCCGGCGAATTTCACCGACCATGATATCACACTCACCAGCAGTAAGGTGACTGTCAGTCTGTCACAGTGTCTGGTCTGTGTATCCCTGGGTGTCCACTAGTGGTGTCACTTCCCCTTATTGCCACCACACTGCAGGTACTACATTTCCCACAAACCTTTTTCCAAATCTTCTCTGGTAATTGCACACCTGTAAATTGCACTCAGCTGTTCCCACTTTCATTGTTTCCTTCTGTCCAAATATACCCTGTTCGTTTCTATCAGTTTCATGGAGTCCTTGGTTTATGTCACCCTGCTTTTTTGTGTTCCCTAGTGTTTTTCGTGTTTCTTGTTTTGGACTGCCTTTCTATTATTGACCTTTTGCCTGTTTGGATATTGATTTTGGATTTCCCCTATTAAAACACTGCACCTGGATCTCTATGTTTGTGTGTGCGTTCGTTACAGAAGGACTCCATCATGCCCAGATCCAGCGGTGTGGGATTTCGTATCCATTCCCCAGCCGCCATGGAGGAGCGGAGGGGGAGACTTTAAACCTAACCACCCTCCGTCAAAAGGGGAGTGAGGTGGGTGGTTTGGCTCAGATTTTTTGGACAATGGGAGTAGGGCTGGGGTATGAAGATGAGGCACTTAAAGACCTGTTCAACAACTACCTGGATGACCCTTTGCCTTGATGGGAGATGAAGGGGCTGGAGGTCCTGGACTTTTGGTGGTTCACCAGTTACCTTTACCATTGTAGTGGTACCAATGGGATACACTGACCACACCCGTCTCTCCAGACACGATGGCCGCCAGCCCAGCGCCACTGTCTAAGATGGCCGCCAGCCCAGCGCCACTGCACAAGAAGGCCGCCAGCCGAGTGCCACTACACAAGATGGTCGACAGCACAGCATTACTGCACAAGAGGGCAGCCACAGGAGACATAGTCACCAATGATCTTCATGAGCAAAGTCAAGTCACCAATGATCTTCCTGAACAAGGTCAAGTCACCATTAACCTTTATGAGTCAAGTCAAGCCACAGTGGATCTTCCTGAATGAAGTCAAGCCACAATGGATCTTCCTGAACCCAGTCAAATCACCACGGACATACCAGAGCTTCGTCACGTCTCAGCTGAAATTCCATAGTCTCGTCAATTCTCAGTTGACCTTCCAGAGCCTCGTCACATCTTAGCTGAACTTCCAGAGCCTCGTCACGTCTCAGCCGAACTTCCAGAGCGCTCGTCCTATCCTGTCATGGCCATGGAGGCCATCCATGAACTCACCACTTGCCCTGTCATGGCCATGGAGGCCATCTACCATCTCATCATGACTGCGGAGGCCACCCTTAACCTGTTTATGTTCTCTATTTCAGCCTTACCTGAACAGACTTGCTCTCCTGTGCCATCGACCCCACTGTGGCGGTCCTCTGGTGCTCCACCCTGGTTGGCTTCGGTCCCGTCTGCTCGGTTGTGGTGGGCTCCGGTTCTGCTGGTGCAGCCCCGGTGGACTCCAGTTCCGCCTGCACCGTCCCGGTGGGGTCTGGTTCCACCTGCTCCCCCCTGGATTCCTGCACTTTCGGCACTGCCCTGGCCCTCGGAACTTTCCGATCTGCCCTGGTCTCTTTGTTTTGTTTAGTTTTTTTGGTTCGTTTTTGTGTTCTGAGGAGGATCTGGTAGCTGCTCCTTAGAGGGGGGGGGGGGCAATGTCACAGTGTCTGGTCTGTGTATCCCTGGGTGTCTACTAGTGGTCTCACTTCCCCTTTTTGTCACCCGACTGCAGGTACTACATTTCCCTCAAACCTTTTTCTGATTCATCACTGGTAATTGCACACCTGTTAATTGCACTCAGATATTCCCACTTTCATCGTTTTCTCCTGTCCATATATAAACTATTAGTTTCTACCAGTTTCATGGAGTCCTTGGTTTTTGTCACACTGCTTTTTCGTGTTCCCTAGGGTTTTTCGTGTTTCTTGTTTTGGACTGCCTTTCTATTATTGACCTTTTGCCTGTTTGGATATTGATTTTGGGATTCCCCCTATTAAAACACTGTAACTGCATCTCTCTCTGTTTGTGTGGGTGTTCGTTACACAGTCTTGTTCTATAAAAAGGTGAGAATTTCAATTCTATGCAATCTTCATGAAATAGCTTCCAAACGCTATGCAAATTGCACACACACACACACACACACACACACACACACAGAGAGAGAGAGAGAGAGAGAGAATGAAATACCCTGCCTCTATAGTTAAAAAAATATCAAATTTGTTCCCAGCTTCGTCCCAGTCCCACTAGTGAGCTTAGCCATTTTCAGAATTAAGGATGTCAAGTAATTTAAATGTGGTTAATAAAAGTTTGCTTTTTGTTAAGCTGTGTTTGTTTTTACGGGCCAAGAACACAATACCATAGAACTTTTAATAAGGATGTTATACTGTTGACCTCCCCTCATGGTAATGTTGTAATAAAGCAAAAGAAAAAAACAGCACTTGCATGAGATTGGACACGTTAAATGCATTTTAATATGGCAAAGCATGCAATAGGATGGTTTTAAGAAAAATCTAAGCAAAAGTGCCACATGAGTTAAGGTAAATGTTTCAATCATATAAAGGAACTTGGCTTTAGCTTGAATCATGAGAAGAGCAATGTCGAAACACGTTAACAGACATTATTTCTCGGATTGGTTTAAACCCTCAAAGACAGAGACAGCCGGTCCCGGCTTAAAATAACTTTTGTTTTAAATTTTGGATAACCTTTGAACCTTTAATCTTATAATGCTTTAAAAATTGTCATAAAGTGCAGATTCTCCGCTTTTCAGAGATATTTCCTTTTGATATTCAGAGGCTCTATACTATATAGTATACAAGATTATGTCATCATTATACATTACATTTTGTTCCTTTAAGCTAAACAGAAAAACTTAGTATCACCCCCATGCCAAAGAGTTTCCAATTATTTGTGACATATGCATTAGCCATTCAGCTAATGATCCGTGGGCATGATGTCTAAGGCTGAGACTACTACTTACCAATTTGCCTGCTTTACTGCCTGCTGTTGTTGAAGATCCTCAATAAATTGAGCGCAGCGTTAGTTCAGTCAGGCCATGGAGGCAAGGCTGTGAACAGCTGATGTGGTCAGCTGTCAAATCGCTCCAATCACCACCTCTCTCCTATTAGACACGGGACATATATATATATACGTGGCACTACTGCTCGGTAAGTATGCTCAACGGCTCGCAACCCTCCCTCCCTCCCTCCCCATTATAAGCATTAGCACATTACTGCACATCTTCTGGTTGTCGTCTTCTTTGTTTCAGATCACTAAGGCTTCCAAAATCTTAGCTGGCATGTACCTCACTGCTGAGAGACAACCATCTTCATAACCAGGCTACAGAATAGACGTCCCACTGCCACATCTACATGATTATCACTGTTTGCTTTAAAGACTATATTAAAAGTCTTAATTGTTATGTAGTTCTAAATTCATGGTTCCAGGGGTTTAATGTTAAAGCTCTTGTATGTTCAATTATTCTGGGAGCAAGAACCCCCATAAGGAACCATACCGCCAAAGATAAATTGTGTTTAATAAACTCAAGTGATCTTGCCAAAGTGGTTCATGTCTGTAAAACCCTTAAGCTTACATGGGGGTTGTGTAATAAATGCACAAAAAATTTAGTAAACAAATTCAGCCAGAGGTTTGTTACACAAATCATCATTTCCAGTTACTTATTTCAAATTAATAGAGCATAGGTGCTGCACAGCCTTGATATGACTTCTTAGAAGTGGTAGTTTAATGTGACACTTGTGGGGTGACAAATCTAGATTAATGTCAGATATGTAAAAACATTTAAATGTATGGGTTATCTTAAAATCACACACACACATTTAAAAATTTAAAGTATATGCAAACAGTGATAGTGTTGCTGTTTTCCTTGTTTATTTGAAGTCAAGTTTCAGGATTGGTTTTCAACCTTCAGGGAGGGCATTAAGTAAAATGTCAAATGTGCTCTGTATGAGGAGATGTTTGTGGTGTAATGATCTGTTTAAAAAAAAAAAGAAAACTGTGAGTTAGATATAAAAATGGACATTTGTATCTCATATGAGCCACTACTCATCTCTGTTTCAGGACCAACGACCCATCTTAAACCATGATTCTCAGTAGCATTTACATTTTGCTTGTGGGCTTTACAAATTTTTTCTTTTTCAAAATTTCTTGGTCAGCATCAGACTTCAGCTTGGAGGGGGATTACTTATTGGGTGGCCTTTTCCCTTTACATGAAATTGAACAGGAAACAACCCTGTTTTCCGCAGAGACCACCGAATGTTTCAGGTAAGCAAGGATCTTTTACCATTGTTGGGTTATGAAGGAACAGTATTTTAAATCAAAAAAGCATTTTCCTCAAAGTCCTCATTGCTAAACGGAATATTAAATTACATGCTTTTAACTTCCTCACTGATGTTTTCAAGGCACATTTCCTCAAAATCTGGCTATCGCATGTTGCAAGTAATGAGGTTTGCTGTTGAGGAGATTAATAACTCCCCCACTCTTCTGCCCAATGTTTCTCTGGGCTACGAAATTTTTGACTATTGTTCTAATACAAAGAATGTAAACTCAGCCTTACGTATAATCTCAAAGAATGGCTCAATAAAACCTAAAGAAAAACTCAACAACTATCAGCCTAAGGTGATTGCTTTAACAGGACCATATGGAAGCACAAGAACTATGAATATTGCACCACTGTTCACAATGGACCTTATACCAATGGTAAATTTTCTATTTGTGAGATTTAGAGAAAAATACACACTTACTTCCTACCTTTTGTTCAGAACTACAAAGTTACTATATATTTACATATATGTAATTGTTTTCTCTTTCAAAGGTTAATTTTGGAGCTACTAGCTATGCATTAAGCAATAAACTTAATTATCCTTCTTTTGTAAGGACAGTCCCTAGCAACAAAGACATGATAGAGATGATTATTCACATCATACAGTGGTTTGGATGGAACTGGGTTGCCTTTCTTGGTAGCCAAGACGATTACAGTTCAGATGGACTAAAGCTGTTTAATGAGTATATAAGCAATACTGGTATTTGTTTGGCCTATCAAGAGCGTCTAAGTCTAAATGCAAACTACAGTCTAACGCTTAAAAAGATTGATAGGCTCAACATCAATGTCATTGTTATTTTCGCTGTGCCACAATATGCAAGCAAATTTATCAAAGCAGCTATAGCAAACAACATCCAAGACAAAGTATGGATTGCAAGTCATACATGGGCTCTGAATCAACAGCTTCCAAGAGAGCCAGGAATTGAGAAAATTGGCACAATCATTGGCATTACAGAGAGACTGTTGTCATTGCCCGGATTTAATGAATTTGTCTATAAAGCCAGAGGAACAACTGATGTTGGTCATAATGATGCTGAGGCTGAAGTCAAAAGTAAGACATGTAATCAAGTTTGTCATTACTGCTCATTGCTGACTGCAGAGGAGATTATAAATGAGAATCCCTCACTCTCCTTTGGCATCTATGCTTCCATATATACGATAGCTCATGCATTACATAAAGTACTGCAGTGTGACATCAATGAATGCCAGAAAAAAACAATGGCTAAGCCATATATGGTAAGTGGAGTTGAATCATTATTTCAAATACATTATTAAAATAACAATGTTTTAATAAATAAATAATCAATAATAGTTTATTTTTTTATGAAACCACATATTGTACATTATATTGTTTATTGCTTACATTATTCATTATTGTATAATTTTATAAATAAGCAAAACAAAAGTATTATTATTCTTAATATTATATGTTAATAATTTTTATTTTATATTATATTATATATAGTATATTATATTATCATTAGTAATATAATTATTAATTATTTGTCTTTTTTTAACTCACGTTACAGCTTCTGGGAGAGATAAAGAAACTAGATTTTATACTCAATGGCCGTCAGGTGAAATATGATGACAATTATGATACATCCATCAGTTATAAAGTTGTGCTCTGGCGCACTGGTGTGAATCCACAGTTTGAGATGGTGGGCACATATGATAAACATCCAGAAATTGTTCTTACCATTGACAACTCTCTCCTGCCCTGGCATAACAATGGTTCTGTAAGTTTCCTTATTCTAAACATTGACATTTTGTCAAACAATTTTAAATTATTCTCCATATGAATATATATTGACTGACTACATTAGTGCAATAATTTATCATCATGGTGAGTGAGTGATGTCTGCCGGTGAGGAGATTAATAACTCCACCACACTTCTACCTAGTGTTTATTTGGGCTGTGAAATATTTGACCATTGTCCAAATAGAAAGAATTTCCATTCATTATTAAGTTACTAACCCATGAAGCAGATATCAGTTTGATTCCATTTCAATAAAAACAATATGGCCTTATTTTAGTTGTTTGTTAACAGTCTAAAAATAAGATCTAGGATTTTTGTGTGTTTGAGTTAAATTTTAATTTGTGTTTTGTCATGATAGTCAGTTTATGAAAATTACATTGTGTTCAATTCCCTTTTAAAGTGGAACTTCAGTGCTGTGTCGTGGAGTTGATGCTATGGGGGGTCCCATCACTATGACTGGTGTCTAAAACACATGTAAACCCACCAGTAATCAATGAGAGTGGAGTCTGGCAGTAGGATTTTCCCTTTTGAGCTTTCCCTGCCAGCTCTGTTGCTTTCATTTTTGTTGGGGAAGCCACTTTTCCATCCTGACTGATTAAATGTGGTGTCCATTTGTGAGGACTTATATAGAGAGAGAGTTAAGGCAGGTATTTTTAAAAATCCACCTCCTCTGTCTGCCCATATATAAGTTTGTTAGCTTTTTTATACCTCCTACCTTTCCAGTGGTGTGAGTGCATTTGGCTCTTGAAGGAGTCTCGAAGGTGGGCAGAGTAGTTGCCATCAAATAAATTCAATTTCCTCTGATTACGACTTTGCGGCTTGTGGCAAGGCATGTGCAGTGAAATAAGATGCCAATTGGGCCCTGCACACCATGGAGATGGAAAAAAATAAAATCTAGTCAAGTTACAGATCTAACCATCTGTGCCACAAGGCACACAACCAGTGTATCGGCTATCCTATGATTGCTATAGTTGCCATGGAGAAGCACCTGTGATATACAGAAAGGAAAAATCTTTCTCCTCAGTGCTTTGATCTCGCATACTGAACTATTCAGTCAGCCGATGAAGACATTTTAGAAAAACATGCAAAGCTGGGGTCACAGTCAGCAGCTTTCAGAATATACAGTATTGTTCAAAATAATAGCAGTACAATGTGACTAACCAGAATAATCAAGGTTTTTCGTATATTTTTTTATTGCTACGTGGCAAACAAGTTACCAGTAGGTTCAGTAGATTCTCAGAAAACAAATGAGACCCAGCATTCATGATATGCCAGCTCTTAAGGCTGTGCAATTGGGCAATTAGTTGAATTAGTTGAAAGGGGTGTGTTCAAAAAAATAGCAGTGTGGCATTCAATCACTGAGGTCATCAATTTTGTGAAGAAACAGGTGTGAATCAGGTGGCCCCTATTTAAGGATGAAGCCAACACTTGTTGAACATGCATTTGAAAGCTGAGGAAAATGGGTTGTTCAAGACATTGTTCAGAAGAACAGCGTACTTTGATTAAAAAGTTGATTAGAGAGGGGAAAACCTATAAAGAGGTGCAAAAAATGATAGGCTGTTCAGCTAAAATGATCTCCAATGCCTTAAAATGGAGAGCAAAACCAGAGAGACGTGGAAGAAAACGGAAGACAACCATCAAAATGGATAGAAGAATAACCAGAATGGCAAAGGCTCAGCCAATGATCACCTCCAGGATGATCAAAGACAGTCTGGAGTTACCTGTAAGTACTGTGACAGTTAGAAGACGTCTGTGTGAAGCTAATCTATTTTCAAGAATCCCCCGCAAAGTCCCTCTGTTAAAAAAAAGGCATGTGCAGAAGAGGTTACAATTTGCCAAAGAACACATCAACTGGCCTAAAGAGAAATGGAGGAACATTTTGTGGACTGATGAGAGTAAAATTGTTCTTTTTGGGTCCAAGGGCCACAGGCAGTTTGTGAGACGACCCCCAAACTCTGAATTCAAGCCACAGTACACAGTGAAGACCGTGAAGCATGGAGGTGCAAGCATCATGATATGGGCATGTTTCTCCTACTATGGTGTTGGGCCTATTTATCGCATACCAGGGATCATGGATCAGTTTGCATATGTTAAAATACTTGAAGAGGTCATGTTGCCCTATGCTGAAGAGGACATGCCCTTGAAATGGTTGTTTCAACAAGACAATGACCCAAAACACACTAGTAAACGGGCAAAGTCTTGGTTCCAAACCAACAAAATTAATGTTATGGAGTGGCCAGCCCAATCTCCAGACCTTAATCCAATTGAGAACTTGTGGGGTGATATCAAAAATGCTGTTTCTGAAGCAAAACCAAGAAATGTGAATGAATTGTGGAATGTTGTTAAAGAATCATGGAGTGGAATAACAGCTGAGAGGTGCCACAAGTTGTTTGACTCCATGCCACACAGATGTCAAACAGTTTTAAAAAACTGTGGTCATACAACTAAATATTAGTTTAGTGATTCACAGGATTGCTAAATCCCAGAAAAAAAAATGTTTGTACAAAATAGTTTTGAGTTTGTACAGTCAAAGGTAGACACTGCTATTTTTTTGAACACACCCCTTTCAACTAATTGCCCAATTGCACAGCCTTAAGAGCGTGCATATCATGAATGCTGGGTCTTGTTTGTTTTCTGACAATCTACTGAACCTACTGATAACTTGTTTGCCACGTAGCAATAAAAAATATACTAAAAACCTTGATTATTCTGGTTAGTCACATTGTACTGCTATTATTTTGAACAATACTGTATATCCCTCTCTGGGGGTCTGTGAGGACTAAAGGAATGACCCCTTCTTAAGGGAGGATTGAAAGCAACCATTGCAAAATGATAGAGCAGGTATTTGGTTAAAAGAACAACATGAACTGGAAACTACTCTTTCTGTTGCAGCATTGCATGCTTAGTAGTGCTTGATTGCTTATGCATGCCTGTTCATTTTGGCATAACTTAAAGTTGGGGTATAAAATAGAATTGTATGCTCCACTGTAGATGGTTGCTTGGTAGATACCCCCTTAGAGTTGATGCAAGGTGAACAGAGTTTAGTAGGGCAGAACATAATATCGTTACTTAATTTACCTTTCTTCCCAATTGCTGTTGGGTCTTGAAGTAGGGATGTATGCTTCTCAGAAAAAAACATATTTCCTGAAAAGTTATCTAGTCTCTATTCTGATTGGTTGATTGGAATGTTGTTCCAGGATCAACAAGGACGTTGATCCAGGAACATGTTGTACTTGGTGAAATCACGCTCACCACAGTCTGCCTTTATCTTGTTTGCCTCTCTGCCTGAATTGTGGTAGAGACATATCTCCTCTTGGATTCCCCTAAGGGTTGATGCAAGGTGAACTAAATTAGGTGGTCAGTTTAATTCTCTCTACTTTGCTTACCTCCCTCCCCAACTATTGTTGGCTCTTAAAGTATTAATATCAGTCCCTTTTGGTTGGGTGTTCTACCATGGCCCTGGTTCGACAGTGATAATCAGAAGAGGAAGTTCACGCAGAGGTGTCCCTCCTTGTAATCTGTCACATACTAAGGTCTAATGCTTAAACAAAAAAGACAAAGCATAGGTAGAGTGTCTTTACTTAAGGCAGGGTTTGGGCTGCTTTCCCCCAGGTGCACTGGGGTCCCCATGGGGGAAGTGGTAACATTGCATGAAGCACTAGAATGAAGCACTACATACTAAGGTTTTTAACAGATTGCATGCTCCCTTTGGTAGGCTGCTTAAGTACACCTTAGGGTACAGCAAGTTGAACGGAACTATGATGGACAACTAATAAGATTCTTCCTCTTTGATTTACAGTGTTCCCCAACTGATGTTGAGTTTTGAATAAGGGATACATACTTCCCGTTTGTTAGGGTACTTCTATATAGGTCTCTCCAAACCAGTATTACAAAGTGAAGATTTGGATCACTTTGTCATTATAGAATTGTATAGTTTAACCATTAACTATAGTGAGTCCTGGGGAAGTAAATTTACTCAAGTCAGGGTACACAAAGTCCTTGTGTGTTTGCACACACTTGGCGAATAAACCTTTATTTATATATTTATATAGTGCTTTAAACAAAATACATTGCGCCAAAGCACTGAACAACATTCATTTGGAAAACAGTGTCTCAATAATGCAAAATGATAGTTAAAGGCAGTTCATCATTGAATTCAGTTATGTCATCTCTGTTCAGTTGAAATAGTGTCTGTTTTAATTTGCAATCAAGTCAATGATATATCGCTGTAGATGAAGTGACCCCAACTAAGCAAGCCAGAGGCGACAGCGGCAAGGAACCGAAACTCCATCGGTGACAGAATGGAGAAAAAAACCTTGAGAGAAACCAGGCTCAGTTGGGGGGCCAGTTCTCCTCTGACCAGACGAAACCAGTAGTTCAATTCCAGGCTGCAGCAAAGTCAGATTGTGCAGAAGAATCATCTGTTTCCTGTGGTCTTATCCTGGTGGACATCTGAGACAAGGTCTTTACAGGGCATCTGTATCTGGGGCTCTAGTTGTCCTGGTCTCCGCTGTCTTTCAGGGCAGTAGAGGTCCTTTCTAGGTGCTGATCCACCATCTGGTCTGGATACGTACTGGTTCCGGGTGACTGCAGTGACCCTCTGATCTGGACACAGACTGGATCTGGTGGCCACGGTGACCTCGGAACAAGAGAGAAACAGACAAATATTAGCGTAGATGCCATTCTTCTAATGATGTAGAAAGTACGGTGTTATGTGAAGTGTTTACGGTTCCGGTTTACCTAATTAATGCAGCCTAAAAATCCTTTAGCGGATTTGGATATTAAAAGCATATTAGAATGTTATGTGTATGCCAGGTTAAAGAGATGGGTCTTTAATCTAGATTTAAACTGCAAGAGTGTGTCTGCCTCCCGAACAATGTTAGGTAGGTTATTCCAGAGTTTAGGCGCCAAATAGGAAAAGGATCTGCCGCCCGCAGTTGATTTTGATATTCTAGGTATTATCAAATTGCCTGAGTTTTGAGAACGTAGCGGACGTAGAGGAGTATAATGTAAAAGGAGCTCATTCAAATACTGAGGTGCTAAACCATTCAGGGCTTTATAAGTAATAAGCAATATTTTTAAATCTATACGATGTTTGATAGGGAGCCAGTGCAGTGTGGACAGGACCGGGCTAATATGGTCATACTTCCTGGTTCTAGTAAGAACTCTTGCTGCTGCATTTTGGACTAGCTGTAGTTTGTTTACCAAGCGTGCAGAACAACCACCCAATAAAGCATTACAATAGTCTAACCTTGAAGTCATAAATGCATGGATTAACATTTCTGCATTTGACATTGAAAGCATAGGCCGTAATTTAGATATATTTTTGAGATGGAAAAATGCAGTTTTACAAATGCTAGAAACGTGGCTTTCTAAGGAAAGATTGCGATCAAGTAGCACACCTAGGTTCCTAACTGATGACGAAGAATTGACAGAGCAACCATCAAGTCTTAGACAGTGTTCTAGGTTATTACAAGTAGAGTTTTTAGGCCCTATGATTAACACCTCTGTTTTTTCTGAATGTAGCAGTAAGAAATTACTCGTCATCCAATTTTTTATATCGACTATGCATTCCATTAGTTTTTCAAATTGGTGTGTTTCACCGGGCTGCGAGGAAATATAGAGCTGCGTATCATCAGCATAACAGTGAAAGCTAACACCATGTTTCCTGATGATATCTCCCAAGGGTAACATATAAAGCGTGAAGAGTAGCGGCCCTAGAACTGAGCCTTGAGGTACTCCATACTGCACTTGTGATCGATATGATACATCTTCATTCACTGCTACGAACTGATGGCGGTCATATAAGTACGATTTAAACCATGCTAATGCACTTCCACTGATGCCAACAAAGTGTTCAAGTCTATGCAAAAGAATGTTGTGGTCAATTGTGTCAAAAGCAGCACTAAGATCCAATAAAACTAATAGAGAGATACACCCACGATCAGATGATAAGAGCAGCGTGTTATTTGTAAACACATATTGATTCGGATGAGTTTTCTTCCTTAATTAATCTAGGTTGTTGAAATGGATTAGAAGCTCACCTTGAAAGCCTACTGTGTATTTGATATGTTTTATCTCATAGCCATGACCAGAGTTGATGATGTGTGTTGCATGTGTCCTTTTAAACTCATGGGTGCTTCACTTGTGACATCATGGACTATGATTATTGGCATGTGTTTATGTGGGATTCAGACACCAGTCACTTGGATGGATTTCCCCATAGTATGAACTCCACGAGACAGCACATCGTTCCCCTTCTCAGTGAACCATAATGACATACATAGCCATTTTCAGGCTGTTTTGTTTGGGATCACTGATCATAGTTTATTGAAATATGTAAAACTGTAAAAAAAATACTATAAATAACAGATTGTCCTCTTTGTTAAAGGTTCCCTTCTCAAACTGCTCTGTTGAATGTAAGGTGGGACATTCAAGACAAACTGAAGGTTTTCATAGTTGCTGTTTTACGTGTAAAAAATGCACGCCTAACACCTATGTGGATTTTTCTCGTAAGTACCTCAGGTGGCAGTCAGTGACAATTTGATATTTAGTAGGAGAGTCTACCTAAAAATAAAAATGTATTTTTGGGGGGGTTTTTTTACATACAGTGAGAGTCAATGGAAAGTGTCTGTTTGCCAGTTTTTTTTTTTTTTTTTTTTTTTTCTGAATATCTTATGTAGGGACTCCTAAAAATACGTTGTGTTAAAATGTATTTGATATTATTTTAATTTTTTCTTTATTTTGAAATATGATGCAACAACTACGTTTTGCTTGTATTCAATGAGAAAGTGTGTTCAATACAGGTGTACTATTGCAAGCCAATGACTGTTGAGCTTGAGGTTGCGTCATAACGTGAGTCACGTAATGAGGAAGGAGAAGAATCACACATGTTGAGAGAGTGTGCTGCCAGAAAGGTCTACTGTTCCGATGAAAAGTGCGTCATCCTTTTGGAGACTAGTATATTCTTTGTAATATAAGGCCCAAAGTGTAAAGTGACGACGCTTGTTTTATTTTCTGTTCGTATTTTACGTGCATCTTTGTTTTGTTGTTTTCCGTGATCCTGCGAGTCATCACTTAGTAAGCCGTTTGTAATGATGGCTTAGCGGTTATAGAGACAATTGACTTTATGAACAAAACGGTGTTTATGAAGTTATTAGTCATTTGCGGTGGACGTTGGAATGACGTGTGAAATTGGACCGATCGCGTGTTTCATCGCTGGACTTGGATCGACTGGATTCGTCTCATGTTCAAGACTGATCGCGAAGGGATGCTGAGTGTTCGTGTCGTGAGAAGCCTAATATTGTTTCACTGTCATCGGATGAACGTAAGTGTCTTCGGGTTTTCGTGGGAATACTTTGAATTCATCATCTGATTAATGTGCACCAACGAACTGGGCCCCAACTATAATGATCGATCATACGTTTGAACTGTTGACTGACTCAAGTGCTTCATAACTGTTTGACTGACTCCCGTACATTTGAATTGATTGAAAGATATGTAACTAATGTGCATATATTACTGAAAAACTGTTTATGGTGTGAACTGCAAGTTATCTCAAGTGTTTAATTGAACTTGAAAGACCTATTTTGTTTTATTTTATTTTTTTGCATTATTTGGTTTTGGAGGAAACTGAGTGTTTTCTAGGATTCTGAATTGAAATTTTATGTATCTTGATTGAGTTCTAGTATTCTAAGAAGGAAAGTATAAGAAGTGTGAAATAACAAGAACCATACGGAGACTCCAAAAGAGGTTTATATTTTTTTTTATTATTTAAAAAGAAAAGAAGCAACTTGCATATACCATCAGGAAGAATTGTTTATCTTCTTTAAAAGCAAAGGAGTTGTTACCTTAATGTACAAATAAATTTTGTTATATTTTTTCCCTTTAACATTTGTCCTTTGGGTTTTCATTGGGACTGGAAAGTTAATTAATATATTAAGTCACTGAATCCTTGGGAAATGTAAATAAGAATTGTTAAATTGATCTTTAGTGAAGAAATTGAGTAAAAATTGGTACAGGAGGGAAATTCATTTTATAATTGTTTTTTGTAATTACAAAGAGGAACTACCGGCCTAATTCACCATTCAACTGCCGGGAATCCAGGATTCTTGTTTAAGTAAATAATTAAATTAACCCCCAGGGTTAAGGAAAGGGTTACATTTTGGAGGCACCGCTGGGATAGTTTTTTTTCTCTTTTCTCCTGTTTACCAACATTTTTCTTTATCTTTTCCATTATTATTCAGTATAGCAGTGACCGTAGATTTGAAACACTGTTTATTTCACCTCAGTGCTAGCTCCTTGCCTTGACTTTTGAAATTATGAATCTGGAAAAGACTGTTGAGTGGAGCAGAGAAGAGAATGCAAATCTCTCACGTGCCATTGTATTGAGCAATGTTCCTTTAGGCACAAGTGATGACACTATTAAAAAGGTGTTAAACACAGTAAAAGTTTTTGGTCGCACTAGAATACGTGGTCGCCGTGGTGATGTAACTGGCAGATGGTTGTTTATTTTAGTGGAGGCCAGTGCCGATCTAGAACCTGATGTTATACCTCCTGAGATAGGTATAGAAAATGAAGCTGGACCCTGGAGTGTCAACTTAGTGGGCAGTCTAGTAGCTAGTGGTCCTGCCTCTGAAGGTGATACTTTTCAGCTCAAGCTGCAAGCATTGTTGCAGCAGGAGGGTAAATCTATGGATGAAGTGAGGGCCCTGATTGTGGAAAAGCAGTCTCCCAAATCAGATATCAGTGTTGACCTTGTTGATGCCATAGGTAAATTGGTAGATCGGTGCAACCAAGTTTCCAGTGATGGTCCTGCCTACAGAAAGCTGAGGTTGTTTTCAGGGCTGAAACCTGTCCCTCCAGGTGAAGAAGAGTATGAAATCTGGATGGAGCAGGCCGCTCAAATGATAAGTGAATGGCAGTGCACCGAAGCTGCAAAGAAACAACGCATCGTTGAGAGTTTACGAGGTCCTGCTGCTGATATTGTCAGGTTTTTAAAAGTGAGTAATCCTTCTGCAAATGCAAATGAGTATTTAGCTGCCCTTGAGACTGCATATGGAACTACTGAGAGCGGGCCTGACCTTATGGCTAGATTTCGTCACACCTACCAGGAAAATGGAGAGAAACTTTCAGCTTTCTTGTATCGCCTAGATAAACTTCTCCACAGAGCCTTGTTGAAAGGTGGGATTGATGCTGGTGGCATAAATAGAGCCAGAATGGAGCAGTTAATTAAAGGAGCCCTTACCAATGATATGGTTGCCTTGCGAATCAGAATGACTCACACTTTACAGAGTCCTCCTTCTTTTTCACAGTTGATGAAAGAAATACGTGAAGAAGAACACTGGGTAGCTGCAAGGGAAAATGTTAAAGCATCTGTGGCCACTGTCGTCTCTCCCCAGGCATATGCGCCATCTGAATTACAAAACCTGAAGAAGGAGGTTAAAGAGCTGTCTACACAGGTGAGTCAACTGTTGAAGGTGGCGACTGTGCCTTGTGGTTCTGATCCTGCTCCTCAGAAAACATCCATCAAAAACTCTGAGACTGTGCACCGAGACAACTCTCAAAACGCTAAACCCATTCAGCAACCAGTGCCTGTGATCTTTTGCTACAAATGTGGTGAAGACGGACATAAGAAGTGGGAGTGCAAGGCACCTGAGGACCTCAGAAAAGTGAATCAGAAGCTGATGAAGATGCAGCGCCTGCAGGGAAACTGGGCAGGAGCTCAGTGAAGGAACGGCACGGGGCTCCTGAGACAACACGTTCCACTTGTGGTTCATCCATGCTTGATGCCGGTAAGCCAAAATTGCCTGAGGGATTAGTAGGACCTGTCTCAGAAGTGCCTGTCCAGATAGAAGGTATCTACGCAAAAGCTCTTCTTGACAGTGGTTCGCAGGTTACTCTCTTATACCGTAGCTTTTATGAAACATATCTGAAACATTTGGAACTTCAGCCTGTGGAAAACCTTGAGATTTGGGGTCTAAGCTCACATAAATACCCCTATGATGGATATTTGCCCCTTAGACTTGAGTTCACAGAAAGTGTAGCTGGAGTGCATCAAGTGATTGACACGCTTGCCATTGTATGCCCCGACCCTGTGAAACGGGAGGGAATAGCTATTTTACTTGGGACTAACACTAGCTTAGTGAAGAAACTGTTTGAGTCTTGTCGTGAACAAGCTGGTGAAAAATTCTTGAATGTGCTAACCATACATCCTGTAATCAGAGAGGCGTACGAGACTATGCAACCAACAAATGTTTCACATGATGACCCAGACAAGCATGGAACAGTTTGGTTTATGAAGCATAACCCTGTTGTTCTGACACCAAATCAAATTCTGCAACTTCCTGGTCTGCTTAAGTTTCCTGGTCAAATGACTGAATCTTTAGTGCTAGTTGACAGAGCAGCAGTTGGTGACATAAGTTCTGATGACTTAGAGGTGAGGCCTGAACTTCATTCAGCATCTGTTGTATCTAGTCGCAGAGTCACAGTGACCGTTAGGAACATGTCTTCAAAAGAAGTATGGGTGAAACGAGGAACTCCTCTTGCTCATGTTTTTCCAGTATCCTTAGTGCCTCAACTTACTGCTAAACAGCCGCCAGAACAAAATACTTTGACACCTGCATCTTTTGATTTTGGAGATTCTCCAATGCCAGAGGAAGCAAAACAAAGATTGTGTGAGAAAATGATGCAGAGAAAGGAAGTGTTTTCACTACATGAGTGGGATGTAGGATGTTCAAAAAGCACCACTCATGAGATAAGGTTGAATGATTCACGCCCTTTTAGAGAAAGATCTCGCCTTCTTGCCCCCGCCGACTTCGAAGATGTGCGACTGCATCTACAAGATCTGCAGAGTAGTGGCATTATATCCGAGTCCCGTAGCCCCTATGCTTCGCCCATTGTTGTGGTGCGCAAAAAGTCAGGGAAGGTTAGAATGTGTGTGGACTATCGGACTCTCAACCAACGGACTATACCAGACCAGTATACTGTGCCCCGTATTGAGGATGCTCTCCATAGTCTTTCTGGAAGTAGATGGTTCACTGTTCTCGATTTAAGGAGTGGGTACTACCAAATACCCATGAGTGATGCCGACAAGGAGAAGACAGCGTTCATCTGCCCAGTGGGGTTTTATGAATTTGAGCGTATGCCCCAAGGTATCTGTGGAGCACCGGCCACTTTCCAAAGAGTCATGGAACGCACTGTAGGGGATATGAACTTTTTGGAAGTGCTAGTGTACTTGGATGATTTAATCATATTTGGACGAACTCTTGAAGAGCATGAAGAGCGCCTTTTGAAAGTCCTTGATAGGTTGAGAGATGAGGGATTAAAGATTTCCCTTGACAAGTGTCAATTTGGCAGGACTTCTGTGAACTACGTAGGGCATATAGTGTCTCAAGATGGAATATCCACTGATCCTTCCAAGATCGAGGCTGTTGTATCCTGGCCTCAGCCCCAGACAGTGACAGAGCTCAGATCTTTTCTAGGGTTTTGTGGATATTACCGGCGTTTCGTGAGGGATTTCTCAAAGTTGTGCCGACCGTTAAATGAACTTCTGAAGGGGTATCCATCTTCTGCAAAGAAGAGAAACAAAAATTCACCTGTGAGTAACACCAAACCCTGCTTTAAACCTTCTGAACCATTTGGATCTCGATGGACGGCTCAGTGTGATACAGCCTTCCAAACCTTGAAGAACTGTTTAACTCAAGCTCCAGTGTTAGCCTTTGCGGATGCACAAAAGCCATATGTTTTGCATGTGGACGCAAGCATGGATGGACTTGGAGGAGTTTTGTATCAAAAACATGAGGAAGGATTACAACCAGTTGCTTTCATCAGTCGCAGCCTTTCCCCTTCGGAGAGAAATTATCCAGCCCATAAACTGGAATTTTTAGCTCTGAAGTGGGCTGTTGTGGATCGACTGCATGACTATCTTTACGGTGTTGCGTTTGAGGTTAGAACTGACAATAATCCTCTTACTTATATATTGAAGTCAGCAAAACTTGATGCAACGGGTCACCGTTGGCTGTCTGCATTGACCACTTACAGTTTCAGCTTGAAATATAGACCTGGCCGCAGGAATGTCGATGCAGATGCATTATCTAGGCGTCCACATACTCACCCAAGTGATGATGATGAGTGGCAGGAAATTCCAGCTGCAGGTGTGAGGGCTCTTTGTCAGGCTTTGTCTGTAGAGAGGAGAACAGAGAATGTCTCTTACCAATGTGTAGTGCAACAGGCAGGGGCACATATGTCTGCTGTTCCGAAAGCTTACTCTTGTGCTGTTGAAGTAGCTGCAGATCACTTACCCGTGCTTAGTCCAGGTGAGCTTCAAACAGCACAGAAAAATGATTTGTTCCTTGGAGAAGTGTGGAGGGCAGTTTGTGATAAGAAACACCCTAGTAACATCCAGAGCAGCCACCCTAAGATGAAGATCTTGAAGCGAGAGTGGGAAAAATTGTCTGTATATAATGGATTGCTTTACAGAACAGTTCGTCAGAGTAATAACCGGGTGAAACGACAGCTTGTACTGCCAAAACAATTCCACAAAAGAGTGTTAAAATCTCTGCATGACGAGATTGGACATTTAGGCTTTGATAAGTCCTATGGCCTAGTTCGTGACCGATTTTACTGGCCACACATGAAGCGTGATGTAGAGGCTTACTGTAAGACATGCGAGCGCTGCATTAAAAGGAAGACGTTACCTCAAAGAGCTGCTCCATTGTCTCATATGCAGAGTTCAGGACCCATGGACCTCGTATGTATTGATTTTCTTTCCATCGAAGCCGATTCCCGGAATGTTTGCAATGTTTTGGTTGTAACTGACCATTACACACGTTACGCTCAAGCTTTTCCCACGAGGGATCAAAAAGCTTCTACAGTGGCAAAGACATTGTGGGAAAAGTATTTCATACATTACGGTCTTCCTACTCGAATACACTCAGATCAAGGCAGGGATTTTGAGAGCCAGTTGGTGACTGACATGCTGACTATGCTAGGGGTAAAGAAATCGAGAACCTCACCTTATCACCCACAAGGTGATCCCCAGCCTGAAAGATTTAACAGGACCTTGTTGGATATGCTGGGTACCCTTGAGCCTAGTCAGAAAAGTAAATGGAGTCAACACATAGCGCATTTGGTACATGCATATAATTGTACTTCCAACGAGGCTACTGGGTTTTCACCCTATTTTTTGATGTTCGGCAGAGAGGCTAGATTGCCTGTCGATATTTGTTTTGGAGTCTCTGGTGATAATACGTCACATGTGTCATACTCCAAGTATGTGTCCAAAATGAAGCAGGAATTACAGGCAGCTTATCAGTTAGCTCAGGCTACTTCTGAGAAGATGAATCAGAGTAACAAAGCTAGGTATGATCAGAAGGTACGCTATCATATTCTAAATGTAGGTGACAGAGTTCTTATTCGAAACCTTGGCCTAAAGGGAAAACAAAAGCTTGCAGATAGGTGGAGTGCTAATCCCTATGTAGTGGAGAGTCAATTCTCTGGCATTCCTGTGTATCGTTTGAAGCCTGTTGATGGTAATGGGTCATCCAAAGTTATGCACCGAAATCATCTTTTGCCTTTAGGACAAGAAGTGAGGTTAAGTCCTCAGGTAGACCTTATACCTACTCCTTCACCTAGAGCTTTGAGGCGTAGGAGAGCGAAAGAGAAGCGTAGAACTGCTGAGTCAGAAAACTCACCACTTGTAGTTGATGCCTTTCCAAGGGAATGTAATTCTTCAGATTCAGAGTCTGAGTTTGGGTTTTATGTTGAAGATGTGACAAACATTCCTTCTCAAGTGACAGAGGAGATACAAAGTGAAAACCCTGTACAAGATGTAGAATGTTCAGAGTCTGGTGATGCTCACATGGTTTCAGAAATACCAGTAATTCAATGTCAGAGTGAAATTTCTGATGGTCAGCTAGTAGCTGAAGAGGGTGATACTGAAGTAGTTGATGTAATGACTGAAGCTCCTGATGTTACCTTACAGACTACTGCATCTGCTGATAATGAAACTCAGCCTGAGCTTGTACTTCCTGAAGTACGTAGATCAAGTAGGGAGAGGAGGCCTAATACTAGATTTACCTATGATAAGCTGGGTATGCCATTCATACAGTCTGTATCAACTCAACACTGTGGTGTTAATGTGTCAGCACCTGAAATACTAAATGTTTTTGGGTGTTACAACAGTTCACATGCTTGGTGGTGTAATCCTTATGCCTTGTGTGAAATATGTAGCAACCAACCTGTACTTGTGCCCTGTAAACAGGTGGTTATCATTTGATTGATGCATGGTAATTTTTGTAACCAGCATGGGGACATACTGGATTTTTGGTGAGGGGAGTGTGTAGGGACTCCTAAAAATACGTTGTGTTAAAATGTATTTGATATTATTTTAATTTTTTCTTTATTTTGAAATATGATGCAACAACTACGTTTTGCTTGTATTCAATGAGAAAGTGTGTTCAATACAGGTGTACTATTGCAAGCCAATGACTGTTGAGCTTGAGGTTGCGTCATAACGTGAGTCACGTAATGAGGAAGGAGAAGAATCACACATGTTGAGAGAGTGTGCTGCCAGAAAGGTCTACTGTTCCGATGAAAAGTGCGTCATCCTTTTGGAGACTAGTATATTCTTTGTAATATAAGGCCCAAAGTGTAAAGTGACGACGCTTGTTTTATTTTCTGTTCGTATTTTACGTGCATCTTTGTTTTGTTGTTTTCCGTGATCCTGCGAGTCATCACTTAGTAAGCCGTTTGTAATGATGGCTTAGCGGTTATAGAGACAATTGACTTTATGAACAAAACGGTGTTTATGAAGTTATTAGTCATTTGCGGTGGACGTTGGAATGACGTGTGAAATTGGACCGATCGCGTGTTTCATCGCTGGACTTGGATCGACTGGATTCGTCTCATGTTCAAGACTGATCGCGAAGGGATGCTGAGTGTTCGTGTCGTGAGAAGCCTAATATTGTTTCACTGTCATCGGATGAACGTAAGTGTCTTCGGGTTTTCGTGGGAATACTTTGAATTCATCATCTGATTAATGTGCACCAACGAACTGGGCCCCAACTATAATGATCGATCATACGTTTGAACTGTTGACTGACTCAAGTGCTTCATAACTGTTTGACTGACTCCCGTACATTTGAATTGATTGAAAGATATGTAACTAATGTGCATATATTACTGAAAAACTGTTTATGGTGTGAACTGCAAGTTATCTCAAGTGTTTAATTGAACTTGAAAGACCTATTTTGTTTTATTTTATTTTTTTGCATTATTTGGTTTTGGAGGAAACTGAGTGTTTTCTAGGATTCTGAATTGAAATTTTATGTATCTTGATTGAGTTCTAGTATTCTAAGAAGGAAAGTATAAGAAGTGTGAAATAACAAGAACCATACGGAGACTCCAAAAGAGGTTTATATTTTTTTTTATTATTTAAAAAGAAAAGAAGCAACTTGCATATACCATCAGGAAGAATTGTTTATCTTCTTTAAAAGCAAAGGAGTTGTTACCTTAATGTACAAATAAATTTTGTTATATTTTTTCCCTTTAACATTTGTCCTTTGGGTTTTCATTGGGACTGGAAAGTTAATTAATATATTAAGTCACTGAATCCTTGGGAAATGTAAATAAGAATTGTTAAATTGATCTTTAGTGAAGAAATTGAGTAAAAATTGGTACAGGAGGGAAATTCATTTTATAATTGTTTTTTGTAATTACAAAGAGGAACTACCGGCCTAATTCACCATTCAACTGCCGGGAATCCAGGATTCTTGTTTAAGTAAATAATTAAATTAACCCCCAGGGTTAAGGAAAGGGTTACACTTATTAAATGTTTCTCCAAAGAAAGTCAACTAGGTTTGGAATGATATGAGTGTGGGTTCATTTTTGGAATTGAATATCTCTCTTTAGTACAGTGGCCGAGAGAGCTCAACACGGTGCAACTTAAGAAAACACATGCAAATTAAAAAAACACCAGCAAATGAAGAAATCATCTTTTTTTTTCTGAATATCTTATTAAATGTTTCTCCAAAGAAAGTCAACTAGGTTTGGAATGATATGAGTGTGGGTTCATTTTTGGAATTGAATATCTCTCTTTAGTACAGTGGCCGAGAGAGCTCAACACGGTGCAACTTAAGAAAACACATGCAAATTAAAAAAACACCAGCAAATGAAGAAATCATCTTCATCAGTCTGACAACACAAGTGTTGCAAATCCTCACAACACATGCATATAACGCAACGCGCTGCAAATCATCACAACACATTCACATTAAGAAACAATTAATGAAGCATTGCAAATTTATTTTCATTAACCTTGAAATTATATTTATCTGAGGATATTAAAGTTAGCCATCTTAAGTAATGTTTTACATTTAATCATGTAATTATTCAGCTTATTTAGGCTAATAATATCCAAAAGATAAATTAATTGTGCAATCAGAGTGTTTAAAAAACCTTTCAGTTGACCAACAACTCCACTGACCAGTAGATAAGCAAATCCCAGCCGGATCTGACACTTTTTGAGGTCGCCTTGAAACATTTCCATTGTGGTCAGTGCTATTTGCAGCGCGTTTGTTAATGTGCATGTGTTGTGGAATATGTTGCGCGTTTCATTATATGCATGCGTTGAGATGATATGCAGCATTTCTTAATTTGCATGTGTTGTGATGATTTACAGCGCGTTTCATTATATGCATGTGTTGTGATGATTTGCAGCATGTTTCGTTTTATGCATGTGTTGTGAGAATTTGCAACACTTGTGTTATTAAACTGATGAAGGTGTTTTTTCAATTTGCATGTGTTTTCTTAAGTTGCAGTGTGGTGAACTATCTCTGCCACCGTACTTTAGTCCATTCCATCGCCATAATACTTTACTGGAGTTATGGTGCTATTTGAATTGTGATTTAAAGACCAAATATTTTTGCAAATCTGGTTTCTATTGCTTTTGCCAAAATACTATAGCAAACATTTATGTTATTTAATTTTTAATTAATTAATTAATATTAAAAAAAAATTATTCTTCTTTTTCTTCTTCTTTCATCAGGCGACCCTTATACCTGTTTTCCTTGTGCAGAGGGGGAATGGTCTGATGAGGGCAGCTCAACATGTCAGACACGTACTATTGTCTATCCTCAGTTTACAGAAATCCTCTCCATCATTGTCATGGTTTCTGCTGCATGCATAATTATTCTCCTTATTGCCATATTCTGTCTTTTTGCCTACAATTACGACACACCAGTGGTGAAGTCTGCTGGTGGCAGCATGTGTTTCCTCATGCTGACCAGTTTGATTTTGTCTAGCATAAGTGTGTTCTTTTTCTTTGGAAAACCCACATTTGTATTTTGCCTCCTGAGAAATGCCATATTTGAATATTTCTTCACTGTCTGTATTTCCTGTTTGACTGTCCGTTCCTTTCAAATTATTTCTGTTTTTAAAATGGCTACTCAGTTCCCTAAGGTGTACAGTCTTTGGGTAAAACACAATGGCCAGTGGCTCTTCATTGCATTTGTTTCTTTCATGCATTTAATATCTTGTGTGATATGGATGACTGTCAATCCTGTCAAAGCCATTGCTGACTCATGGACTTTTAAAGACCAAATTATGCTCATCTGTGAGATGGGGAGCACTATATCATTTACCATAGTCATGTTTATAAGTTGGTTTATTGGTTTCTTGTGTCTCCTGTTTTCTTATATGGGAAGGGATCTACCGAAAAATTACAACGAGGCCAAATCAATAACCTTCAGTCTCATTTTGTACTATCTGACCTGGATTGCTTATTTCACAGCATACCTCTCTGTCAAAAGCAAATACATTATCATTTTGAATGCAGTGGCTCAGGTATCCAGTATAAATGGAATTCTCTTTAGTTATTTCATACCAAAATCTTACGTCATAATATTCCAGCCACAAAAGAACACTCCTGCATACTTTCAAACTTCTATTCAGACCTACACCCAAACCATTAGTAGGACCTAGACACAAGCATTACTATTAGTATAGAAAGTAAACTCTTAAAGGAATAGTTCACTTCCAGAATGAAAAATTGCTGATAATTTACTCACCCCCATTTCATCCAGTATGTTCATGTCTTTCTTTCTTAAGTCGAAATTAAAATAAAAATCGATATACTTTTTTAACCACAAATCTCAACTTCAAACATTATGTAGTCGAATTGGAAAGGTCATGCATGACGTAGGTGTAAGTAACGACCCAGTATTTTATAAAAGTTAATGTGCAAAGAAATTATATCGCCCTTTACAAAAAAAGTATAACAATGATGTCAGACGAATTTGAAGTTGGATGAGAAAATGAGATGAAGAGCTAACAACGCATGACCTTTCCAAAATGATTATGAAATGTGTAAAGTCATAGATGCACATTGCAGAGCTGGATTGTTTCTCTAGACTCAACCTTTATTCCTCGGCTGGGATCGTGTAGAACCCTTTGAAGTTGCATTGAAATTGCAATTTGAACATTCAACCACTTGATCCACATTCAAGTCCGTTGTATGGAGAAAACATTACATTCTTTTAAGTGGACGAAACAAGACATGAACATCTTGAATGACATGTTACCACAATCTTAAAGAAACACATACGTAGGAAAAGTAGAGAATAGAAAATCTAATGTAAATGTAATGTTTAATTATTTAATTTTTTTTTTGTGTGTGTGTGTGTTTTTTTTCTTGACATAATGAACATTTTCAAAATGTAATTTAAAACTTAACTCCATAACTTAGTGTCTATGTAATTTACTGCATAATTGTGGATGGTGTTTTCTAATAATACATTGAAAGTTCATGTACACTTTTGAAACATGAAATAATAAAACAAATTCATGTTTGTCACAGAGTTGTTCATCGAATAATCTTATAGTGTTTCAAAACAGATTTCACATCTGCAGTTCTACGCATGATAGTCTGCGATTAATCACAATTAATTGCATTGTTTTGCACAAAACTAAAAATGCATTCAAAAGTAGTGTATTGTGCACTTTTTTCATTTTAAAGTGCTGCTACATGAACAAATGTAAAAATAACATTTGATTTGCAAACCTATAAGGTGCTTTTTTACAGCAGTATCCATTTTAAATAATAGCAGATAAAATATTTCTTCTAGATCTTAACTAATAACATTGATGTAATTAAATTAGATAGAAAACAAGCTATTCACAACTGCCAGGACATTTAATGTTTTTATAGAAAATATTTTATAGTTTGTTATAGAAAAAAAAACAGATTACAGAGTCCAGAGCCTCGATCATAACATTATAATGGGCATCTTCCTATTAGACACCTGCATGATCACGGGACCCATCGCAGCAGAGTATGACACGGGACAACACTCAATGGGTGGGTATAAAGGCTCATGTGTGCGGGATGAGGGAGTGTAATTAGGGTGTTCTTACAGTAGACCATCTTAACCCCTAAAGCCTGGTTCGTTTGACTAGTGTGATTGCTCCATTTAGCACTCCCTGGCTCGGTTGGAAGAGGTGGGCAACCAGTTATGCTCAGAACTTCGATCATAACATTATAAAAGGCATCTTCATATTAGAGACCTGCACACTCTTCTGATATGTGCTGGATGATTCCATGAATATCTCGGAGCGGAAAAAGCAATAGATGTGTAATGCAATATATTGTGAGAGGGCCTTGTGTTACCTCATCCCATACGACTCAAAAAAATAAACCACAAAGTTAATAAAACAATGCACTCCACTGCGCTGAGCAAGCGTTTCTCTGCTGTCTTCACGTGCTATAGGAAACCTCTTATTTCCAATTTGTTGAAGTCGTGATTACGAGCTCGTTGCATTCTTTTCTGTTAAAATAACAATGGACAGTGGTTTGTGAATGCTGATGCCTAGCCCAAATAATTTGATCAAGAGCATCCCCTCCTGTGACCCATGATTTGTCTGTATATGTATTGAGAGCCAGTGAGCAACGGACTTTCATAATAATAAAAAAACTGCATTAACGCAATATAAAATAATTATCTGCATTAATCAATGAATGCAATAACGTGATGATAATGTGTTAACTTGCCCAACCTTAATATATATATATATATATATATATATATATATATATATATATATATATATATATGGGTGCGGTTACCTCATCCAGGTGGATGCTGCACATTGATGGTGGTTGAGGAGATTCCCCCTTTCTAAGTAAAGTGCTTTGAGTACCCAGAAAAGTGCTATATATGAAAATTATTATTTTTATTATTATTTGTTATATATAAATTAGGGCTGGGCAAGCATTATTATCATGTTTACGCATTAATTGATTAATAATCAATAAGCCGATAATTATTTTATCAGCATTCACAAATCATTGTCCACTGTTATTTTTATAAGAAAAGAATGCAACGCGCTCGTAATCACGACTTCATAAATGGGAAATAGGAATTTTCTGATAGCACGTGTAGACAGCAGAGAAGCGCTTGCTCAGCACAGTGGAGTGCATTGTAATATTCATGCAATCATGCGGCATGTATCAGAAGATCTGCACTCCGGCGCAGTTAGCGCCCACACTCACTGATCTTTATATAACTGAACCATGCTTTTGCCCATCTCCAACCGAGCCAGGGAGTGCTCAATGGAGCAATCACACCAGTCAAACGAACTATTAATAGCTTAGTTAATAGCTTGTTTTATATTTAATTTAATTACATTAATGTAAGTGATAAACAGAAAAAAGCCAACAGACAGGAGACATGCTCATGACAGCCAAACACAGCAAACTAAGGCTTTGCACTAAGAGGCTGCATTTACACTTGGCATTAACATGTGATCACCATGATCCGATAAAGCAAATTGGATCATCAGTAAATCAGAACACAGCACGTCTACACTTGGATAACCGATCATCTGTCTTTCCCACGCAATATTTAAATAAGTCAACAGAGAATGGCCAAGTGCAAAGTCAACCTGAAGTGGTGGGTTTTCTTTTTAAAAGCTTATTCAGTCACGGGACATTTTACAAATCAATTATGAGTGTATGAGTCTCATTAGTCTTCACACAGTTGTTTTCTATCTATTTTTTCTGACAGTTCACAAGAGATGGGGAGAGGGGTGCGTTTTGCGTGGCTGGATTGTATTTACATTTCACTGTGATCCAATCACAATGTGTCTTTGATCTCTGGAGCAGTACATGTTCCTCATATAACATTCCAATCAGAAGAGCGTTTACACATGTCTTTTCAATGTTTATGTGGACAACATCTGGATACCAATTGCATGTTAATGCCAAGTGTAAACACAGCCCGAGAATAGGCTGGAACTGTTTAATAGTCCAGGCAATGAGTATCAGGTGTGCAAGCAATCATTGCCAGGTATGAGTTTATGGGAAATGGAGTCCGGGGAAAGAATCAGTGCTTGTGTGATGGAGTCCTCTGGTGGTGTTCGGAGGGAGCCACAGAGGCTTGATTCATTACCGCGTGTAAGAAAATGTAAATACTGTACTTAGCAAATATTAATTTTCAAGTATTGTGACCTGGTCAGGTCAGATTGTACACCACATAAGAACAAATGTTATCCTGTCATTTGAATTTGGCCACATAATTTGATTTGTGTGACTGGATCTGGTTTCTTCGCCAAACAACTTTCAAAGCAGAAAGAGAGGCCAAAGAGATTATCTCCTGCTTTTCCCTCTTAGATTTTATTAGAAGTACTATTTATAATGTTTACAATGTTGTACAGATATGTAGATATCTGTATATCAAATATACAGTATATCACTGTATATCACATGGAAGCAACAAGACTGTGTTTACGGTCTAGTAGAAAAAGCATGTATTTCTGGCACTTTAGCATAAGCAATTTATTCTTTGCTGTATACATTCAATCATTTATTCAACTGAAGCTCAATATTTAACATTATGAAAACCTGTAAAGTTGATCACACAAAGCACTCTTAATTTCATTTTCTCACTTTCAAATGGTCATTCAACTTTACTTTTGACAAAACAAACTGAAACTTATCCAGTGATTTCTTCAGTTTGTATTAAACTGCTTTTATTTAGTGTTATGGTTTATTAAACAACTAGACAAAATAAATGTATTATATGAATACAAATTAGGTATGTAGGCTAGTTGTTAGTAATGTTAAAACTCTGTGTACTTAAAATTATATGTTATATCTTCTGTTGTTTGTAATAAAAGTAATACTCTACTTAATAGATTGATGCAAACTTTGGAGATTAGATATGGATATTTTCATTTGTATCACTGAATAGTGGTTTAAGCATATTGTGAAAAAGGCTTCATATATTAAAATAATTGCCACAGATTCCAGATTAATGAGCAGAAGCCCATCTTACACCATGTTTCTGAATTTAAACATTCTTTTTTTGCCTGTAATAATTGTTTCATAATTGTAAGTATTGTATTTTCATTCACTCAAATACCTATCGAAAGTGTTAAAAGCCAGGTTTGTTTGTTTTTTTGTTTGTTTTTTTATACATAAAGCCCACAAACAATAAGACAGCTGCTATATAATACAATGGTCTCTCTCTTTGTTTTGTTTTTGAAGTGCTGTCATGCAAGAGATGTCTATAAATGTTTTAACCAAACTTTAGCACTGTAGTATTTTGTATACATGGACTGTTGTGTCATATTTTTTATTGTTAAGATTACAAATCTGTCTTTGTATTTTTCATAAGTGTTTCGATTTTCTCTTGTTTTAGTTCTATTCTGGAGAGAGTGAGCCTGCTGGGAAAGACTTGTCATATTGTCAATGGAAAACCCAAATTTTTCTAGTTTATTTTTGTGATGCAAGTTACAAACGAAATGCATAAGTTGAATAAATTTTTATTTTTTAGTGTGTAATTCATTCATAAATAAGCCTGAGTACTTTCTGTACATTTTGTATTTTTGTTTTTCATATTCACATGTAAATAAAAGAGAAGTACTTTTAATGCAGCTTATTTTTTTTCACAAAACATTCTTTTATGTGTTTTTTTTTGGTTTTGTTTTTTGTCCTGTAAATATTTTTTTACACATTAAAGAGCCACACAGATGGGAAATCAAAAATTACCTGTATTACAGTGTATGATGTAGCTGTCCATCAGTGTAAACAATGTGCAAAGTAATTAAACCAAAAAGTACACGATTTATAAAGTTATTGGCTTCTTAAGTAAGGAGTCGGCTCTGAATCGCTGAAACGAGTCGTTATAGATTTCAAATCTTTTGCCCATCTCTATGTACGTCACTAGAACACTTTGCATAATAATTTCCGCCTACTGTCTTGGGAGAAACAAAACTCTGACCTGCCCCACCCCCACACAGACGCTATGGTTGGTGTGATGGCATCATGTCGAGGAGACAGTGTGTTTTTAATTGTAAAGGCAAGTTTGTTTTATTTTCACTGCCAAAGAATGAAGAACAGAAGAAACCATGGCTTAAATTCATTTTTACCACAATACCAGAGCAGTACAACAAATCCCTTTTGTATGTGTGCTGTCTGCAGCCTTTGTCTGTGCTGATCTTCATTTAAAAACACGTCATTAAATGAAGTGTAACTCCGTGAATACTCAACGAAGAGACATGAGAGAGATATCTATAGAAAGCTTGGCATGTCTACTTTAAAACTAAACAAGTGCTGCCGAAAATATCACAGATCAACCAAAGATCCAGCGGTATGTCTGCTACAATTTCCTCCCCAGCCAGCAAGCGGGAGAAAAATGGCTTTGAGGGCTCTCGCCTTTGGGTGTTCCAGGGGACCAGGGGAGGTCACTCCGGAGCAAACAGTCGAGAGGAGGTCCGGCAGCGATCTCCACTGTGGGCTCCCATTGACCCGGGGTTCGGTTGGGAGTCGCCATTTCCCCAATATGTCCCGAGAGGAGAGATGAGACGCAAATCGGCCGAGCCAACACCGCTGTACCAGATGAGTCACGTGCCCGTTGACTTTCCATAGTTGAGTCAGTTCCCGGTTGACCCTCCTGAGTTGAGTCAGGTGTTCATGGACCCTCCAGAGTCAAGGTTAGTCACCGTCGACCTTACAGAGTCAGAGTTAGTTACCGTTGACCCTCCAGAGTCAGGGCTAGTTCCTGTTGACCATCCAGAGTCGAGTCATGTTCCAGTTGATCCTCCTGAATCAAGTCAGATTCCTGTTGACCTTCCCGAATCGAGTCAGGTGCCCGTTGACTTTCCAGAGTTTAGTCAGTTTCCGGTTGACCCTCCAGAGTCGAGTCAGGTGTTCGTGGACCCTCCAGAGTCAGGGTTAGTCACTATTGACCTTCCAGAGTCAGGGTTAGTTACCGTTGACCCTCCAGAGTCAGGGCTAGTTCCTGCTGACCATTCAGAGTCGAGTCATGTTACAGTTGATCCTCCTGAATCAAGTCAGATTCCGGTTGACCTTCCCAAGTCGAGTCAGGTGCCCGTTGACTTTCCAGAGTTGAGTCAGTTTCCGGTTGACCCTCCAGAGTCGAGTCAGGTGTTCATGGACCCTCCAGAATCAGGGTTAGTCACCATTGACCTTCCTGAGTCAGGGTTAGTCACCATTGACCTTCCTGAGTCAGGGTTAGTCACCTTTGACCTTCCAGAGTCAGGATTAGCTACCATGGACTTCCAGAGACAAGGCTAGTTACTGCTGACCTTTCAGAGTCAAGTCAGGTCACTGGTGATCTTTGAGGACAGAGTTAAGTCACTGGTGATCCTCAAGGACTGAGTCAAGTCACCGGGGATCTTCATCCTCCCGTTGGTCTGGCCACGAGGACGGTGTGGTCTTCTGCTCCGCCCTGGGGGAGTCCGGCATCGACCACAAGGACGTGGTGGTCTTCAGCTCCGCCCTGGGGAACTCGGGCATCGACCTCAAGGACGTGGTGGTCTTCTGCTCCGCCCTGGGGGACTCCGGCGTCGACCACAAGGACGTGGTGGTCTTCCACTCCACCCTGGGAGGGGTTTCTGCCTTGACCACATGGGTGTGGTGGTCCTCGGTTCCGCCCGAGTGGGCATCACATGATGTCCTTCATGGACCCATGTTTTTGTGTTTTTGTTTTCTTTTGGTATTTCTAACTGTTTCTTTCTTTGGACCTGGCCCTACGTCCCTCCCCCTGATCCTCCGCCGGTCCACCACCCTCCTTGACTCCTTGTTTTGTGTTACACTTCTCTTGTCTCTGTCTTTCCATTCTACCTGGTTCTCCTGTCTCTGTCCTTCCATTTTACCTGGTTCTCCTGTCTCTGTCTTTCCATTTTACTTGGTTGTCCTGTCTTTGTCTTCCCATTCCACCTGGTTGTTTGTCTCTGTTTTCCCATTCCATCTGGTTGTTTGTCTCTGTTTACCCATTCTACCTGGTTCTCTTGTCTATGTTGTCCCATTCTATCTGGTTCTACTGTCTTTGTATACTATGTTTTCTGACCCTTCATCCGTCCCCCTAGTCCGCCGCCGCTCTACGTCCCTCCTAACATCTTTATCTGTTAGGTTTTTCCTGGGTTTCAGGAAAAATGGTAATGTCACGCCTGTCAGTCTCTGTTTTCCTGGGTGTTCCCTAGTGAGCTCACTTCTCCTTAGGCACTTCACCATAGGCACTATAATTCCTCTAGTCTGGTCCTGTCTTCACAGTAATTGCACTCCAGTTAATCGCACAGGTGCAGAAAATCTATTGTCATTAGTCTCCTTATAAATAGCTGTCCTTCCCTGTTGTTTGTATGGAGTCCTTACCCTTTGTGTACTATGTTCTCGTTTCCCGAGACTTCCCATTACCTTCTCGTTCCTCCGAGTTTCCCGTTCCATTGCATCCGGTTCCCTCTTTTGTTTTGTTTTGTTTTGTTTGTCTCCTTGGACTGTTTATTTTGTATTACCCTTTTGTCATTAAATACCAGCAATTGGATCTTACCCTCTCCTTGTGTTTCCTATACCCAATCGTCACAGCTGCGTCCATGTGTTCAGGGTCTTCAGGAAGTGAGTTTCTTGGTGAATGGCTAGCACCTTCTCAGTGACTCAGAGGTCAATGCGGTGACAGTGGAACGAGGCACATGTCAAACACTCTGGAGACCATCTTTATGATGTACCACTGGCAGACAGTAGAGAAACACCAGGCTCTGGATTGTTGCACCCATCACTGTTTGCGTTCACTTCTCTGAAAATCCTGCAGCACTGTCAGGGCCTCTCTGATCAGAACAAAACCATTAAACACCTGTCCAGCCTTGCCACATTCAGCTCTATCTTGCAGTACAGTGGTCTGCTCTGATTTAGAGAAAGAAGGAAAAGACAAATTGTTTAGCGCTATGACAACGTAATTAGTACTAGAAATATTGAGATACTTTGGTAAACTGTAATTACTTACTAATACCATATTGGGAGAAAACTACTAAAACCTTTGCTAAAGGGACAGTTCATCCAAAAATAAAAATTCCAAACCTGGAACAACTTAAGGGAGATTAAATGATTACAGAATTTTCATTTTTGGCTGAACTGTCCTGTAAGTAAAATTATTATCTTGCATATACTTAAGGTATTGAGAGTAAAACTGTTGGGTAGTTTAATCTACAACAATGCATCATGTTGTAAAATACCATATTTTTGGAGTGCTGCAGTCCTGTGGGAAAAAAAAAACGTAGTACTTTATATTTGTACGAGTATCCTTAACGAATGTACTTACAGTCCACCTCTGATTATTTTGACAATGAAAGTAACAACATTTTTTGTGATAATGTTAATACATTATTGCTAACTATATGAAAGACTACATCTGCAGGACTGGGACCAGTCAAACAGAGCACTGGTCAGCTGTCACAGATGCCACTGAACATTAAGCTGTACTATGCTAAAAAATATTATAATCAGTTTATTCCGTTTTTTTTAATGGTTAAGTGCCTTAAAAAAAATCTGGGTTGCAAACCTGTTTACATATGATCACCATGGTTAAGACAAACTACAAGAAATCGCACCTTTGTAAGATATCAGTCAGCATTTTAACTGCTATGTGTGTGTGTTTGTCTTTTTTGTAGTTTTTCATATGTATCATTACATTATTCAAGTAAGCTCCGAACCAGTACCTGCATTTAAAGTTGTAATCCAACAAAGGACGCAGCAAACCAGTGCAATTTACCTGGCCTCGGTCTTGGCTAAGCCTGAGGTACATCACTAGGGTTGCCCCCCGTCCCTTATAATACGGTCTTCAGTGCAGCAGCTCATGTAAATCATCCCAGATCCCACCGGCCTTCTGTGAAGACTCGTCCTATTCTGACCCTGATGAGGGCGGGACTCTTGGCAGAGAGTCGATTTGAAAGAATAGTGGAGGCTGCTCCAGATACCCCCCGCGTCCAGCGCTGAAACGAAAGCGTTTTCAAAAGTGTGGAAGATTTTTATTGGTGGGATTTTGCTCAATCAAGTATGATCAAGATGAATCTAGTCATATATATACATACGTGTTTTATTCCATTAGAATCATATAGCCTTTGTGTGAAAGGAATGTGCCTATGTCTGCAAAAAACATCCTGACCACCACAGATAGGAAACTCTTTTCTTTACCATAGCAAGTCTCAGGAAACATCTGGAAAAACATGCAATGGGCCTCTTTTCTTTACCATAGCTTCTCCCTAGGGAGGTATCAAAATTGCAAGCATAAGGAAAAGTTTTGGAAACGCCCTGTATAGGGTATATAATGAGATGCTACCTAGCATTCGGGAGATCTTCTCACAGAGGATCTCGGCTTTGCTTCTCTCTGAAATAAAGTCTATCTTCTGGAAACAAAACCCCGAGACTGCGTGATTCCTCAGATGCATGGCAGACAAAAATACACTACATTTGGCACCCCAGATGGGACTGGAAAGGAGCAGAGTGGACGACTGCTTTTGAGCTGACTGATGAGCAACACACACACACAGTGGTGGCCACCATAGAATAAGGTAAGCATTCTTTGCTTATATAATTAGTGTGTGTTGTTGATTGGTCAGTTCTGAGTGGTAAGGACACTTAAAATCTGCTCTTCCAAATTCAGAAAAATAATATGATATCTAAATTGAAAAAGGGGTTTTACTCCAGAAGAAATAACTGCATGCACATATTTGGGTTATTAATAGGAAGGCCTTGGAAGGCAACCTCGATTTAAGACAAATATGGTGTAGGCAGAAAGACATGGCATGCTGTGTGTCTGTGTTTATTGGATAGCTGTGCCAGGTAGGACAGTGATAAACGGATAAGCAGATTAGTTAAGGAATCGCGAGGAAAAGTCCCATGGATACCGCTTTGAGAATGTATAAGTGAAATTCTCGAAGGACTGAATAGATGGGCCCTTAAGGACGCTCTAGGTAGAGCGAGCTCTAGGAAGAGCTGTGTTTTGTTGTGTGAATGTCTCTGTGTCCGGACAAATGAATGTGTGAACAAATAAATTCTGTGTTGGGTGGGTAAAAGTTGCGCACCATTCTTGGACCGTCGCTTCAGGGTGGCTGGGTGGAGTTGGACGCAACTAGTATCCACTTGAGAGGGATGAATGTATTATGAGCCTTGATAATAAAAGGACAATTAATGTGTGATTATCCCTTAGATAAAGGGAAAAAGTATGCAAAAATAAGCACTCTGGCTCAATAAAGAGTGTAGCAAGTGTGAATGGGTTTAGGAAAATAGCATCAATAAAGTTTGAACCAAGATCTATAATAGATTTTTGCATTTAGGATGTCTGTGTGAAAGGGGAGAAAATTTTCTGAGCCCAGTGTAGTGGGAGTGAGAACAAAGGAGGACGTTTCCACAGTAAAGTTGTATTACATGGGGGGAGCAAGAGGTGCTCTCCCCTCCTGGACCATCACTTGGGAGTGATCAGGTTACAGAGGCTGGTGTTGAGAAAGGAATGCAGGAGCCCTAAAACAATAAAGTTAACTGAAGGAAGGTTGTTTTAGAGAAAAATAAATACAAATTTTCCAAGAAATGGACTAATATAGAAATGGCAGATATGGTGGAATATAGAAATAATAATAAATTAATTAAAATAAGATATGCATTTATTATTGAATAACTTTTATTAATAGATGAATTTAAAGGATGCACGTGCTTAAAACTTTATATCTAATATGTGAAGACATCTAAAATTTGTATCTTGTTATCCCTGGGACACAGTATGAAAGTTAATCCATTACAGAGTTTCAGAGATTGGGCTTGTGTAAATGTCAAAAATAAAAGAAATAACTTGTGCAATGTGGAATGAAAGCAAGATTGGGTGACCAAGTCAATAGACATTTGGATTCAAAAGCTATAGGCATTTTACAATAGGAAGGAAACTAGTTGCTTAAAGAATTAGATTTAATTATTTTATTTACAATAATAGGAATTATTTTATGTTGGTTAGGAAACATTAATTCACAAATACCAGATTATTCTGAATCATGTATGCAAATATCGAAGAAAAAATATGATTGAAGTCTTTATTTTACCATATGCATGTCATGCTGATATAAAAGGAAGGTTTATTTTATTTTATTGCAGTATATTTAGATAATAAAGGTAGCTGATTTCTGCATTTTGCAAAGAATAAAATGCTTGCTATTTTCCTGCAATGAAGAACTTGCTTTACTAACAAAGAATAAGAGAACTGCTGTTTTCATCCAGATGATTTTGTTTTTATTAAGGGACTACAGTTTGGTTAGAAGTTATATAGGTACATTTGATTAATGCAGTTTCTGAGTGTTAAACTTTCAGATGATTTCTGGAACAGTGCCTTGACAAAGGAAAGCAATGAACTGGAGAAGTGGCAAAGCAGCAAACAGCTGAAGAGAGAAAAAGAGGGAGGGGCTGATGGATGTTCCCCTCCCCTCCTGAAAGAGAAGAACACTTTTCAGCATGGAGAAAGAATTAAAACAGGAAAAGGTGAATCTTTCACTTGAGACTTTTCCTGAGGGTGAAAAGAACATTATGAAATGCAAAACTCTGGCAGAAAGCAACCAGAAGCCAGACTGAGAAGAAGCAGAGAAACAACGGAGACCGTACGCCACAACATCAGGTCTTTGAGTGCCATCACAGACTGACGACCCAGTACAACAGCCCAGGCTGATGATCTGACCAGAAGGACTTCCATCCCTTCTGTGCACAGGTCCTGCATATTCAATGAACACATAGAGACTGCTTCAAATGTTAATTATTTTATTTGATTATTTTATTTACTATGTTTTAATCTTGATTATTCACTGGTCTCACAGCACTTCCTTAAATTCTGTGTTTAAACTAACTTTCTCAATCTGCTTTTCAATAGGTTCCAGTCCAGCCTCATGTCTTAAAGAAAAATAATAACTTTGACAGACAGAAGTGAGTACTTGACTCACCAATCAGATAAACATGGAGCTGGATTTGGCATAGTAAGACTGTTTCATTAAACAACTAGGGGGAAATGCACAACTAAATACTTGACAACAATTCTGAGCGCTTTGGGAAAGAAGAGAATAAAAAAATAAATAAAAAAGGGTATCCTGATGAACAATAGGAAAAATTTATATGGTTGAAAAAATAGAAATATTGGTCACTCCATTTTGTTTTAAGGTAATTTTCTAAGGTAAAACTGAATAAAATAATAATGAATAAAAGATTATTCCAAAGATCCAAAATCATGAAATCACATATACTGTCATCACTGGGGATAACCAGATGGAAATGTTGATGGCCATGGATCCAAGATATGCAGAGATCTCCAATCCTCTTCTCAGAGTCGCTCATGAGCAATAACAAAAAAGTATTTGACTAAACTTTAAATTAGACAAACACATGACATTTGAGAAATGATAATTGGCTCTCTCAAATGCTCAATGCCTAGACCTAATATTCTAAACAAATTCATCTAGGAGATTTTGGAAAAAGGAAGGAAAGAAAGAAAAGAAAAGTTTTTGGCAAAAAAAAAAAAAAAAAAAAAAAAAAAAAAAAAAAAAGGGGGAGTGAAAGTGTGTGAAAAAGTATGAATGATGGTGTTGTATGGCATGAAAGAGAGTGTCTGACGAGACACTGTGAAAAAGTATGAATGATGGTGTTGTATGGCATGAAAGAGAGTGTCTGACGAGACACTGAGGCAATTCAATCAATTTGCCCAAACAGCTGTATACAAATATGAATGTGGGCCCACAGGGCAAATTTATGCCCAGAAAAATAATGACCATGGATGTATTTGGTTAAGTTTCCTGGTCAGTACCTAGGTCTTTGTTGTGGCAGAAAGAAAAACAGTGCCACACATGCGCAGCGTATAACATGGGAAGGCAGAGCAAAGCAAGCTTGCTCTGTCTAACCAACATTTAACTTTCTTTTCAGCATATCATGATGGAGCTGATTGTGTCAAAAGGATGAAATATTATCTTTCTGACTGTTAAAATAAATGCAGTGGGTTGAGTGTTTTCCAGGTCAAAAGGCCTATGCTACCGAGCAAGATAGGAAAATATCCAGTGATATAGTGGAACTCAGTTTACAAAACAAAGAGATAACTGAATAAGCAAATGGTTGAGAATAAAATTGAAAGGAAAAAAAATAAATAAATAGTAAAGACAGCACTGAAATTGTGAAAACTCAAAAAGGGGCCAAGACAGCCCTCAACCCACATTACATTTCCACAGGTCACACCAAGAAGGACGACTGGCAAGATGAACAAATTAGCATGCTTGATAACACTAACAAAAAATTCTGAAGTTTTCCATTTACAGGTGACAGCAGTTCCAGTAAGACCAAGGAATGCTTCGCCCCATCAAAGAGAACCAGTGAGGGTGCAGAAATGATCTCGAGAGCCTTGCATGAATCAGAAAAATGGTTACAGAGTGACACCTGAGTTCACATCTCTAACCTTAAAATACCCCAACCAGCTTCAACAACTCCACACAGCATGAAGTGAGGGATGAAGGGCATGCTAGTAATGACCCACCCTTGCCAACGAGGGAAAGACCATTGCAACGACTCGCAAAGAGTCTCCCTGGTGAAGATGGAATGAGAGAGTGATGGGACTGCTAATGAGATCAAAATACTTGGGTGCAGATATGAGCCAACAAATAGAAAAGAAAAGGTGGAAAGAGAATTTTAAGTAATGGTAGATGAAGAATTTGAAGGTTATGAAAAGGGAAATATGGATGTAGGAAGATTTGAAGGGAAAATAGAGCAATTGGATGCAACAAATAGAATGAAAAGAGCAAAATAGAAAAGCTCAAGATTTGTGAATTGAAGAAGGAAAAGTATGTGTTAGGTTTTGGGGAAAATGCTGTATTTATAGAAGGGAGCATTTAATGAAGAACTGATCAAATTGAAAAGGCTAAGAATGGTGATAAAGAAAATGTTGGAAAAAATAATAAAATGTAAGACTGGTTTGATTTACAATTAGGAACATGTGGAGCATAGTTTACAACTAAATAGGGAAAGTTTTCAGGAATTGCATTAATGACAGGAGATTTACTATTTTAATGTATACTTCCTATATTGAGGTCACTAGTCAAAGCCACAGTTAAGCAAATTAAATTCAAAGATATCAAGATAATGGGAAATTGATACATAAGGTATCTAAGCTGAAGATCAACTCTTATAATCTTGTGATATTCAATGTGTGATGTGATTTGTATTTGTATGTGTATGTATTTTTACGCCTTTTATACAAAACTGTGATAACCAGGCAAATGCTGAACCAATTGCACATTCATGCTTTTAACAATGTCTACTATTAAAGAGGGGTTAGGGAGACTGGATCTTTTACTCACTCCTTGTCAAATTAGGAGAGAGATGTTTGGTCCAGTAATCCCTCAGAGTGGAATTTCATAATCTAGTCACTGGTGAAAATACAATGTGACTTATTTAGTCACTAGGTAGTGTAACTAATATGACTGGATTATGGAGTAGCACTCTGGATAAGAATAATCAAATGTGAGACTTATTAAGTCTCAAAGGGGAGAATATGTGGAAGATTTTTATTGGTGGGATTTTGCTCAATCAAGTATGATCAAGATGAATCTAGTCATATATATACATACGTGTTTTATTCCATTAGAATCATATAGCCTTTGTGTGAAAGGAATGTGCCTATGTCTGCAAAAAACATCCTGACCACCACAGATAGGAAACTCTTTTCTTTACCATAGCAAGTCTCAGGAAACATCTGGAAAAACATGCAATGGGCCTCTTTTCTTTACCATAGCTTCTCCCTAGGGAGGTATCAAAATTGCAAGCATAAGGAAAAGTTTTGGAAACGCCCTGTATAGGGTATATAATGAGATGCTACCTAGCATTCGGGAGATCTTCTCACAGAGGATCTCGGCTTTGCTTCTCTCTGAAATAAAGTCTATCTTCTGGAAACAAAACCCCGAGACTGCGTGATTCCTCAGATGCATGGCAGACAAAAATACACTACAAAAGTTCCGACAAGACTTGGAGGAATCGAAGCGGAAATGAGTATCAAGCGCAATTTGTCGGCGAGTGTTCTGTTGCGCATGGTGGCTTGTCAGATGTGCGACAGCATGCCTCGGGATAACAACATTCATACACTTTACAATAAGGTTCATTTATTAAACATTAGTGTGGCACCTTTGTAAGATATCAGTCAGCATTTTAACTGCTATGTGTGTGTGTTTGTCTTTTTTGTAGTTTTTTAATTAAAGTAATTGCACTGGTTTGCTGCCCGCTGATACATGTCTGATTTCAGTGCAGCCATTAGAGGCAAACAGTTGTCGATTCTGTGATGTTTGCGTTGCAGGAGTTGATTGGTATACTTTAGCAAAAGTGATTTGTTTAGGCAATTCCTGGATGTCTGTCCCCATGCAGGACAATTTTGGGCCCTGGAGTTGTTTGAGCTTGAGCCACATTTGCTGCAAAAAAAAAAAACTAAACTTTTATGACTTCCTTGCATCTGTGTAAGCTGCACTGGAAAATATGCTTCTTCAGTGTCTATTTTATATGAAGAAAATGGACCGTGCTGTGTGAGACAGATCACATTTGCTGGGTAAACATGATTTTACCAAGTACAACATGTTCCTGGATCAACATCCTTGTTTATCCTGGAACAAAATTCCAATTAACCAATCAGAATTAAGGGATAACTTTTCAGGAAATATCTGTTTTAGGCTTATGATCAGGGTTAGGTGCTTCTACACCCTTGTTAAACAGCTATCATTTCATACTGACTTTAGGAATAAATTATCGGTATGGTTAGGTTAAAGGGTAGAGATTGAGTTTAGTTTATATTTTTGGACAGTAATGTTTATCCAGGATCAACAAAAGATGTTGATAACATGTCTTACTTGGCAAAATCACGGCTACCCATTTACTGCGTCGGTGCATCAACCAGGGGGCGCACATCAGCGAGAAGTGTGGAGCATTAAGTGACTGCCTCCACCTGCAGTGCAGTTTCCACAGTTTTATCTAGTGTTAATTCATCAGGTTCCAGCAACAGTCTCTCCCGACTTTTGTCACACAATATCCCTTCAATAAACTGATCACGGACATTCTTATCTTGAAGAGTCCCATAATTGCATGAGCATGCCATGTCTCACAGCTTAGCTCTTAGTTTTGCACGGACTCACCTGGACGCTGCAGCCATTTACATAGCTTGTATTGGCGGAGCAGTACTTGTTGTTGGCCTGTGAAGTGGTTAGCAAGGAGAGCCACCACTTCCTCATAAGTTTCTGCATGTCCAAGGGCACAATTTATTCTCTGTCCCTCTGCCCCAGAGACAGTGGTGAAGCAGGGTGATCTTTCTCCGGTCAGAAATGTTAGTGTAATCCATGGCCTTGAGATATACTGTGAAACCATCAAACCAACTCACTCACAGAATTGGTGGTTCGCCAGGCACGGAAAGAAAAGGTGATGGAGGTGGTAAGCTAAACTCAGCCATACTCATCATTAACGTTATGTTTAAACTGACAGAATGCTGAAAAAAAATCAGTTCAGCACAGGAGTTTGAACTGTTGCTTCTGTCAGCCACACGCAATTCATGCATGCGCATGCATTTCAAGAACTCTCTGTCACATGCAGAATGCAACATCAGCAAGTTCTGGAAGACTGGAACAAGCCACGACTGCCTAGGGTGAAGAATATGCAGAGGATAAGACTCTGCACTGAGGCTGATGGAACTAGAAGACTCCTTAATCCATAAAATTTTGGTCTTCAGGGTATTACCGGAGCTTCTCCTCAGATGAACTGCAACTCCACCGTGCTTATCTCACCTTTTATAAGGGGGAGGATTAAGAAACAACTCCTTCAATTTAAATTAAGCAACTCCTTCACCTGAGTTGGAGAAGTTCATCATTCATCATCTACCATCTTGTTGAACCACAGCCACTAATCCACTGATAGTAAAGCCAGAGCCCACTAGCTGAAGCCCAGAGCCTGCTACAATCAAAGTGCCAGCAGTACTGAAAACAGCTGAAGAAATAGCGATGACTGACTGGGAGTGCACTATTCCCCACTGAACCTTTACATGCACTTATGTAACCCATGTGATCCAGGCTACCAGTAAAATATATGTCAAAAAAATATGGGAAAATTAAAATGAGAATAAGAGAGAAAAGCAAGTGCTTCAGAAGAGAGAATGTTTCGTCCTATCATTGTGCTGCATTGATTGACACTCCAAAGAGCCAATGGTAGCAGCGCACTGAGACGGCACCGGCGACACTGCCACTCTCAGAGACATCGAGAGAGAGTGAGTCAGACGAAGCATGTGCACAGAGTGATTTCCAGATACTCTACATAAAAAGATTGTTTTTGATAGAGAAAACTTGAATGCAATCAAAAGATTACATTTCTGAGTGAACTTTGAAGAGCTGACACCGAAGTGAGAAGAGAGAGTAGTCAACACTTGCCCTCCATGTGTCGAAGTCAGGCTCATTGTTTGGATGAGGGCTCCTCCCAGAGAAAGCTTTCAGGCGGAATGAAGCACTATTTGGGGACACGGGATCACTCGTCCTCATAATGTGTTCCATCACTATTTTCTGGATGCTTGAATTGTTCATAGCAGACATAGGAAGCTTCACTGATATTGTCTCAGCAGAGTTGGCATCTGCATCATTCGAAAAGTGAGGTGACACTGCACCTATGTTCACCTTGACTGGGTTTTTGGGCTATATTCTCAGTTCAGAGGGTAGCTTGAATCCTTCCAACCGCAAAGGAGTGCTAGCCGCACTTGTAAGGGGGCTTGTCCCTGGGGGGCCTTGCTCTTGCCCAGGTCCTACTCTAGGTGACACATCAGCTTGAGTTTACACTCCACTAACCTTCATCAATGCTCGTTGGAGAACATCTTTTAGGGTTTCACCATTGGCGCTGGATATTGCTTGTAGTTTCTCCAAGCACTCAGCGGTGGCGATACTAGTGGCGGGGGTATAAATTGTACCCAGCACATGGAACACAATGTCTGCTCTCCAAAGCCAAGTTGCAGCCACTAAAACATCTACTCATCAGGAAGTTAGAGAGCAAGCAGGGATAAGTGATCTTCAGGAACTGAAAGAACAGAAAGCGGTGCTCAAAGTCCAAGTTGCTGCTTCTGGAGAACAGAGATACCAGTCTGAAGGATCCCTCAGTCAGAGAGAGAACCTGAGTATACCTGGTGCTGGTGAAAACAGCAAAGACAAACATGCAAGACCAAAGCACACTGAGATTAGGACCAATCGGCCTCGGCCATGGTATTGTTTCCGTTGTGGGGATGACAGCCACCTAGCCATCAACTGTGAAAGCCCCCCAAATCCTTCTAGAGTAGAAGAAAAGAGAAGGAAGCTGAGAGAAAGGCAGGCTGAGTGGGTTCTCCAACAAGGACTTGCCACAGAGTCTTTAAATTAAAGTCAGTCTCTGTCACAGGGCTGAGGGGGACTGAGAAAAATGAACAATGCCCTAAGCATCGACGAGTGTTTGACAAGCAGGCCGACACTAGAAGCTCCTTCAAGTTACCAGCTGGACTGGTAGGAATGAAATGCACTGCACAAATTAAAGTCAAAGGGAAGAAAGTGAGCTGCTTGTTGGACACAGGATCTCAGGTAATGACAATTCCCCGGTCTTTCTACGACAGTCACTTGTTGCAGCATCCCATGCAACTGTAGAACCACCTGTTAGAGGTCGAAGGTGCAAATGGACCTTATCTAGGATATGTTGAATTGACTCTGAAATTTCCTCAGGAGTTCTTAGGGATTGAAGCTGAAGTTCCAACATTAGCCCTAGTGGTTCCAGATCTGACGCATGCACCCCAAATCCTAATTGGCACCAACACATTGGACATCCTTTATGCTGATCATGCACAAGCGACCATGCCCCAAGTTAAGTCATATTACCATGGATATCGAGCTGTGATAAGACTCCTCGAAGCAAGACGACGACAAGCTAGTGCAAGTGTCTTGGGCCAAGTAAAAGTGAAGGGAGGCACGCCCGAAGTTGTAACAGCCAGAAGTACCATAGTACCATATTGTTCCTGACTTCGGTGACTCTCCCTTATCATGTTAATGGAAGAAAAGGATAACAGATCTAGTGAACTCCATGCCAGATGTTTTTGCACTGCATGAGATTATGGCCACACTGATAAGGTGAAACACTGGATCAATCTTAATGACAAGACACCATTCAAGCAGCGTTCTAGACCAATCCACCCACAATATGTGGATGCAGTAAGAAGACACCTGAAGGAGCTCCTCAATGCTGGTGTCATAAGACCCTCTGAATCCCCATTCGCTTCCCCAATAGTGATCGTGAGGAAGAAGAACAATAATGTGCACTTGAACGCTGGGCCGGCGCAGCGGACGATGATGGCTGCTTAATATTGACGCTCTACCTCAGTCGTCCTTTTTTTCGGTATTATCTATCCCTACTAAGTTTTCGGCCGAATCCTAAGTAAAGTCCTTGTTTTAGTGGCACTTTAGATGGCATCTAAACGAGATTTAATACACTCCCCGGCGAAGAAAAAGCATAAAGATGACGAGCACCTTCACGACGCCATTGCTGAAATGCTCGATAAGCAACTGAGCGCCATAAAACTAAGCATGTCGACGATCGTTCGCGAGGAAATCTCCACGATTACAGCACGATTGGACTCATTGGAAAAGGATGTTAAATCGTTCGGCAATAGATGTGATGACATCCAGGCTACGGTGCGGGATGTTAAAAGGGACTCGATCGCTAACAAGTCTTGCCTAGAGGAGCTTCAGGAGAAACTATCTCTTTATGAAGATAAATCCAGACAAAATAACCTAAGGTTGGTGGGCCTACGGGAAGGAGCTGAAGGAGGCAACGCAATTCAGTTCTTGCAGACCCATATTCCCAAGTGGATTCCTGCTCTGCAAGGGAAAACGATCGAGATTGAACGGGCGCACCGTCTCTACGCAAATGAGGATTCCTCCAGGAATAGAGCGCGCACTCTGATTTTCAAACTCCTTCGTTACAATGATCGACAGGCGGTTTTACAAGGAGCCAGAAGCGCATCACCGCTAAGTTATGAAGGGGGTATTTTACGGTTCTTCCCTGACTTTAGCCAGGGAACGTCCAAAAAAAGGAAAGCTATGGCCGAAGGGAGGAAACGCCTACAACTACTAGGCATCGAGTCATTCCTGCTTTACCCGGCATCGGTCAAAGTACGTAATGGTCAGGAGCATTTGCTTTTCAAAACTCCCGAAGACCTGGAGCGGTTCATCGCGTCTCTGAACGTCACTACGGAAACGGTCAGCACTGCGCCCATAGAGATGTCTGATGGGTAAATTCGGCCTTCTCTGTTTCGTATTATAACACTTTGAGTAGGGATATAGGTTTAATCTTAGCTGTGATGGACACTCAGGTGAGAGATGCTGATGTTTTGAGTATCTGCTGCCACTTATAGTCCGAGTGCATGGCCTCGAATATATTTTCTTTCCAGGCAGGTAAGAGAGTGTGTTCTTCCTCTCTGCAAGCTGCCGATCGTGTTTTGTTTTTTGGATTTCTTTTATTGTTTTTAACCATTACAATGTTAGGACTTCCAGGGTTTGCTGTTTTTGTTGTATTATTTATGTTTCATGGGGTGAAATACTCATTGATGTATGTGGTTGCTACGGTTACTTTTGTCTCATGTATAATTATATTGTGATTGAATGAGGGATGTTAATGTGATTTCGTGGAATGTTAACGGTCTAAACTCTCCCATTAAAAGATCCAAATGCCTAGATTATCTGCATCGCAAACGAGCTGACATTGCCCTAATACAAGAATCCCATCTCAAGGCTTCTGATGTTACCCGCTTTCAGAATAGACATTTCAAAGTGATAGCTTTCTCGTCGTATAATAGTGCCTCAAGGGGAGTTATTATTCTTCAGAACAGAAAATTCCCGTTTCTAATTGAGACAGCGGGAGGGGATGATAACGGGCGGGTTACATATGCGTCAGGTTCATGGAATAATTTGAAAATGGTACTTTTCTCAGTATATTCCCCTAATAATTATGATGTAGATTTTTTTCCATCTCTTACCAAATCCCTCCTTAATTTTGTTGACTACAACTTGGTCGTAGGAATAGATGCTAATGCAGTTTGTAACCCCTTAATCGATAGATCCCTTGTCTCTGTTCATGGCGATCAGGCCTCGCAGTCGCTAAACGAACTCATTGCTGATAACGACTTATGCGATATCTGGAGAGTGAAGAATGAGAGCTGTAGAGATTATACTTTTTATTCAGCACGCCACAAATCATTTTCGAGGTTAGATTATATTCTGATTTCCAAATCTCTTATTCAAAGTGTAAACCATATTGATATTTTACCCATACTGATTTCAGATCACTCTAATGTGATTTGTAATCTGTCTCCTCTGATTATTCCTTTAAACTCCAAAAGGTGGCGTATGAATACAACTCTTTTGCTAAATGAAGATTTTGTAAAACAGCTGCGTTCTAAACTAGCTTTGTTTCTTAAGGAAAATTCGAGCTCAGATACTAATCCACAAATCCTGTGGGAAACAACCAAGTGTTTTTTGAGAGGAAACTGTATTTCTTTTGCCTCTTATGTAAATAAATCCAGAGTAAAACAATTAACCAGTTTGGAGGCTCAGATTGAATGTGTAGAGAAGGATCTTAAAAAAACCTTTACGGAACGGAAAAGCAGAATCCTGGGGAATTTAAAAACTGACTACAAGGCGATCTTACTAAAAAGGGTAGAATTTTTGATGCACCGTACCAAACAAAACTACTATTTTAATGGAGAGCGGCCAAGCAAACTAATGGCATTAAGGTTGAAACGCAACGAGGCCTTGGCTTCAATAACTGCCATTAAGGACAATGCAGATGTTCTTCACACAGCTCCGGGTGATGTAAATAGGATATTTAAGGAATTTTATGAGCATCTATACAGATCTGAGGTGGGAGTGAATGAACAACCTATCACTGACTTTTTGTCAAATCTAGATCTACCTCAATTAAGTGAGCAGCAATGTGCTTTTCTTGATTCTCCAATAGAATTAAAAGAATTGAAGGAGGCTTTAGAGGTTATGAACAAGGGTAGGGCCCCTGGTCTAGATGGTTTACCCCCGGAGCTGTACCTGGCGATATGGGATTTGATTGGACAACTTCTCCTTGACTCCATAAATTTTGCTATAGGTTCGGGTTGCTTCCATAGAGATCAGAACACCGCTCTTATTTCTCTGCTACTGAAAAAAGGGAAGGAACCCTTATGCTGCTCTAGCTACAGGCCGATTTCACTAATTGGTACGGATGTTAAGTTATATGCTAAGGTTCTAGCCCATCGTCTGGGATCAGTCGCCAGCTTCCTAATTGCCCACGACCAGACAGGATTTCTTAAGGAACGTTTTGCTTCGGATAATGTGCGACGCCTTTTGAACATCATCGACTCATCCGACCCGGTTATCGAACAACGTGCTATTCTCTCGCTAGACACCGAGAAAGCCTTTGACCGGGTCGAGTGGACATATTTATGGTCCGCTTTAACCCGTTTTGGATTTGGCCCTCGTTTTATTCATATGATTCAGACCCTATATGCTAACTCTTCTGCACGGGTTTCAACGGGGTTGTGTTGTTCGGATGCAATCCCGTTGAATAGAGGCACTAGACAGGGTTGCCCTTTATCGCCCTTGTTATTTGCAATTTCTTTAGAGCCCTTAGCGCAGGCAATTCGGCAGGACCATATTATTTCCCTGATTACTGTTGGTGACTCCAAGCATTCTATCTCTCTTTTCGCAGATGATATCCTTCTCTACATGTCCAATGTTTCCTCTTCTCTACCTCAGTGTCTTAAAATATTTAATGACTTTAGCGTCATAAGTGGTTACAAAATTAATTGGGGAAAATCTGTGTTAATGCCCTTGTCTACATCAACAAATACAGCATTAGCGTCCTCCTCGATCCCAATTAGTAAGACATTTAAATATCTGGGAATTCAGATCTTTCCATCACTGCAGACTATCCTTAAAGAAAATTATAGTTCTTTATTTACTACTATCAGACAAGATTTACAGAGATGGGACGTTATTCTAGTCTCATTACAAGGCAGAATCGCAATCATTAAAATGAATATCCTCCCTCGACTTTTATTTCTGTTCTCCATGATTCCTTTATCTCCCCGTATAAACTTTTTTAAAGAAATGAATTCTTTGATTACAAAATTCATTTGGAATAAGAAACGACCAAGAATTAAACTCTCAACATTACAGAGAAGATCTGACAAAGGAGGCTTGTCTCTTCCGAATTTTCAATTGTACTTTTGGGCATGTCAGCTGCGCTCGCTCAAGATTTGGTTACAGGTTGACTCACAGATCGCCTGGCGGGACGTGGAAGCATCAGCTGTGCTTCCACATCGGCTTCAGGACATTTTATTCACGGGTTTATCAAAAAAAGAACTAAGGTTTGGGAATACAACTGTGTCCAATTCTCTTAAAATCTGGCATGAGGTGTGCAAATTTATGGGAAGTTCATCTAAGTTTACATCTGAATCGCCGATCTGGCATGATCATAATTTGCAATCTGACAACAGACCTTTTGTTTTTAAGCCATGGTCCGATCAAGGTATACATACCCTTGGTGATATATTCAATAATCAGGGGCTAAGGTCTTTTCAAGATCTGAAAGAGTGTTATAATCTTCCTGGACATTCCTATTTTCTGTATTTAAGGTTGAGAAGCGCTATGCGTGCTTATGGAGTACCATGGAACTGCAACTTGGACTCTCACCCTCTGATGGACTGTGTAAACTTTTCACAGACACGAGGAGCAGTGTCATTCATTTACAACAGACTGCTCAAGCACAGCTGTAGAAAACTCCCCATCACCACGATATGGGAAAAGGAACTGGCTCCTTGCAATCTAAATTGGGACTGGATATGGGACACTATTCCAACAATGTCAAAAAATCTTGCCCATCAGTTAATACACTACAAACTGCTTCATAGGGCATACGCTACTCCAAATATCTTGCACAAAATGAAGCGCTTGCCTACCCCCTTTTGTTCACTCTGTAATTTAAATATTGTGGGTACTTATATGCACATGTTTTATGAATGCCAACTTATTGGTAACTTTTGGGATGAGGCATTTCAAGTTGTGACAGAATTATGTGATAAGGTAATCCTTAAGCACCCCAGTCTTTGTTTGTTAAATGATGATGCGGATCTCGATCTTACTGTTAGCCAGCGTAGGATTCTTCACACTGCTCTAACTGCAGCCAAAAAAATAATCTTTAAGATTTGGCATGAGCCTACAATTCCAGCAGGTAAATTGTGGCTCATAGAAATTAAATACATTGCACTTTTAGAACTTACTACAGCAAGAATTAATAAAGCCAAACCAAAAACACTTAGGGCCTGGAGTGAATTGGTTACAAAGCTATCACTGATAATAACTCAATAGGTCTTCCGTATGGATTACTTCTGAGCGCTATCAAGGAGGAGCAGTGGAAATCCTGGAGCTGTGTTGTTGTTGTTTTTCCACCCCTTAACTTAATTTGTTTTTGTTTTGTTTTTTTTAACAAGCAAACCCTGGTCTTGTACATAGTTATATGTGGCCACAATTGTGGACCTTGTTCAACATTGGAAAATAAATAAATAATCATAAAAAAAATAATGTGCACTTGAGTATCGACTTCAGGAAGTTGAATTCCCAAACCATAAAGGATGCATTGGCTCTGCCGAATTTGGAAGAAGCATTTTCTGTTTTAACTGGATCCAAGTGGTTTTCAGTTCTTGGTTTAAAATCGGGTTGCTACCAGATTTATATGGAAGAGGCTGACAAACAGAAGACAGCATTCATATGTCCATTGGGGTTCTGGGAGTTCAACCGAATGCCCCAAGGGATCACAAATGCGCTGAGCACATTTCAATGGCTCATGGAGAAGTGCATGAGGGATCTTAATAGAAGAGAAATATTGGTTTTCATTGACGATCTTATAGTCTTCTTTAAGACTCTTGAAGAACATGAAGCCAGACGCTTTCAAGTTCTAGAATGACTGAGAGATTACTGAGTGTAGCTTTCTCCTAAAAAGTGCAAGTTTTTCCAAACTTCAGTCCTATATCTGGGCCACATAGTGTCTGAGAATGGTGTCGAAACATCCATCCAAAATCGAAGTCCTCAAGACCTGGCCTAGGCCTAGAAACCTTAAAGAGCTCAAGTCTTTTCTTGGGTTTGCTGGATACTACAGAAGGTTCGTCCAAGACTTTTCCAAGATAACAAGACCTCTCAACGACCTTACTGTTGGTTATCCCCCTCTGCAGAAAAACCAGAGATGTAGCCCAACAGAAAATACACAGTACTGAGATCCTAAAGAGCAATTTGGAGATCGATGGACTCAGGAATGCCAAAAGGCCTTCAACACTATCATGGAGAAGTTGACTTCAGCCCCAGTCTTCAGATTCGCAGATCCCAGCCTTCCCTATATGCTGACTACGGATGCAAGCACCACTGGACTTCGGGCTGCCCTTTATCAAGAACAAGAAGGTTGAATGAGAGTAATTGCCTTCGCCAGTAGAGGCTTAACCAAGAGTGAAACGAAAATTAAGACCTGTGAGCGATATGTGAGGCGGAAGACTCCTCCTGAACGAGCTGCACCCCTGGTGAATATAGTGACAAGCGGCCCCCTTGAGTTAGTCTGCATGGACTTTCTGTCACTTGAACCTGATCGGAGTGGTAAAAAAGATATTCTAGTGATCACAGATCATTTCACCAGGTACGTTGTGGCGATACCCACCAGAAACCAGAAAGCTGAGACTATGGCCAAATGCCTGTGGGATAACTTCCTAGTCCTTTGCGGGTTCCCGGAGAAACTCCACAGTGATCAGAGGCCTGACTTTGAGTCAAAACTGATTAAGGAGCTGTGCGCCATAGTGGGAATATGTAAGGTGAAAATGACACCTTATCACCCACGCGGCAAACCTTTGGAGTGTTTTAACAGGACACTGCTTCGGATGTTGGGGACCTTGGATGATAAGGGGGAAAACCTGCTGGAAGAGTTTTGTGAAGCCGTTCACAAAAAAGCAAGAGAGAATGCTGCAAAAGTAGCTGTGCGCAATAAGCGGAGGTTTGATGAGAGAGTGGTCGCTTCATTCCTTGAGGTAGGTGATCGTGTTCTGGTGAGGAATGTCAGACTAAGATGAAAGAATAAGTTGGCAGATAAGTGGGAGAAAGAAGTTTACGTTGTGATCAAGAAAGCTGGCGACTTACCAGTCTATACTGTTCGACCTGAGGGCGAGGATGGGCCGCTCCGCACACTCCATCGCGATTTGCTACTACCCTGTGGATTTCTGCAAGAGGAAGACAGAACTGAGTCAGTAAGACAGAAGAAACCCTACAAGTGCTGGTTCAGGAGAGTCTGAAAGTGAATTCCAGAAATCTGAATCTGAAGATGACTTAGCAAGTTACACACCTCGGTACTTACAAAGCATTGAGAGCAGAATTCTTTCCAACCATAGACCTGAGGATCAGTTGAAAACTGGGGTTACATCAGAAGTTTCTCCTGAAATGAGAACTGCAATTAGTAAAGACCTCAGGCTTTCTACCTCAGCAGAGTCACAAGGAAACTCACCTGATGATGAAGATGGATGTCTGTGTAATGAAGCTGAGAAAAAGAGATTGCAGTTGAAAGACTCTACTGGATCTGATGTCTTAAGTGGCATGCCTGTGCAGAATGGACAGCAGGACCAGGGGTCTGATAAACCCCCATCTGGCACTCTCAATGGAGAGGATGAAAGGAATGATGGCTTTACACAGAACGAATCTGTTAATCTGAGGTGTCCCAGAGACAGCTTAATGGAGATTGGCCAGAGTCTGGCAGATGTTCCTAGATGCTCACAAAGGCATTGTGAACCACCAAGAAGGCTACAGTACTCCACGTTGGGTAATCCCCTTTCTCTGGTTGTGCAGTTATTAATGCAGGGGCTCAGTGCAGCTCTCACGGTATCATTGAGGGAGCCCTCTTCTCTTGGAAATAATCCTCAGAAAATGTGTAGTGAGAACCCTACTGCAGTGACTTTGCAGCCTAAAGGATGCTGCGGGACAAGCATATCCTCAAAGCGGGGAGAGTGTAACCCATGTGATCCAGGCTACCAGTAAAAGAGTTAAAAGATATGTAAAAAAAATATGGGAAAATTAAAAATGAGAATAAGAGAGAAAAGCGAAGAGAGAGTATTTCATCCTATCATTGATTGTGCTGCATTGATTGACACTCCAAAGAGCCAATGGTAGCAGCGCACTGAGACGGCAAATTATCTTCTTAAAATGTGAAATTCTTGCCTTGGTGAGTTGTTATTTATATTGATTTGACGCTCTACAAGAAAACTTGAAGACTCAACAGCAAATCAGTAATGTGATATTAGCGTTCATATACAGTAGGCTGCTTATGCATAGTGTGTGAGCTAGTGCTAATTTGCATGTTGCACGTTGTAATTTATCACATGTGAAGATGCAAACGAGTCAATGAAGAGTTACAATGTCGTGTATAAGTGTCAGGATATCGAGTTAATATGTTGTTGAAGTGTAAACATGATATTTGTTGATGAAAGTGCTTAAATGGAAGATTAATTATTGTTCTGCCTTGCCTTGGGTTTTTTTTTTTTTTTTTTTGTGGGTTTTTTCTGAAAGACTGTGATCATCGTCCTGGACATGTGAGACGCATATGAGCGTATGTAAATGGCGAGCCACCCACTTAGACAATTTGCTTGTTGAACTTGATCTTAAATTCATCTGAACAGTCATCTGATTCTGAACTGACATTAACTGAATCATATCCAGTGAATCTTAACTATTTGATCCATTTGGCTGAAAATACTGTGTTACATCCTAAAGGGAAAGTGTAATCTGAATAATTGAGTTTTTATATTTTGTTCTGAAAACATTGTTTTTTTTTTTGTTTTTTTGGGTTATAAACAAACAGACTCTGTGGAGTTTCCAATAAATTTATTTTATTATTTAATTTTCATACAAAGTATATGTATAATTGTTCTCAATTGAGTTTATCTGTTTGAGTTGATGAGTCCAACTTCCTAAATTTCAGAAAAGAGAATTGATTATATGCATTGTCATACATTGAATGTTGTTAAATTACAATATTGGGATTTACATACTCTAGACAAACTGCAATTCAGAAACTTTTCAGTGAATGCAAGATTCCACCCAGTAAACAAAATCCTTGGTTTTCACCTACCTGCTGTGTTGCTCTCCTCTGTCCAGTAGCTGCAACTTACCTTCTGATCAGTTGTCCCATATCTAACCATATTGAACCCTATACCAGTGTGACACATCAGACTTTACACGTGTTACACGTTACACTTAGCACTACATTGTTAGAATTTGTGTTCCCACCCTGCCACCCACTCCCACCTCTTCTGCCTGTTTGTTATCCTCTAAGTGAGAGATGTCTGCCTGTTCTATGTCAGCTAAGAGAGCTGGTTCCTGAATCTGACTGTTCCTCGTCAGTCAAGAGGGCCATTCATGGATTTTAACTGTGTCCTGTTTCGTCTTGTCAAGCGTGCCCATTCATCCCTGTCTGCATTGTCTAGTCCAGGGGTGGCCAGCGTCAGTCCTGGAGAGCCACACTCCTGCATCCTCACACCCTACTGTGTTGGACTTATGTTAATTCCTGACTTCCTGTTTGTTACTTTTGTGTATTTTGAGTTTGAGCTCCGTCAAGTTAATTCTTTATCTTCTATTTTTATATTTAATCAATTTTATGCATCATCATTTTCATTTCTATATCGTGTGAATATATTCTACATATTCTACAACAAAAACAATCAGAGCGTTTTGCTATTACTAGTTTTTTTTTTTTTTTTTTTCAAGTCTTCTATTAGTTTATAGCCCATTCGCATTGCCAGCGTGGTTGCCGTTAATCTTGCTTACATTGCTAATACTCTATTCACACATATTACCATTGTTTTACTTTTACTTACTTGCTTTAATTGCGAACATGTGTCTACCTTTGAGTGCACGTGAGGACATGTTCAAACAGCATTCGGGGCAGCTCGAGCTGGAGGCCGTGGAGAAGCAGATCCGTAACCTGGTGGAGAAGCAAGCCAAGCTGAGAGTGCAGAGAGCCAGGCTGGAAACATCCCAGGCTGACGCTCACAAGACCGGGGTAATTATACAGCATGATACTAACACTCCTGCCACCTCTACTCCATGTGTATCTCTGCACAGGGACACCACAGACTCCCACAGCAGAAGACGGGAGCCAGACCCCGGGCAATGACATTTGTTGTCTTCTGATTCGGAGATGAGCGATATTTTTAGGCATCCTCCTTTGATTGTACACAAACGCACTAGGAATTTAAAAGACAGCTTGGTACATGCTCGTTTTCAGAGCGTTAGCCCTCGTGCATCTCAGAGTTTACTTCGTCCTATACAGAAGGGCAATTATCATTGTGGGAATTGTGCTCAGTGTAATAATACTTTTAAAATAATATATATTTTTTTTAAATCTAGGATAATTTTTTGTTATCCTAGAACTGGTAAAAAACATAGCATCAAATCTGTGATTACTTGTGTTTCCACTCATGTTGTGTATTTGATACATTATCCTTGTGGTATAGACTATGTGGGAAAAACGTCACGTCAGTTGAAACAAAGAATTAGTGAACATAAGAGTTCGATCAGAAGAAAAGATCTAAATTATCCAGTTGCGGCACACTTTTTAACTTTGAATCACGAGAGATGGAGACATTGAATTAATTCAGTTCAATTCAATTCAAGTTTATTTGTATAGCGCTTTTTACAAAATCGTTACAAAGCAACTTTACAGTAAATTATGTTTCTACAATATTTAGTAGTAGCTAGTAGTTTGTGCACATTTGACAGGATTTTAGAAAAAATAATAATAATAATACAAGACATAGTCAGCTAGACGATGAACTATCAATATTATTAATTAAGTTATAATATGATTCAGTCACACATTTAGCAATAATTGTTAGTTCTGTTTGTTGATTCAAGGTTAGCAGCATCATTTGAGGTCCTCTGAGGGTCAGCATCATCTCTTCTCAGGTTTTCTGGATCCAGACTGGAGCTTGTGCAAATCCTAGTTACCACGGGATGTGAATCCCGTGGCGAAACATAGAAACAGAATAGAGACATCATTAGCATAGCTGCTGATCCAACAAAGTAAAATTAGTTTAACCCAAGCTAATGAATAAAAAAGCACCTTTGATCAGATGCAACTACACTCACAATTTAAAAGATACATTATTCGAATGCTTGGCGAAAGAGATGTGTTTTTAATCTAGATTTAAACAGAGAGAGTGTGTCTGAACCCCGAACATTATCAGGAAGGCTATTCCAGAGTTTGGGAGCCAAATGTGAGAAAGCTCTACCTCCTTTAGTGGACTTTGCTATCCTAGGAACGACCAAAAGTCCAGGGTTTTTTGACCTCAGGCTGCGTGATGGGTTGTAGCGTGGTAGAAGGCTAGTTAGGTACGCTGGAGCTAAACCATTTAGGGCCTTATAGGTAAGTAATGATAATTTGTAACTGATACGGAACTTAATAGGTAGCCAGTGCAGAGACTGTAAAATTGGGGTAATATGATCATATTTTCTTGACCTAGTAAGGACTCTAGCTGCTGCATTTTGGACTACCTGTAGCTTGTTTATTGACGAAGCAGGACAACCACCTAGAAGTGCATTACAATAGTCCAGTCTAGAGGTCATGAATGCATGAACTAGCTTTTCTGCATCAGAAACAGATAACATGTTTCGTAGCTTGGCAATTACTTCTACAGAGACGCGAACTGTTTTGGATTTACACCCTTCAAACTTTATCACCTATGGGTATGAACGATGAAGCATTATTTAATGTAATGTTATAGTCATGCAATTGTTTTGAATGATTTCTACTATGTATTCACGATGAGTTTGAGTGACTATGGAGCCTGACTGATTGTTATAACTGTTTAGAATTACAATTTGATGCTGTTAAATGACGATGTGTTGATTATGTGTTTTTTGGATGGTTTTGTTAACCTATAGGGGGATCTTGATTGATAATGTGGTGCTAATTATGTATTCCCAGTGAGCTTAATTATTTGCAGATGGAGCTTTGTTAATTGGTCATGTGTTTTTTCTTAAAAGAGATCTGACATCTGATGAAGGTTGTGTGACCGAAACGTGCGATTAAAAATTACATTTTCAAGTTACATGTAAGTGTAAGTGTGCGGGAGTTCCTCATATGTTGACAAGACCTACCAGGTCTTATTTTTCTACGCACCTATTACTTACAGGAGTGCGATGGAGTTCGTTCACTAATGAGACTAAAACTGAAATAATTGTGTTTAGTGATTATTTTAGTGCACCCAAAGTAACCCTAGGAGATAAAACTTTATCTGTGAAGTCTTGGGTAAAAATTCTGCGTGTTATCTTCGATGATTGTCTAAAATTTGACAAACAGATAAATTCAGTGGTTAAATCCTGTTTCTTTCAACTTCGACTACTAGCGAAAGTTAAACCTATTCTATCTAGTAGAATTTTTTTTAAAGTAATTCATGCTTTTATGACATCTAGATTGGACTACTGCAGTTCGCTGTATGTAGGGATTAGTCAGCCAGCCCTATCTCGCTTGCAGATAGTTCAAAATGCAAAATGGGAGCATATTACACCGGTTATACGTTCTCTACATTGGCTACCCATGCACTATCGAGGTCATTTTTAAATTTTTCTTTTAGTGTTTAATTAATTAAACAGTCTGGCCCCTACCTATCTTTCTGACTTATTGACTGAACATCGGCCCCTCTTACTCTTCGGTCGTCCAACCAGAGATTATTATGCATTCCTAAATCAAGGCTGAAATGCAGGGCTGACCACGCTTTCTCGGTAGCTGCCCCTAGATTGTAGAATGCCTTGCTCCTCCTCTGTATTAGATCAGCACCTTCACTATCTGTCTTTAAATATATGTTAAAAAATGTCTATTAACCATCTATATGAATTCACAGAACAATATTGATAAACATTGCAGACCTCAGTGAGTCACATAATATTTTTTTGGGGATTTAAGCAGTCTTTGCTCTAATTAACTGCACACCGTCAACAAAGTGTTAAAAAATGAGAATTCTGTCATCACTTACTCACCCTCACCTCATGTCGTACAGAGCCTGCTGGACTTACTCTCTTCTGCTAAACACAATTTTTTATTATATAATTTTCCATTACAACAGTATTACAGTGCAATGTCACTGCGTCAATCAACATCATGCCACAAATGCTCTCAGTCAAGCTAAACTTTTATCTCATTAGGAATATTACTACAATTCTAAATTTGAATTGACATTATGATCATAGTAATATGTAATTCTACAGCATATATTCATCATACTACATGCTAGTGCAAAAATGAACAATAATTATTTGCCAACCAAACTGAAAAGTAAGGCTACAGCATGGATGATAAATAATGTAATCTTATTTTGGAGCATGAAAATGATGTTAATTCAAATCTCAAAGAAACTCTTTTACATCCTCAGCACATGGTTTGTCTAGACAAGCACACTATTTCAGACGGTTTAGTGCCAGAGGCACAGTCCTGATGTTGGCGGTAAAAATATCTCTATGCAGAAGAATCATATGACACATATGCATAGATCAGGAGGAGGCAGCTAGACAGAATACCCTACATGCATAGATTACTGTTCACTGGATATGTTTTATGTGCATATTGTCAATGCTTATGAATTTTTTCACAATAAGTAGTCATTGACTAGTTGTCACACTTTTTTAGTAAAATTTTGCTTAGGTAAGGGTTATTTCTGAAAGCAACATACTATAAAATGGTATTTGTTTAACAACAGTAATAATAATAATAATAATAATAATAATAATAATAATAATAATAATAATAATAATAATAATAACATAGTAGTAACATAATAGTAACAATTAAGGACATTTGCATTTTGCTGTTGTTCTGTAGAAATTGTATTAAATACTTTATATTTTACAGTACAGGGGTATTATGGCTAAAGTAATATATATTTTGTGTTTTATAACTTAATAATTTTATATAAATATTGTTAATATTTTCATTTATTAATGAACAATTATTTCATAAATAACTGTTTATTTAATATATAGTGATTATGTCGTCATATTGAATGGGTTTAAAAAAAACAATAATGTTAATGAGGCATGTTTAAAAAATGGTCACCCTTTTTACACCTGCTGATTTTTTTTTCAATAGTTTAACTTTTGTTTTATCATTGAAACTGTGATTAAATGATTAAACATATTTTACGTTTTCTGTGAGGATTATGGTGTGGGTTAGGGTCAATTTATAAAAAAAAAAAAGAAATGAAAAAAAAAGAAAAGAAAAGAAAAGAAAAGAAAGAAAGGAAATTGACTTTTGGTTAGTTGTGATGCATTGTTGCATATGATACATTGACATCAGTACATTTTAAATGTGATTAATGTCATCGTATGTCATAATATATAATTCTATTAATAAGTCTTGTTTTGCCCTTATGCGCGCCCCAGTGAAATTAAATCAGTGATGTCATTTACGCACAGACGCTCGTTCATCTTCAAGTTCCAAACGGACAAAATGAATCAGTGTTTTATGTCAAGCATTTAGGGGTTTAAAGAAAAATTACGCTGAAATCTAACATCTTTCTGGGGTCTGAATCTAATGACTGAACTCTGGACTCGTCGTGTTCTGGAGAACAGGACTCAGCAGTTCCCGCTCACCAGCACAGATTCCCCGCCGCTGGATAATTTGGATGTGAACACGGATATTTTTTCTAAAGTGCTTGTGACGTTCATTTACACTGTGCTGTTTGCAGTCGGCTTAATCGGTTACTCCATGATCCTGTACATATCTCTCCAAAAGAGGTCCACGCATCTCCAAAGCACCGTGCATTATCACCTCGCCAGTCTGGCGGTGTCCGACCTGCTGATTCTGGTGCTGTGTATGCCGGTGGAGCTGTACAACTTCATTTGGATTCATCACCCGTGGGCTTTCGGTGAAGTGGTCTGCAGGGGCTATTACTTTGTGCGGGACGGGTGTTCGTACGCGACGGCGTTAAATATCGTGAGTTTGAGCGTGGAGCGCTACATGGCGCTCTGCCACCCGTTCAAAGCCAGGAGGCGGATGTCCCGCGGACGCAGCCGGAGACTCATCTGCGCGCTCTGGTGCGCGTCGCTTATTCTCGCCTCTCCGATGCTTCTGACGATGGGGCAAATTTACGTGGGTGAAGAAAGCATCTGTACGACCGTGGCCTCCTTCAACACCGCCAAAACAGTTCTACAGGTGCATGAAGTCATAATCATTTTAAACATATATATTTTTTAAACATTAATGCTTTTAAAACAAAAGAGATGTCCTTTGACTTCCGTAAGAAGAAGTATGTCCCTGTGCTGCCTGCTGTCATTAAGGGACATCAGGTAAAAGTGGTCATCAAGGAATATAAATATTTAGCCACTGTATTTGATAATAAACGAAATTTTGAGGGAAGCAGATATTATTAGAGGGAAAGCGCTTCTGAGGAACTTTTCTTATGGATGTTTCATTTTTCTATTAAACCACCTTTATTTATATAGCACTTTTAACACCACAGATTGTGTCAAAGCAACTTTACAGCATTAAATAGGAAAAAGAAAAGTGCCAATAATTAAAAATTACCTTGTTTGGGGAGGTTTGAGAAATAAATATGCAATTTATTTACATAACCTTGATATAAACTAAAGTTTTCAGAATTTTTTCAGAATGTAAAATATTTCACATGCATTCTTCACTATTTTTCAATAATCAGATTTGTGTTGACAGTGTTATTGATTCCACTGAAGCACAAGATACTTTTTCGGTAGAAAATGTTAGCACAGGGAGGGGATTTTTTTATTCTCCACTTGACTTTTGGGCAACAATCATTACATATGCCTTAATGTGTCCCATCCCCGCATTTTGAATACTCCCTTTTTCAGTATGCAATGTTTTTCCTTCAAGGTTAATGCCCTTCTCTCTTTTGTGGTGCCCTTGCTGGTGATCACAGTGATGAACGGCCTGATTGGACATCGATTCCAGAGAATGACCCATCATGACTTAACCTGTTCAGCAGCTTCAGATCACAGCATCACAACAGAATCAAACCGTGAGCGATCCTTACACCATGGTGTCAAAGTCCTACGTGAGTGAAAAATACACAATTTTATAATGTTCACTTTTTGATGACACGATAAGTTATTAATTCTACAGTCGAAACCCAACAGAATAGAAATGTATTTAATTACTCCACAACTAAGAGTCTCTGATAAGAGGTGGTACAAACATGGGATTAATGTTTGGTGTCTTTTTAAAAAAAACATATTTTAGAGACAATACTTAAAGTTTCTTTATCCGTTTTTTCTCAATCAACAAAAATTCTTCAAAACAAAGCCACAAAATAACCAATGCAACACAGTAGTGGTGTTTTCCTTACTGAATGATTCAGTGATCTCAGTCAAATTGACTGAGTAAATTATTTCATTATATTTACATTACTTGCTTTATTATTAAATGAAGTTTTTGATCAAACCGGTTCAGTGTTTTAAATGGCTTCACTCATAAAGACAGTCACTTGTCTCCAACTATTGGCCAAAACAAATTGTTACATAATTAATGTTATGTCACTGGTGTGGTATTCTTTATGTACATTTACAGCAATAATATTTACCATCTACAGTAGGTGTAGATAATGTGCAAAGTTGTACCTTTAAGCCTTTGTGCCTTAGGATACTTCTGTAGTAACAGATGTTTACCTTTTTTCTGAGAGTGTTTTAATCATTTTTTTTTCAAAGGTACTGCTAATTACTTTAAATTACTAGTAAAAACCTTTAATTTATTTGAAGTTCATTGTCATATGTTTTTCTCTGCTATCAGGTGGGGTTGTTTTTGCCTTTGTTATATGTTGGTTTCCTTATCATTGTCGTCGACTGATGTACTGCTATATTACTGAGTGGACAAAGTGAGTTTGCATTTACATATGACTAAAATAAATGCTTTTCAAATAATATCCAGATTTTATAACCTGTTTTAATTTTTTTTATTTTTTTCACAGTACTCTTTACAATTTCTACCATTACTTTTACATGATGACAAATGTGCTTTTCTACATGAGCTCTGTGATCAATCCCATCCTATACAATCTGGTCTCGTCCAATTACCGCCAAGTCTTTTTCTCCACTGTCGCTTACTTTTGCAACATGCACTCGAAAAGTCAAAGTACTATCAAGAGTAAGAGGAGCTTGCAGCTACCACAGCATCTTCATTTGTCCCTTGTCACACCCCGAAACAGCCAGCAGACCCTTTGTCCCAAGGTGATCATGGAGACTATGTACTGATGTTAATTTATTATAGATTACAATATATATGTCTTGCTGTTTTCTTCCATCAGTGCCGAGAGAAGAACAAAGGATGTGCAGAAAAGACATGTACAAACTTCAGGAGTTTTGACTTTGAAAGCCATACTGTTGTATATGCAACATTATACACTTACTACACACATTTAAGTTCTGTGTTTTCTAATATCTGCAAATGTGCTATTTCAAGTGCATATAATATGTGGGCTACTGCAGAAAAAGGAAGAATATGTTATTGTAAACATAGAGCATGTTGTCATGCCAGATATGAGTTTTATTCCCCTACATTTGGACCCAGATCCTCTTTCTTTCTTGGCGGTCTCTACTGCGCCGTGACAGGTATGACATTATGGGCTGTCACCGGCAAACAAGTTGTTGGTGTTTTTTGAATGTACAGGTGCATCTCAGTAAATTATAATGTCATGGAAATGTATAATTTATTTCAGTAATTTGACTAAAATTGTGTAACTTGTGTAATAAATAAATCCAGTGCACACAGACTGAAGTAGTTTAGGTCTTCTGTTCTTCTGTTCTGTTCTTTTAACTGATGGTTCATATTTAGCAAAAATCCACCAATTCACTATCTCAGCAAATTATGAATAGTTCATAAGACAAATAAAACCAAATTTTTAGTTAATTGTTGGCCTTCTGGAAAGTATGTTCATTTACTGTACATGTGCTCAAAACTTGGTATGGGCTCTTTTTGCTTTAATTACTAGCTCAGTTCAGCATGGCAGACGTTGTCTGTGGTTCAGCAAATTCTGCAACGCTGTTACATGTATTTTGTTACTCCCCAGCCTTGTGCATATATATATATATATATATATATATATATATACGTATACAAAATATGAGTAACTATCAAATAACAGTTACATCTGAAAAGTATTTAAGATTACCAAAGTGGTTACTTTTAATTTTAATGTTATTTTTCAATTTAATATTTAAGTAAACAGTCTGGGTTATTTAGCCATTAAGCAACTCCTAGTAAGCGTGCATACATGCTCATCACAACACAAATATTCTCCTAGAACTCACACTTTGCATTCAGTAAACAGATTCATATGAATCATGCATGAAATAAAAGTTTATGAAGTCAAATGATAGCTTTATGTGCTTTACAGATGAACTTGAAGTATTTATACATTCAAAATGTTCAAGAATAGACTATATCTTCTTTGGCTTGGTAATGCAAGTTCATGATCCGATACGTGAACAGATGATTCTTTAGAGTCAACCTTTTAAAAGAATAATTTCTTTTGTTTAACGAAACCAGTGTGGAAATCAGTGGTTCACACACTTGATAGATCTGAGATGCAGGGCTCGTAAAATCACCTGCCCGATGTCCCGGGGCTATTGTGTTTTCCAGTCGGGCTCCAAAATATATCACTTCTATGCCCAATTGGCTATCTTGAATAGTGATGGACCATTCGGAAGTTGCGCGCACTCATTCAAAGCATGCGCTGAGAGCAGCGCTTCAGATAATGCACTTACACAGAATTGATTCCTATTTCTCGTATTCTTGTTCTGAATGAACACTGTTATGAACCTGGTCTAGGGTAAGGGAGGCAACATAAATAAAGAATATATATTTTTCAACAATTGCGTTCTTGTTTATTTCTTTACTTTTTGGGCAATGTTCACGGAGGCAAAGTGAAGCAAATCTTCAGGATTTGGCAAAGCCAAAACAATAAACAAAAGAACCACTGCCTAAACTCAAGTAACACCCAAATAAACCTTGCAAAAAAAGAAGAAAAGAAAATACAGTGGTATTAACTCCCTGACTTTCACAAAAACAGGAGAAAAGAGGTACAAAAGAAACAGGCACCCAAACCCTACTGCTTCAATAAAAGAGGTACAGTCTTGTTCAAAATAATAGCAGTACAATGTGACTAACCAGAATAATCAAGGTTTTTTGTATATTTTTTTATTGCTACGTGGCAAACAAGTTACCAGTAGGTTCAGTAGATTCTCAGAAAACAAATGAGACCCAGCATTCATGATATGCACGCTCTTAAGGCTGTGCAATTGGGCAATTAGTTGAATTAGTTGAAAGGGGTGTGTTCAAAAAAATAGCAGTGTGGCATTCAATCACTGAGGTCATCAATTTTGTGAAGAAACAGGTGTGAATCAGGTGGCCCCTATTTAAGGATGAAGCCAACACTTGTTGAACATGCATTTGAAAGCTGAGGAAAATGGGTCGTTCAAGACATTGTTCAGAAGAACAGCGTACTTTGATTAAAAAGTTGATTAGAGAGGGGAAAACCTATAAAGAGGTGCAAAAATGATAGGCTGTTCAGCTAAAATGATCTCCAATGCCTTAAAATGGAGAGCAAAACCAGAGAGACGTGGAAGAAAACGGAAGACAACCATCAAAATGGATAGAAGAATAACCAGAATGGCAAAGGCTCAGCCAATGATCACCTCCAGGATGATCAAAGACAGTCTGGAGTTACCTGTAAGTACTGTGACAGTTAGAAGACGTCTGTGTGAAGCTAATCTATTTTCAAGAATCCCCCGCAAAGTCCCTCTGTTAAAAAAAAGGCATGTGCAGAAGAGGTTACAATTTGCCAAAGAACACATCAACTGGCCTAAAGAGAAATGGAGGAACATTTTGTGGACTGATGAGAGTAAAATTGTTCTTTTTGGGTCCAAGGGCCACAGGCAGTTTGTGAGACGACCCCCAAACTCTGAATTCAAGCCACAGTACACAGTGAAGACAGTGAAGCATGGAGGTGCAAGCATCATGATATGGGCATGTTTCTCCTACTATGGTGTTGGGCCTATTTATCGCATACCAGGGATCATGGATCAGTTTGCATATGTTAAAATACTTGAAGAGGTCATGTTGCCCTATGCTGAAGAGGACATGCCCTTGAAATGGTTGTTTCAACAAGACAATGACCCAAAACACACTAGTAAACGGGCAAAGTTTTGGTTCCAAACCAACAAAATTAATGTTATGGAGTGGCCAGCCCAATCTCCAGACCTTAATCCAATTGAGAACTTGTGGGGTGATATCAAAAATGCTGTTTCTGAAGCAAAAACAAGAAATGTGAATGAATTGTGGAATGTTGTTAAAGAATCATGGAGTGGAATAACAGCTGAGAGGTGCCACAAGTTGGTTGACTCCATGCCACACAGATGTCAAGCAGTTTTAAAAAACTGTGGTCATACAACTAAATATTAGTTTAGTGATTCACAGGATTGCTAAATCCCAGAAAAAAAAAATGTTTGTACAAAATAGTTTTGAGTTTGTACAGTCAAAGGTAGACACTGCTATTTTTTTGAACACACCCCTTTCAACTAATTGCCCAATTGCACAGCCTTAAGAGCGTGCATATCATGAATGCTGGGTCTTGTTTGTTTTCTGACAATCTACTGAACCTACTGGTAACTTGTTTGCCACGTAGCAATAAAAAATATACTAAAAACCTTGATTATTCTGGTTAGTCACATTGTACTGCTATTATTTTGAACAAGACTGTATATGTATCACCACATCATCTAGATATGTCTCGCAAATTTTAACACTGGATAATACCTTTTGCATCAGCCGCTGAAAGGTGGCTGGAGCTTTCTGCATTCCAAAAGCCATAACGGAATACTGGAGAAAGTCATCTGGCATAACGAATGGCAAGGGGCAGCTGCCAATAGCCCTTTAACAGGTCCAATTTAGTCACAAATTGTGCAGCACCAACACGATCTATACAATCCTCTGTCCGGGGTAAAATAAATGAATTGGGTTTAGTTACACTGTTCACCTTTCTATAATCAGTGCAAAATCGAAAGGTACTGTCGGACTTTGGCACTAAAAGACAGGGTGAACTCCAAGGGCTTAAACTGGTTGCAGCAAGTCCTTGCTCTAATAAGTAATTCACTTATTTCCTCATAATTTCCCTTTTTAATGGGTTCACATGATAGGGATGCTGCTTGATAGGTGCAGCATTCATAATATCAATATCATGAAAGAGAACATTAGTTTGCGAGAGATTATCTGAGAATAACAAAAGGAATTCATGAATCGGCAACACAATGTTTTTTATGATGTCACTGCGAAAGATAATCTAAGTGCTGTTCAATATTCAGCAAGAGTTCTGAATTGGACAACCGAGCACATCATGTTTTTTCGAAACAAGCACCCAAGTCATCATCCTCACAAAAAACAGAAGGCATTTTTGCTACAACAGCTACAGGCACAGACTCAGTGTTTTCAACTACTCTTTTCACATATGGCTTTAGCATATGTGGCAGACATGAGTCTTATGCTTATGTTCTGGGGTTCGAATAACGTCATTCGCCTCACTCAATTTAGCATCCACTTCATATGGACCTGAAAACCTTGCCTGCAGCGAAGAAACAGGAATTGGGAGCAAAACCAGAACCGAGTCTCCCGACTGGAAACTTCTATACTCACTCTGTGTGTCGTAAATCCTTTTCATTTTACTTTGAGCCACAGTCAAATTTTTATTAGAAATCTTACCCACTCTATGTAACCGCTCGTGAACTTGACTCACATATTCAAGTACAGATAATGAAGGGGAGGTTTCTTACAATATTTTCTCCTTTAACAGCTTAAGCAGTCCACGCACCGTTTGACCAAACACCAAGTCAGTTGGACAGAAACCCAGCAAACCCAGCAAATCCTGTATGGTAAACCTTCATCCCAGTCTAGACCCATCTCCACACAGAATGCACGTAGCATGGTTTTAAGCGTTTGGTGGAAACGTTCATGCACTCCCTGATTCTCAGGGTGATAAGCGCTAGATAACTGATGCTTAACTGCAAATTCTTTAAGAACCTGCGAAAACAGGGCAAAGGTAAAGTTAGTACCTTGGTCCGTTTAAATAATTTTTGGCAAACCAAAAACGGAGCAAAATCTTATCAACTCCTTCACCACAGCTATAGCTTTAATACTGCGCATGGGAATAGCCTCGGGGAAACGTGTAGCCGCACACACAGATTTAGATTTAGGCACAGGGTCTACACAGTCGATAATGACACATTCGAGTGGTTCCCCCATACAGGTATCGTGAATGGCAATAGGCTGACAGATCAGACCTCAACACAGGCCAGAAAAAATAACGTAGCACTCGCACATACATTTTCCTGATTCCAAAATGTCCTGATAAAATGTTATCATGGGCAAGTTCCATTATCTGATTACGGTAACCGTTTGGAAACCACAGTCTGACACACACTATCCTCAGCTTCCCATATAAGCATTAAAATGTCATTACAATAAGGGAGAAATATTCACATCTGCAGTTGGTGCGGACCCAAGAGAACCCGGCGCCGTATCCGAAATCAGCTGAGCATATGAAGGAAAAGCAGGAGAACCCTCCAATGAGCTCACAGCTGGTTGAGGCCGACCGCGAAACCCACGAAGTTCCATTTCCAGCTCTAGTTCTCTAAGTCGGAGTTTCTTGGTCTCTCTCTCTTCCATCTTTACTCTTAACTCCAATTCTTTTAGTTTTTATGTAATTAATAAAGGGTCAGCGACTGACGTTGCCGTAAGCAAAACAGGAGAGGGCTTATCGTCGGCCTACACCAGGGCAGCAGCTTCCTCCACATTCTCTAACCTGGACTCTTCAGGCAATATTTGTTGCTGCACCAATTCCTTATACAATAAGGTTTTAATTGCTTTTTTAGATGTTTTACGAGGAATTTCTATTTTAAAAAGATTCCACAATTTTAAAGAAATCGTCTTTCCTACAGCGATCAAACTGTTCTTTGCTTGGAGCTAGCGAAAATGCAATTATCGAATCGAATTCCATATCTCCACCTACTCTCTCTCACACCAAAAAGAAAAAAGCGAGACAAAGAATAAAGTTCAATGACTTAACCCACATATAGTCAGAAGAAGGGTTTGCAAAAGGACTTTCTTCTCAATATATGCAAAAACTCCAGTTTGTTATTTAGGGTTAACAGCAGACGAGCCCCCAATTATGTTACGACCCTGGTCTAGGGTCAGGGTACGTAACATAAATAAAGAATATATATTTTTCAACAATTGCATTCTTGTTTATTTATAAAAAAAATGTGTCAATGTTCACAGAGGCAAAGTGAAGCAAATCTTTTGAGCAATTAAACAAAATAGCTACTTCCTAAACCCAAGTAACAGATAAATAAACCTGGCAAAAAAGAAGAAAAGAAAATACAGTGGTATTACCTACCCCCTTGACTATCCAAAAAACAGGAGAAAACAGGTACAAAAGAAACAGGCACCCAATCCCTACTGCTTCAATAAAAGAGGTATATGTGTAATGTTTACAAAATGAAAAAGGCACACAACTGCCACAATAAAGAAACTAAAAGAAAAACAAAACAATAACAGACATTCAACAAAGTCAAAGTAAAAATAAGTTCAGACAGGAACCACTTTGGCAAGTTTACTTGAGTTTATTGAACACAATTTATCTTTGGCGGTATGGTTCCTTATGGGGGTTCTTACTCCCAGAATAATGGACATACGAGAGCTTTAACATTAACCCCCCCGGAACCATGAATTTAGAAATACATAACAATTAGTCTTTAAAACAGTGATAATCATATGGATGTGGCAGAGGGACGTCTATCCTGTAGCCTGTTTATGAAGATGGGTGACTCGCAGTGGTGAGGTCTAGAGCTGAAGATCTTTGCCCGAACTCGATGGGACCCGTCGGGTTCGGGCTTAATTTCTATCATCTTACGCGGGCTTGGGCCGGGCTCGGGCTTGCGCTCCGGTTTGCGAGGTAAACGAGCGGCCATGTGATGCGTTTCGATTAGCGCGAGAAAGATGCGAAAATGAATGCTGAGCAGGTGTAATGGAGGCTTGCCTCTGGTGATTACGTTTTGGTTGCACCAGCAACTAAAGCAAACTCTGAGGTGTGGAAAAGTTTTGACCGTGTTTAATAATGAGAATAATGAGTGAATAATGACGCACCATCAGTGAGCGCAGGAACGCGCTGAAGACATCTACAGTGGATTCAATCATTTTCCTCCACAAAAACATGTAGACCGACCCTAATCTCTGTGAGTAAAGGTTTTTCAAATAACTAAATATTCATTGAGTCTTAAATGCATAATGTTGACAGAGTATTTACGCTAATGTTGGCATTATTTTATTAAATAAAGCAAATCTGGCGGAGCCTTAATCTTAATTTCGTTATTGCCAAATACCCATCTTAATTTAAAATTTATCTTAATTTTTTTTTTTTTTAAATGACTCGATTTATTGGTGCGTTGGTCTATTTATAGGTTAAAGGAACACTCCACCGTTTTTTGAAATAGGGCTTATTCACATTATTTCCTACATTTAGATAGGTGGGCAAATGCATTTTTGTGTCAGTGCATGCATTGTTTTAGTTTGACTGGGTCGGCGTTAGCTTAGCTTAGCACAATGAATGGAATCCTTTGTTGCCAGCTAGCATGGCCTGAGTAAAAGTGATCAAAAAAAAAAAAAAACCCCACCTAATTACTTCTTGTGGCCTGCGTATTCACAACGAGTACAAATAGCGATCCAGATTAACACTAGGTGATTTCCTAGGCAGATATTGACTTGGGACTATATTATGGGGAAGCACAGAAGAAAGCACTGCTGCTTCGGCGCAGAGATATCACGCAACACATGAAAACATCAACTCTATGTGAATACAGGTATAATATGGGTCGATCTATACATGCGTCATGATTAAAATAATCACTTACTCTGTGGACAGCTGTCCATTTGGTCCATTCGGCGTGGGGCGTTTTTTCCAGTTCACTTTGTCACACCGGAAAAAAAAATCGAGTACTGCAGAATGGATCAGCGCCGTGAAATCCTCTGTAGATGTGACACAACTTCGGGCACGCTCATCTTGATCTGACGTGTTGAGCCTGGTCATCAATGGCAAAAACGTGTCCCACTCTCTACAGCACAGACACTCTATTTCCGTCGGCATAGATTGGCATATTCCCCCACATTCACACCACCAGTTCATGTTGGCTCTCATCCTCACGTCCTCAGGCTGTTGAGCGATCGCAACTAATACACGCGCATATAAATTTCACTCGCGGCTGGCTTGACGGTGTTTTTCTGAAGTGCGGCTGGCTTGACCGCAGTCTCCTACTGTCGTTCTATTTCCAAAGCACACAGCTCGTCTTCTGTAAACTCTGGTTCAAACAGGTATGGTTCTGGTTCTTGACTGTCTGAGAAGTCACCCTCTTCGTCTCTCTCAAAATCAGCCATGTTCATCGCCATTCGTGTACTGTAAGGAAAATAGCCAGGCAGCTGCTATTCACGCCGGTATGTTGACGGAAGTCGTGGGATTTCATGTGTTGCGTGATATCTCTGCGCCTAAGCAGCAGTGCTTCGCCTGTGCTTCCCCATAATATAGTCCCAAGCCAATATCTGCCTAGGAAATCGCCTAGTGTTAATCTGGATCGCTATTTGTACTCGTTGTGAATACGCAGTCCACAAGAAGTAATTAGGTGGGTTTTTTTTATTTTTTGATCACTTTTACTCAGGCCATGCTAGCTGGCAACAAAGGATTCCATTCATTGTGCTAAGCTAAGCTAACGCCGACCCAGTCAAACTAAAACAATGCATGCACTGACACAAAAATGCATTTGCCCACCTATCTAAATGTAGGAAATAATGTGAATAAGCCCTATTTCAAAAAACGGTGGAGTGTTCCTTTAAATGAGTCTATGTCTAGAATGCTGAGATGTTACGATGTCACAGAGGACTTATTTTATTTCTTTATTCCAACTTCCAAGTGGTCTAGTCTACGTTAGTTATGAGTAAATTATGTTAAAACATGAATAAAATTACTCATTGTTGACAAAAGGCAAAAGAGCTGTGTGCATGCGCACATTTGGATAATGTCGGGCTGTAAACGGGTTCGGGCTTTAAAAAAAGCTGTCAATCAAAATGTACTTGTCGGGCTCGGGCCGAAACCTGTCGGGCTCGGGTCCTGTCGGGCCTAACTTTTAAGGCCCGATTACAGCTCAAGTGAGGTCCATACCAGCTACGATTTTTGGAAGCCTTAGTGATCTGAAACAAACAAGACGACAGCCAGAAGGTGCGCAGTAATGTGCTCATGCTTATAATGGGGAGGGAGGGAGGGTTGGTAGCCGTTGAGCATACTTACCAAGCCGTAGTGCCACGTATATATAGGTCCCGTGTCTAATAGGAGAGAGGTGGTGATTGGAGCGATTTGACAGCTGACCTCATCAGCTGTTCACAGCCTTGCCTCCGTGGCCTGACTGAACTGACGCTGCGCTCGATGATGCTTAGCGCAAATAAATGGGAAAATGTAGTTATAATGGTAATAAATCGGTGAATAAAGAATAGTTTTGAGCGTGTTCCTAAATCTATGTATCAAAGCCTCAGTATTCATAGTTTAAATGCCAGTGCGTGTTCCACTGCCAAATCAAATTTGATATTTGACTCCCCTAAGTTAAACATTAGAGAATAATGTTTGCCTGTCTGTGTCCGTTCACAGAGTTAATGCAATCTCGCATAACACTGCGTGTGTCCGAGAGTAAGTTGAATGGGAGTGCTTTAAAAGCTTGATCAAGTATATTTTAACTGTGTACCAACAGTGAATAAATCCTGTTGTGTTTGTGTCCAGAAAAACTGGCACAGAGATTCAGATCGCTAAGATCGTTATCACTGTGTTTCCTTAACTACAGCACGAAGCTGCTATTTGAATTAAGATAAATTTAACTCTATACGAACTGAGAGTTTAAATGCCACATCGCAAAACCAACTAAAAGCGGTCTTGTTATTTGTACAGTGTTGAAATGAGCCGATATTTCATGTAACATGTTTAACAGTACTTGCAATTATGAGCCATCTAGGTTTCATGGCCTGTACGAACTACATGACCATCCAACAGTTGCGTGACCTAACACAGAAGGCCTATAACAAGCAGAAGATGGCCTCAAAGAAAGGTAACAGAACCTCCACACTCTTGAACTCTGTTAAAAAAGACTCAAACCTTGCACTGGACATCTATATCTCAGGAGGCTGACAGGTAGGAACACATAAGTTGAACAATGAACCGACAAAAGACAGAGCACACTAGGGGATCTAAATAGGGGAACTAATCAGGACACAACAGGTGGCACAGATAAGGCAATCACAACAAGACTAGGATAACAAGGGGGGCGGGGCAAGGGAACGAGACAACACAAGCACATGGTCCAAAGACAAGGCCATGTGCTTGAACACAAAACACGGGTCTGCCATGATCCTGCATCAAGACTAGGAAAAATCAAGGACACGAGGGCAGAATCATGACAGAACCCCTCCCTTAAGGAGCGGCTTCCAGACGCTCCTCAAGGGAACATCAAACACGGGACATGACTGACATGACAGACTGGGACACAGACACAAACCAACAAGACATGACAAATAACAACAAAGGCAAACATAAATACACAATGTCAGGGTTGGGGTGACAAATCAAAAAAAACAAACAAGGAAGGGGAGGAGGCAGGACCACAAAGTTCATGGGGGACAGACCAGGGTGGGTGGGTGGGGCAGGAGTCTTAGGAGGACGGGACGGAGGCTGACGACGAGGGGTCCGGGCAGGTCTGGGTGGTGAGGGGTGGGGGGGGGGACTCGGGACAACTGACAGAGGACATGACAGGAGCAGATACAGGACGCGGGGCAACACTTACGGGACGCGGGGCAACAACAGGACACGGGGAGACCACATCTACTGGACACGGGGGGACCACATCTACTGGACACGGGGGGACCACATCTACTGGACACGGGGGGACAACAGGACACGGGGGGACAACGGCTGGACACTCGGGATTTCTGGGGACAGGGTCAGGGGACAAGACAGGACTGACGGGGACTTCTAATATTTGAACAAGACGGGACAAATAATCAGACAAAGCTTTAGCAGCTATGATAACTGGCATCTCCTTACGAGATGAGACAGACTGTACTAGAGTTTCTGCTGCAGAGTCGGCCGTGGCTCTCTCCTCCGCTCTCACGACCTCAGACTTGAATACAGCTCTCTTCTTTGCCGACTCGGGCACGCCAGCGCTCACCGCTGCTGGCTCGGGCACGCTCACCGCTGCTGGCTCGGGCACGCCAGCGCTCTCCGCTGCTGGCTCGGGCACGCTCACCGCTGCTGGCTCGGGCACGCCAGCGCTCTCCGCTGCTGGCTCGGGCACGCCAGCGCTCACCGCTGCTGGCACGGGCACGCCAGCGCTCACCGCTGCTGGCACGGGCACACCAGCGCTCACCGCTGCTGGCTCAGGAGGAGACAGGGTCACAGGACCGGCAGGCCCCTTCTTCTTCCTCTTCCTCCTTGGGCGCGGTGCAGAGGCCACAGCTGGGTCAGAGGCGGGTTGGGGGAGTTTGGTCTCGGGCAGGGCAGACTCGGACGCCGAAGACTCTGAAGCTGACTCCCATGAAGACCGTCTCCCTCGCTTGTTGGGGAGACTGAAGGTAGTGGGAGGTGCCTCAGGATTTTGGGAGGGACTTGCCTGATCCCCCAGGGTTGCCACGGCCAGGACACGACCCTCTGGGATCGTTGGCAGCTGGGTAGGTGGAGGGGACCTCTGTGGCTCCTCCTGGGAGACGCTCTCCCACAGCCGGGCATAATTTTGGAGGATCCATTCCCCCTCGGGCGAGTATGGGAGGGTGACCCCCTTCCTGTCGGTGGGGGATGACATCCAACATTGACGACGAAACTCCAACAGGTGTTGGAGCTCGGAGGACTTCCTGCCTGCTGAGTTCCTTTTGGGTCGGTTCATTCTGTCAGGGTTGGCAAGGGAGGAACTCAAGTGCAGACAGGAATCGGGTTACACAGAGGATTTATTATATACAAAAAGGGGAAAAACAAAACCCACGAGGGGGAAAACAAGGGCTAGGGTAGACACTAAATAATTTAACAAAAACTGAGTAGACAAGGTAAACAAGGACTCTAAACAGGAGAACACGAACTACAAATAAACACTCACTGCTAGACAAAAGACTTCTTTGAGGGGTTTCAAGGACAAGATATCTCAGGAGGCTGACAGGTAGGAACACATAAGTTGAACAATGAACCGACATAAGACAGAGCACACTAGGGGATCTAAATAGGGGAACTAATCAGGACACAACAGGTGGCACAGATAAGGCAATCACAACAAGACTAGGATAACAAGGGGGGCGGGGCAAGGGAACGAGACAACACAAGCACATGGTCCAAAGACAAGGCCATGTGCTTGAACACAAAACACGGGTCTGCCATGATCCTGCCTCAAGACTAGGAAAAATCAAGGACACGAGGGCAGAATCATGACACACAGAGAATGTGACACACATGTCTACAACCACTTTCAGCCCAACCGCTGGAAAAATCCATTGGACCAGCCACGCTTCTCAAGAAACCAAAAGGATGACATCTGGAAACCTAACCAGATATCCAAAGGTAATCATCTGACTCATCCAAGAGCAACACGGGTGGGTAAGCGACAACAAAACCCACCTCAGCACCACTCAGACATGCACAGTGCTGAGTATGCACAAGGACATGACAGCTTACCATCAGAAGACATGGAACGAGTCATGAAACAACTGAGAGAGTTCCTTCAAGACCATTTACATGCATATGACCACAAAGATGAGTCATGCTCGCTGTGACCAGCGACAGAACGGAAGGCCGGTGATCACCTTGTACATCACATCAGAGATGACAAGCACCTGTTCAACAACGACCCAGAACGAACAAGTCTTTCACGGCCAACTGTTGATGAAAAATCTGAGGTACTAAAGGACATCACCTCAGTAACCTAACACAGTCACTAACAAACTGTCAAATGAACTCCAACTCCAAGAACCACATTCCCTGTCTGTGCAACAGCAACCACCAGAGCACAGAAGGTCATAAAGTCTGCTACAGCCAGAAGGCATCACAAGAAGACTGCAACATAGGAGACAAAGCTTTGGAACCCAGCTGCACCCAGCCATGCCAAACTGCCTCCGACTTTCTGCTAAAGAACTTTCTGCCTTGCTGGACTGACCCCCATTAGACCATCACAGCACAGACATGAACAGATCTGACCACACATGCACTACATCATCAACACACACAACATTACCTACACCCAGATGTAACCACATCTACTGATAACACATTCAACAAACAAATTCTTCCAACAGGTAGAATATCCAACTTTTAGCGTAACAAAGTTACAAATACCCACCATGAAGAAACGTGCAGCCATCCTCACAATAGGTAGAACACCTGACACTAAGTTAAGGTTCATGACACACTAGCTGCACCTGACATCCTAGCTCAATAGTAGTTGTAACCCATGCTAGGGAAACCCACAGCAGCCTTGTTTAGTTTTGTTCTTATTTTACCTATCCTTCTCTTTCCCCTCTTTCCTGAGTAGATGAAACACCTAAACACCCTGCAAGGGTCGAAGGTCTGATATTAGGATTGCCTCGCAACACCTAATATCCGCCAGCCACTCTAAACTGTATGGAAGCCAGAGAGCTCCATGCATGATAGGTCAATTCATTTAATATAAAATGATGTTACTAAGAAAAAAAATTAAGGGTAAACGTGTAAATTAAGACAACCTAGAAGAACCAAACAAAGTTAACCACAAATTTGATTGACGAATCAAAATAAAACACAACAATTTCCGAAACGATATAAACTATCCTCAATGTGCTAAACTACATTGACTAATTGAACTTAACCACGTGTACCTAAATAACCTGATGCCTGCACCAGTACAGTAACTGTCATGGAGGTGTTGTCTTGTTGTTTGCTGTATTTGTCTGCTTCTTCTGCCTTTGTTTCTCCAGCGATCGACGATGTCTTCAGCTAAACACCTCGCCGATTGAAAGGGGGATATAAAGCTGATCTGACTCGAATCAGACAAATTAAAGAGTCGATCAGGGCTGTGTTTGAAACATGAGCCAAATTCCTCAGTAAGGCAACAGGAAGTCACAAAACATTCTGTGCCACAAGTCCCAAGCAAGATAACCAACCAACCAACGCTTTCACAGAACAGCTTTCAACATTAACACCACTAGAACAATTATTGACAATTTCAATTCGGAGAAGAGATTGTCAAATTTGTTGTTCGTAATTGATAGGCAACACCGGACATCACGTGTAAACCCATGAGGATACTACACAAGATCCTTTGACTTACCCCACCTAGCAGAACCAGACTGAAATTCCTAAGGGGGGATTTTTTTAACCTCTGGTCTCCACAGAAATCTTTGTCAGATAATGACACAGAAACTGTATTTTCTACATATATATGGACCAAAATGAACTCAAAAGGACTTATAAATGAATATCAGTCCATTGCTTCACTCCATATTCATTTATGTGTAACCCACACATTTGACTATCAAGTTATAATCACTTATTGTGTATGTCTTTTAATAACTATTGGATAGCTTAAAGATACATATCCATATTTAGTGTGTACATATTCGAATCTGTTAGCTTGAAACAGTCATGACCATCAGTTATTTGTCAAATGTATCATATTCTTGTTATAGGAATCATGTCCAAAATTAGACCCTGCAAGAGCGGGAAAATTCAGACCACATGCTTGATAAGATAACATATGATTTATGATACCCCTGAGCCAAGACAATATCTGATTGGTCAAGACAACATTTGAGGTGTGGCCAACAGGCCAGTTTAAATACTTAGGACACCATAAAATCTTGCCTTTAGTTTTAGCTATGCGTTTAGCTTCTGCTATTAGTCATGCCTGCATTTAATTAGCTTTTAGCCATGCTGTTAGTCATCACTGTTCTTTGAGCATGGTTCCAGCGTGCTTCGGCCTGCACGCCTGCTGCTACTTAACCACGATGAGAAGAAACACCACCTAGTCTCGTCAAACTTAACTTCTTTTCTTTTCCGTTTGAGAGTTTCTTGTTCTGAGTTAAGTTTTGTCACATCGAGTCTCTGACGTCTGACCTCGAGTGCCCGTTCAACTTCAACCAGCCACACAACTCTGCGTCCTCAGCCAATGCCCTACCACGGGCTTCCCAAGACGTCACTTCAGTGGTTACTGAACTTCCAGCCAATCAGCGACATTGTGAAACCCCTTTCAACAACAACTTTACACAGGCAATGTACCTTCAGACTGTGACCTTTACTGGTGTATCTAATATAATTTTAACCTCACTGAGGAACTCAATGCGAGGGTTAATTAAGTGATTGATGGCTGTTGATGTCTATGCAATTTAACATATTGCTGTAAACTTGGGATTCCACATTTCCATTCTCTTAAACTCATCTTTCCCTAACTTTCGATTTTCCTGCAACTTGTGTGGATGTGTGAGTGCGTGCGTTCATGTGTTAGATTAGTTTATATGTCTTAGATTTATCTAATAAAACCTTATTCATATTGAAAAGAGAAGTATCTTGTGTTTTGTGCTTACAAGTTAATGTCTTAAACTGCCGATCTTGTTACTGTTCTAATTGATAGTGTTTTCACTATATTTTGGATATTAATATCCAGCGAAGGTTTGATGTTAAACGGCTTGTTCAGTGAATCGCAGGGCGTCTCAGTGATCAGCCATGAAACAGTGATTCTGTTCAAATTCCCTTTAAAATCTAAAATGATTCCCTTTGAGCCCAAAAAGCTGTAGTCGTCTGAACTCCAATCACACAACTAATTGTGTGTGAATCATTGGAAAATTAGGTGATATTAAATGCATATTTTTAGCAAACAAAAGTGTTTTTTTTTTGTGTTTTTTTTACCTTGCATGCATGTAAACCTATTTTAGGACAACGTGATTAAAGGGAAGCTTAAAATATATACTGTAGTTCAAATGTAGTTCAAAAAGTATAAAAATGATAAATTAAACAAGTGGTTCCAAACCTTTTTCAACTCGCGGCCCACACAATCAATCACCTTTATTTATATAGTGCTTTAAACAAAATACATTGCGTCAAAGCACTGAACAACATTCATTTGGAAAACAGTGTGTCAATAATGCAAAATGATAGTTAAAGGCAGTTCATCATTGAATTCAGTGATGTCATCTCTGTTCAGTTAAATAGTGTCTGTGCATTTATTTGCAATCAAGTCAACGATATCACTGTAGATGAAGGGACCCCAACTAAGCAAGCCAGAGGCGACAGCGGCAAGGAACCAAAACTCCATCGGTGACAGAATGGAGAAAAAAACCTTGGGAGAAACCAGGCTCAGTTGGGGGGCCAGTTCTCCTCTGACCAGACGAAACCAGTAGTTCAATTCCAGGCTGCAGCAAAGTCAGATTGTGAAGAAGAATCATCTGTTTCCTGTGGTCTTGTCCTGGTGCTCCTCTGAGACAAGGTCTTTACAGGGGATCTGTATCTGGGGCTCTAGTTGTCCTGGTCTCCGCTGTCTTTCTGGGCAGTAGAGGTCCTTTCTAGGTGCTGATCCACCATCTGGTCTGGATCTGTACTGGATCCGGGTGACTGCAGTGACCCTCTGATCTGGATACAGTCTGAATCTGGTGGCCACGGTGACCTCGGAACAAGAGAGAAACAGACAAATATTAGCGTAGATGCCATTCTTCTAATGATGTAGCAAGTACATAGGGTGTTATGTGAAGTGTTTCCGGTTCCGGTTTACCTAATTAACAACCAAACACATATGGCCCAATGCAAAAAAATGTTATTACACCGCTATTGTTGGGTTAATAACTTAGTACTCAGAAGCTAAATTGTTAACTGTATTTATTGAATGAACTAGGGCTGTGCGATATGGACAAAAAAAAAAAACCTATCGCGATTTCTTTGATCAGTTTTGACGCACACAGATATGCTTTACAGTCATAAATGCATTCAGTATGAATTTGAAACATATTTCCAAAAGCAAACCGATTAGAGCTTTATCAAAAAGTTGTAATGTCTCTAGAACAGACTTAAGTCAAGATAATCTCTAAAGTAAAGTTGTAACAAAATTTCTAGACTTATGGCAAAAAATATTTAAATAAATAAATCTCGTGTCCAGAGACTTTTTTTTTCTTTTTTGACATGCATTGCTCATAGAGCTAATTAATTTTAGCAGTGCCTCAGGTGTTGAAATAGATGTGTTATACATTATACAGGTTCACACATAGCCCTACTCCGTTTGCAGTTTATATAGTATGTGTATGCGGTGCAGAAGCAGCAGCGAGAGCGCATTAATGTAATGCGAAAGTACATTGAAATAATGCACGAGCGCGAATCTCTCTGTTTGAACACAGATTTCCTTTGCTCTGTCACAAAACCAGATGTGCTTGCTCAGATACACGCTGCTCTGCCCGGAGAGACTGTGCACACTTAAAACGTGTCTTTTCTCACTCAGAGTCCTGTGCACTCACAACTCTCTCTATGCTCATGCTCTATATAATATTTTTATATATGTTTTTTATTTTTAGGCATTTACTGCGTGCAGTGTGAATGCTCTGATCCGTTAACATGGGCTCGGAAAAAAGGTGCATCACAGACAGAGTGTGAACCTGGAGTTACGTAGGCATATGCCCAGTCTGTTCTGTTTTCATGCTAGGCGCTGCATTCTGACTGGATCGGATAGCATACTGCGGGAGGTCAGGGCCATGGAAAATCATGCTATAAAGCAATTTAGAAATCGTGCACGCATAAATCGTGATTTTATGATGATTAATCGCACAGCCCTAGAATGAACTGGCAATGAACAGAAAATAACTGGCACCGCTTGGCACCGCTTAGCAAAAGGGGAAAACCAGATCCTGACAGAGCTCAGCAGCGGGTAGACAGTCAGCGGAGCAAGCAGTCAGGAGGGAACATGTTGACAGCCATTTATGTTGACCTTGTTGACAGCCATTTATGCATGTTTGAATTTGTTGTTCTGTAGCATATGCAGCAAAAATATAAATTGGTGGTTTATTCTTAAACCAATCAGCAAGCTCGAATAGTGGAAGCATAGTTACAGTTTAACATTTATTTTTTGTTATTTATATAATTAAATATATGAAATTATGTTATTATGTTCTGACTTAGACATGTTTTCATATATTAACAATATTACTATTTATTTTAATAGTAATTGGCCCACAGGTTGAAAACCACTGAATTAAACTGTAAAACTGTACTAAATGTACTTGAAGTTGTTCCATTTTAGCTAAATCGAGTCAAGTCAAGTCACTTTTATTGTCACATCACCACAGCACATGTCCCTTGGTGAGCGAAACTCTTGGGAGCGTGCTCCAGAGGTTGCAGAAACAATTTACATATAACCATACAAACTTCTACAGAAATGTGCAATATGCACATATATATAGTCAGTACACACCAGTGATGCGGGGGTCAATATATAAACAACCCGCAATCGACCGATGTTTTCAACTAACCCGCCCGCAACTCGGACCCACATTTTTTTAAAGTAGTAAATGTGTTGTCCCTTTATATTAATTGTATTACTTATATAGGCTATAGCCTACAAGATCATAAGCGTTATGACCGCTCACATAAAGCTTGCCACAAAGAACTGGTTAAAGTAATGATTATGAATGTGTCTAAAATAGCAAGGAGACATTTAATTGTTTAGTAATAAACTGGTGTTTTCTGTGTCGCTGCAAAGATGAAGTTGACGATGCAGACTTGCCATGAACACCAGAGAGAAATGCACATTTCATATGGATTACATAATGAGAAAGTAGCCTATTTATTTTGGTTTGAATATTTTTTTTTTAAAGTAGACTTTTTCAAGCTTTCTGTAATATACTGCCTATATTTCTTTTTAAACCGACACTTAAACAGACTTACCTGACCCAAAATATCACAAGTTTCTACAGCTTTTTCCTTAATTATTTCAAAAATCTGGAAAAATGACTGGGGTTCACTTGTTACTGCAGTTGGTAGAGCAATATGAATGTGTATGATGTACGGCACAGTAAATGTTCATCACTTCTGCTGCCCAAACTTTGTCAGCCTGTGGGTCATTTGGTTTATTGAAAAACGATTACACTGATTTGCATGTTTCTTGATGATGTGCTTTTTTTTCTGCGGTACTCGCATGCACTATGTCGCTTCACGTCGTATTCTCCACCATGTCCCACAGAAAAACTGCTTTTGCATAAAATGCAAAAAGTTATCTCTGCTTCATCATCTACAGGTCTTAACCAAGAGTATGTTGCGGTCCATTCGCTATTAAAAGTGCATCTTCTCTTTTTCGTAGCCACGGCTGCTTAACCTGACTGAACAACGTGTGCGCTCTCCAATTTGAGATTGTTGACAATGTTGAGGAGGCATTCGTACACCAGTGAACAGTTTGATTGACGTACGACTCAGCCTATCGACTAACGCTTTTATAGCTCTCCTCTGAACTTTTGGACATAAGTTAACAGTATGCCTATGGATGTATCCGTGTATTTATTAGGCAGGGTCGAATGAAAAAGCGGCACAGATGCTCAATTTGTGTGAGGCGGGACAAAGGGTAAACTGTACAGTACAACGTAAAGTGGGACAGGTGTTCACTCTATTTGCGCCAGTTATTCAGCCAATAAAGTGTAGGCCTATGTATTTCAAAATTGTGTCTAGTACTTTATAAATTACAAAGGTTTAATTGGCATCTTTATTTCAAATGACCCACTCATTTTGGATCAACCCGCACATCACTGGTACACACAGTGTACTATTAAACGTACTTACAGTTAGCACTTAACATTATACGCAATATGTACATACAGTTAGCAATACACATTATACACTATACACAGAATGTACACATTCTACATTATGTAAACTTATAATGCAGTTTGCTTAAAATTTATCCTAAGAATATCTTAAAGAACACTTACCACATAACACATTTAATATGTACTTATTATAGCACAATTAAAATGTAATAAGTGCATCAAAAATAGCAGAACTTGAGTGTATTTCTCTTTTGGGATGTGAGACCTATGTGGCTGTGCCAGCAGAGTGAAATCACTCGAAACCAATCACTCTGCCCCCACTCTTACGTCCTTCAAGGTTCCTGAAAGCAAGACGGGACATGAGAGTGGAAGGGCGGGGCTGCCTTCATGAAAGAAGGCAATCCGTTAGCGAAGCAGTGCGAGACTCATGCTCTTGCAGTGAGAGCAGTCTGTCTCAGCAAGGGCAGCCTCAGCGTGCCCGTGGCCCAGGCAAGTGACTCACTCACTGTGCCTGTCTGAAGCATGCAGGGGTGCCCTGCAGGAACCACACTCATGGCGCAAAATTTGCTACAATGCTGCTGAAATTTGTTCGTAAGAAATTTGCATCATGATGAAATGGCATTACAGGCTGATATTACACCACTGACTTACAGGCAATTGAATATCTTTCAAGGACATGTCTTTTGAAGATTTATTTTTTTAATTGTATCAATCCCAGTTGTGTATATAGCTGATTTTATCCCCATGTTAATTTAGGATATTGTGATGGCTGCCTCCCCCCTAATTATCATCGGCAACTCGTCCTTTCATTGCCGCCCTTCACCAGGCTCACGAGAGGAGTGGGTGTGTGAAAATGGAGGGGCGCTGGATGAGCCAGTGCTGGCGGCATGTGATGGGGCACACCTGATGCAAATGGAGCCTCATCACCACCGCTGTTTAAAAGCCCAACACGCCTCTCCTCGAGAGACCTGTCTGTTCCCCGTGCATGCAAGCTGGTGTCCTTGTGGGTCCAGGAAGGGTGTGTAGAGGGACTCCCTTTTATTTCCCTGTTTTGGTTTATTTTCTGTTAATAAAAGCCTCGCCGAGGCCTATCTGTCATTTGCTCCTTCCACCACAATATAGATACATAGTTGTGTAATAACTGCACAATAAAATAAAAGTATGTCAGGATGGCTCAGTTGTTTTAATGTGCCACTAGTGGGTGGACGAATCTAGATTAATGTGAGATATGTAAAACATTTAAATTAATGCAGGAACTGGGTTATGCAAATTTATAAATGTAAAGTTTATCACAACAGAATGTTGCTGTTTTTCCCTTATTTCATTTAGAATCTATGAATTTTCTGTTAGATTTCATTATTCAGGGAGAGCATTAACAATTTTAAATACTGAAACAATGATGAAAACATTCACCTCAACAATTAAATATGATGAATAAATGAATAAAATCTCATATACTATACATATATACACAACAGTAAGAGACATCACAGTTTGTTTAACCATCTCTAAACTGTAAAAATATAACTGTAAAAACCCTGCTAATATTTCAGAAGGTTAGAGTTATTTTTCACAAGAGTTGATTTATAAATACAAACATTTGAACAATTTATATATATGGACACATTTGTGGTGTAATGCATGTTAAAATGATTGATGTGCTTCATGAGTTAGATATGGAAATTGACTTTTGAATCAGTGAATATAGTGGTTTAAGCAAATTGTAATGTCCATTAAGAAAATTAAGTCTCGAATATGAGCCTGACAGTTCTCAAATGATTAGCCATTGTGCACATAGTCTGTTTCACAACTTCTTAAATCATGCTTTTCAGTTGCATTTACATTTTGCTCGTGGGCTTTACCAATTGTTTCTTTTTCAAAATGTCTTGGTCAGCATCAGACTTCAGCTTGGAGGGAGATTATGTATTGGGTGGCCTTTTCCCTTTACATGAAATTGAACAAGAAACAACCCTGTTTTCCGCAGAGACCACCGAATGTTTCAGGTAAGCAATTATCTTTTACCAGTCTTGGGTTATTGATGCACAATATTTTAAATCAAAGTAGAATTTCTTCAAAGTCCTCATTGCTTAACTGAATTTTAAATTGCATGCTATTAACGTCCTCACTTCTGTTTTCAAGGCACATTTCTTCAAAATTTGGCTATCACATGTTGCAAGTAATGAGGTTTGCTGTTGAGGAAATTAATAACTCCACCACTCTTCTGCCCAATGTTTCTCTGGGCTATGACATTTTTGACTATTGTTCTAATATAAAGAATTTCAATTCAGCCTTACGTTTCATCTCAAATAATGGCTCAATTAAACCTAAAGAAAAACTCAACAACTATAAGCCTAAAGTGATTGCTTTAACAGGACCATATGGAAGCACAAGAACTATGACTATTGCACCTCTGTTCACAATGGACCTTATACCAATGGTAAATGATCTTCTTTTTATACAGTACACAATAAAATTCTTAAACACTTGCTTCCTATCACATCACTATATACATATATATGAGTGTGTTTTTCTCTCTCTCTCTCTTTCAAAGGTTAATTATGGAGCTTCTACCTATCCATTAAGCAATAAACTCCAGTATCCTTCTTTTGTAAGAACAATTCCTAGCAACAAAGACCTGATAGAGATGATTATTCACATCATACGGTGGTTTGGATGGAACTGGGTTGCCTTTCTTGGTAGCCAAGACGATTACAGTTCAGATGGACTAAAGCTGTTTAATGAGTATATAAGCAATACTGGTATTTGTTTGGCCTATCAAGAGCGTCTAAGTCTAAATGCAAACTACAGTCTAACGCTTAAAAAGATTGATATCCTCAACATCAATGTCATTGTAGTTTTTGCTTTGCCACAATATGCAAGCAAATTTATCAAAGCAGCTATAGCAAACAACATCCAAGACAAAGTATGGATTGCAAGTAATGCATGGTCTATGAATCAACAGCTTCCAAGAGAGCCAGGAATTGAGAAAATTGGCACAATCATTGGCATTACAGAGAGACTGTTGTCATTGCCCGGATTTAATGAATTTGTCTATAAAGCCAGAGGAACAACTGATGTTGGCCATAATGATGCTGAGGGTGATGTCAAGAGTAAGACATGTAATCAAGTTTGTCATTACTGCTCATTGCTGACTGCAGAGGAGATTATAAATGAGAATCCCTCACTTTCCTTTGCCATCTATTCTGCCATATATACAATAGCTCATGCATTACATAAAGTACTGCAGTGTGACATCAATGAATGCCAGAAAAATACAATGGCTAAGCCACACATGGTAAGTGAACTAATATGAATCCATGACAAGTTGAATCAGTATTATACATTATATTATTGCTTATATTATTTAATTATTACATTCAATAATTTAATAAATGAATAAAACAAAAGTAATATAAATTTTATTTAATGTATCATAACATTAATATCATATAATATTGACCATATAGTTATATACATTATTTGTCTTTTTTATTTCTTTACACACCTCACAACAGCTTCTGGGAGAAATAAAGAAGTTGGATTTTATACTCAATGGCCGTCAGGTGAAATATGATGATCATTTTGATCCAGCTATCAGTTTTGCAGTTGTGCTTTGGCGCACTGAAGTGAATCCTCCACAGTTTCAGATGGTGGGCATATATGAGAAACATCCAGAAATTACTTTTACTATTGATAACACTCTCCTTACCTGGCATGACAATGGTTCTGTAAGTATTTTTGTTATCTAAATATTTAGCTTTATAGATGACAGTTTTCTCAATCAGTTTATAAATTTTGCCAATGAGGTTACTCTGGAATCAAAATGTACTGCAAGTTTCAAAATTCAAATCTAATACCCGAAGATTTTAAATCAGGACAATCATGATGTTGCAATTTCACCTCAACACCCACCTTGACATGGATAATGGTTTTATGTAGTGATACCTTATTTCTATAGTCCATTTTAGACATTCTACTAACAGCAGTGGTGTGCCCAGACCTCCCGAGGGGCAGGGGCAAAAGGCGGCACAATTGCGGACCAGGGGTGGGGGTTTGGAGTCTGTATGGGTTTGTATCCCCTCGGCTAGGGGTGGGCGATATGATAAAAATCTAAAATTATATTTATTTATTTATTTAAGAAATATCATGATTTTATTGCAATTCCTTGTCATGTTGGCTTTTCTGTTTAGCAAGCTGTTTGAGCATCACAGTCAAATTAATTTCCCTATTATAAAGCCCTTTTAAGGTAACAAAATATGAAAAGGTATGGCAGATATTTAGGCCAAAGTGCATAGGTAAAGATCAAAAATTTTGTCATTATTTTATATTTTTATTATTATTATGTTTTTAGATACAAATTACAGATACAGATATTACACAAATAAAATAAAGTTATAGTTTTTTTTTTCCAGGTACAACAGGTTAGCAGGAGCAAAATGAATTAATAAATATACAAATAAAACACTATATACATTGATTCCTATTAAAGCAGCTGTATTAATTTATTTTTAGTTAAGAGTATTGAGTGATTTTTCTCTCGGTTTTGCGTGTTTTATTAATATTAAAGGAATAATTCACCCCAAAAATTAAATAGTGTTTTATTTTTTATAGCTTCATGTACAGTACTCACTCAAAATTTGTTTTAAACCTGAATGAGTTTCCTTCCTCTCTTAAACAAATGCTATTTTGAAAAAGGTGGAAAACCAAAGAGTTGCTGGTTCACAGTTCCTACTATCAAAGTCAATGGTGGACCAGCAGCTGTTTGGTTACACAGATTCTTCAAAATATCTTATTTTGTTTTCAGCACAAGAAGTTAACATAGGTCTGGGACAACTGTCCACCGGTTCCGGTTCCATTAATGCCAACAATGTGTTCAAGTCTATGCAAAAGAATGTCGTGGTCAATTGTGTCTAACGCAGCACTAAGATCTAATAGCACTAATAGAGAGATACAACCACGATCAGACGATAAGAGCAGATCATTTGTAACTCTAAGGAGAGCAGTCTCAGTACTATGATATGGTCTAAATCCTGACTGGAAATCCTCACATAAACCATTTTTCTCTAAGAAGGAATAAACAGGTCCTTCTCAAAAAAATAGCATATTGTGAAAAAGTTCATTATTTTCCATAATGTAATGATAAAAATTAAACTTTCATATATTTTAGATTCATTGCACACCAACTGAAATATATGTTTTTTTTATTGTTTTAATACTGATTATTTTGGCATACAGCTCATGAAAACCCAAAATTCCTATCTCAAAAAATTAGCATATTTCATCCGAACAATAAAAGAAAAGTGTTTTTAATACAAAAAAGAGGGGAAAACTTCAAATAATTATGTTCAGTTATGCACTCAATACTTGGTCGGGAATCCTTTTGCAGAAATGACTGCTTCAATGTGGCGTGGCATGGGATTCTGGAAGTCCTCACATAAACCATTTTTCTCTAAGAAGGAATAAACAGGTCCTTCTCAAAAAAATAGCATATTGTGAAAAAGTTCATTATTTTCCATAATGTAATGATAAAAATTAAACTTTCATATATTTTAGATTCATTGCACACCAACTGAAATATATCAGTTTTTTTTATTGTTTTAATACTGATTATTTTGGCATACAGCTCATGAAAACCCAAAATTCCTATCTCAAAAAATTAGCATATTTCATCCGACCAATAAAAGAAAAGTGTTTTTAATACAAAAAAAAGTAAACCTTCAAATAATTATGTAAAGTTATGCACTCAATACTTGGTCGGGAATCCTTTTGCAGAAATGACTGCTTCAATGTGGCGTGGCATGGAGGCAATCAGCCTGTGGCACTGCTGAGGTGTTATGGAGGCCCAGGATGCTTCGATAGCGGCCTTAAGCTCATCCAGAGTGTTGGGTCTTGCGTCTCTCAACTTTCTCTTCACAATATCCCACAGATTCTCTATGAGGTTCAGGTCAGGAGAGTTGGCAGGCCAATTGAGCACAGTAATACCATGGTCAGTAAACCATTCACCAGTGGTTTTGGCACTGTGAACAGGTGCCAGGTCGTACTGAAAAACGAAATCTTCATCTCCATAAAGATTTTCAGCAGATGGAAGCATTAAATGCTCCAAAATCTCCTGATAGCTAGCTGCATTGACCCTGCCCTTGATAAAACATAGGGGACCAACACCAGCAGCTGACATGGCACCCCAGACCATCACTGACTGTGGGTACTTGACACTGGACTTCAGGCATTTTGGCATTTCCTTCTCCCCAGTCTTCCTCCAGACTCTGGCACCTTGATTTCCGAATGACATGCAAAATTTGCTTTCATCCGAAAAAAGTACTTTGGACCACTGAGCAACAGTCCAGTGCTGCTTCTCTCTAGCCCATTTCCTGCACACGCCTGTGCATGGTGGCTCTGGATGTTTCTACTCCAGACTCAGTCCACTGCTTCCGCAGGTCCCCAAGGTCTGGAATCGGTCCTTCTCCACAATCTTCCTCAGGGTCCGGTCAGCAGTCTTACCCATGATTGCGGTTTTGAGTAATGAACCAGGCTGGGAGTTTTTAAAAGCCTCAGGAATCTTTTGCAGGTGTTAAGAGTTAATGAGTTGATTCAGATGATTAGGTTAATAGCTCGTTTAGAGAACCTTTTCATGATATGCTAATTTTTTTTAGATAGGAATTTTGGGTTTTCATGAGCTGTATGCCAAAATCATCAGTATTAAAACAATACAAGACCTGAAATATTTCAGTTGGTGTGCAATGAATCTAAAATATATGAGAGTTTATTTTTTATCATTACATTATGGAAAATAATGAACTTTTTCACAATATTCAAATTTTTTGAGAAAGACCTGTAATTGTGAGGATACCACCTTTTCTAGTATCTTGAACAGAAAAGGGAGATTTGAGATTGGTCTATAATTAACTAGTTCTTTGGGGTCAAGTTGTGTTTTTTTTTAGGAGAGGCTTAATAACAGCCAGTCTGAAGGTTTTGGGGGCATGTCCTAATGACAATGAGAAATTAATAATAGTCAGAAGAGGATCTATGACTTCTGGAAGCACCTCTTTTAGGAACTTAGATGGTATAGGGTCTAACATACATGTTGTTTGTTTAGATGATTTAACAAGTTTATACAATTCTTCCTCTCCTATAGTAGAGAATGAGTGGAACTGTTCCTCAGGGAGGTCTATAGTGCACTGTCTGACGGCTGAATGGTTGCAATTTTATCTCTAATAGTATCGATTTTAGAATTAAAGTAGTTCATAAAGTCATTACTGCTGTGAAGTTGGGAAATGTCAACACTTGTTGAGGCTTTATTTTTCGTTAATTTAGCCATTGTATTGAATAAATACCTGGGGTTATGTTTGTTTCCTTAACCTCTCTTAAGCATAAAGGAGCAACTGTATTTAAAATGCTAAAAAAGAGAGTCCATAGTTTCTGTTACATCAACAAGTTTTTTTGAGGTTTTGGATATGCTAAGGAATTCATATACATCAATAAGATAACTTAAAAAGCAGTCTTTTGAGGTAGAAGTTATGGTTCTTCCATACTTGTAACAATAAGTAGAATTTACAATTTTGGCTATATGAAGTTTGCACAAAACTAAATAATGATCTGAGATATCATCACTTGGCTGCATAATTTCAACACTATCAACATCATTTCCATGTGACAGTATTAAATCTAGAGTATGATTTCCACAATGAGGTCCTGAAACGTGTTGTCTAACCCCAATAGAGTTCAGAGTGTCTATAAATGCTGATCCCAATGCATCTTTTTCATTATCAACATGGATTTTAATATCACCAACTATTAAAACTTTATCTGCAGCCTGAACTAACTCAGATATAAAATCACCAAACTCTTTAATAAAGTCTGTATGGTGCCCTGGTGGCCTGCACACAGTAGCCAGTACAAACATAACAGGGGATTTATCATTAACATTTGTTTCTCTGGATAATGTTATATGAAGCACCATTACTTCAAACGAGTTATACTTGAAGCCTGTCCTCTGAGAAATCCTGAAAATGTTGTTATAAATTGAAGCAACACCTCTCCCTTTGCCTTTTAGACGTGGCTCATGTTTATAACAGTAATCTAATAGTGATGGCCGATTCGTGAACGAATCGTTCAATTTAACCGGTTCTTCTTAGTGAACCGGTTGAACCAGTTCACCAAATCGAACTGAATCGTTTGAAACGGTTCACGTCTCCAATAAGCATAAATCCACAAATTACTTAAGCTGTTAACTTTTTTAACGTGAGTCAGAATAAACCAATATCCCGGGGTAATCCATTTACTCAAACAGTACACTGAATGAAATGCTGTGAAGACCGAACTGAAGATGAACACCGAGCTGAGCCAGATAATGAACAAACATGCCCACTGCTGGAGCAGTTTTCGTTCTCGAGTCAAGAACCGGTTGCTTCGGTTTTCGGATCACCAGTACACTCAACCGAGAATCGTTTCTGTCGGACGAGTCCGATTTGAGAACCGATGAGCTGATTCTCGTTCTCGAGTCAAGAACCGGTTGCTTCGGTTTTCGGATCACCAGTACACTCAACCGAGAATCGTTTCTGTCGGACGCGTCCGAATTGAGAACCGATGAACTGATGATACTGCGCATGCGTGTAATTTTGTAAGTATTTTGTTAAACATCGGAAAGTGTAATAAAATAACTATATTTTATTTTGATTTTTTTTATTATTATTTTTTTTAGATTAATGTTTCCAATCTGTATTTTGTATAAAGTATATGCCAAATGGGTTTTCAGGTAAGTTGGACAATAATTAAGACTTTAGACTCTTATGTTTAATAGGAATAAGGGATTTATGAGATATCTGTAGGCCTACTGTATTTATAGTTAATGATGACACATTCACAAATTGAGTTTGTAGTAAACAGAACATGAACACGAGTAGAGCAGCTGATGAAACTGAACTGCAGCACGTGCCGGTTAGAGCGATTCTCGTTCTCGAGTCAAGAACCGGTTGCATCGGTTTTCGGATCTTCAGTACACTAAACCGAGAATCGTTTCTGTCGGTAACCGTCCGAATTGAGAACCGATGAACTGATGATACTGCGCATGCGCGATTCAGCGTGAAGCCAACAGACTCACAGCATGTCTGAACCGAAGGGATTCTTTTGGTGATTGATTCTGATTCTGTACTAATGTTTAGAGCGCGGGTATTTCGAGGGCTTGGATGAAGGGCAATCTGGCAAAACGTAAGTTCATTTAATAACAAATACATCGCAATGGATTATGTTTAGTAAGTGGATCATGGTTTCTGCGCTGATGACACCTAATTTACTTTATATCTTCAAGACTTAAATCCTCATATGTACATTATTGCTGTTACTGTATTTAGGTGTTGTTGCAAAACCCAAATGTAAACTTTTCATGATTATGAGGTTTTAACTGACTAAAGTTATGATTACCGACTTTATATATTTGAATGTTTGATAGACGTGATGCAATTACGTCATCTCCAATGACGTCATTACGTAGAGCGTGAAAGAACCGATGAACCGGTTTTTTCAACCGGTTTATTCAATCGAACCGTCCGAAAGAACCGGTTCGCGGAAAAGAATCGAACTTCCCATCACTATAATCTAAGTGACATGACATTCAGCCAAGTATGGTGACCCATACTCAGAATTTGTGCTCTGCATTTAACCCATCCGAAGTGCACACACACAGAGCAGTGAACACACACACACACACACACACACTGTGAACACACACCCGGAGCAGTGGGCAGTCATTTATGCTGCAGTGAGCGGGGAAGAGATGGGGATTCGGTGCCTTGCTCAAGGGCACCTAAGTCATGGTATTGAGGGTGCAGAGAGAACTGTGCATGCACTCCCCCCACCTACAAATTCCTGCTGGCCCAAGACTCGAACTCACAACCTTTTGATTGCCAGTCTGACTCTCTAGGCCATGACTTCCCAACAATCTTGGGGGGTGGACTCATTTAAAATAATGTAATCATCAGGTTTTAGACAGGTTTCTGTCAAACAGAGCACATCTAGATTATGATCAGTGATCATATTATTTACAAAAAGTGTTTTCGTATAAAGGGATCTGATATTCAATAAGCCAAGCTTTATCATTTGTTTATCCGTATTGCATCGGTTTTCTATTTTTTGAACCTCAATTAAATTGTTAATCTAAACTTGTTTGTTTTTTTTTTTGTTTTTTTTTTTGTATTTTCTAGTTCGGGGAACAGACACAGTCTCTATAATAATAATAATAATTCCTTACATTTATATAGTGCTTTTCTAGGCACTCAAAGCGCTTACATAGTCAGGGGGTATCTCCTCATCCACCACCAGTGTGCAGCATCCACCTGGATGATGGGACGGCAGCCATAGTGCGCCAGAACGCCCACCACACACCAGCTTACTGATAGAGAGGAGAACGAGTGATGAAGCCAATCAGCAGATATGGGGATTGTTAGGAGGACATGATGGTCAGAGGCCAATAGGCAAATTGTGATATCTATAGTGTGATATCTAGGTGAAAGAGTCTCTATGTGCTGAGAATTAACTGACCTCTGTGACGTGAGGCGGCTAGCAGACGGTCGGTTTAGCCAGTCTGTCTGCTTCCTTACATGGGCCCCAGTTAGTCAAGTATAAACTCTAAGACTATTTGACATATTTCTAGAGAGAAGAGTGGCGCCACCCCAGGAGGGATGAAGACCATCTCTTTTCAACAGGTCGGTTCTGCCCCAAAAGCTCATCCAATTGTCTATGAAACCTATGTTATTCTGTGGGCACCACTTGGACATCCAGCCATTGAGTGATGACAATCTGCTATGCATCTCATCACCATGGTAAGCAGAGAAGGGACCAGAGCATATTACAGTGTCTGACATCATGCTTGCAAGTTCAAACACCTCTTTAATGTTATTTTTAGTGATCTCCGTGTGGTGCCTGGTTTCTCTATATTCACATTCCGTACAATAGAATCACCAATAACTAGAGCACTTTCATCAGGTTTCTCAGTGGGTGCATCACTGAGTGGGAGAACCTGTTTAAAGTTTTAATGAGAACAGAAGAGCGGTGTTTTGACCCATGACTATGCTGCCTCACTGTCACCCAGTTGCCCTGCTGCAGGGGCTCTGTTGCCGGAACCGAACAATGTACAGGAATCCCTGAGCTAGACGCACCCAAAGCCGTATCTAGAGCCCTGACATTCTTACTGTCCTCATATAGTTATAGTTATAGTTTGGATACGTGTCTCTAATTCTAAAATCTTCTCTGTGAGCCAAACTATTTCCCTGCATTTATCACAAGTGAATCCCTCATCTGCGTCAGAATTAGATAAACTGTACATGTGGCAATAGGTGCAAATAACAATAGCAGGAGAAGCCATTACTCACCGTGCTTGATGAAATATTCTTATCACAGTTGTTTGATGAACTTGTGAAAAACTGGAGTGAGAGAGAGGAGAGGAAAAAAGAAAACAGTGATATGTTCAAATGAAAACACTAGTGACAAGCTAACGAGTGTGAACGCAATTCAGGTGTACTGCACTCACAGATATAAAATAAAAGTGAACGATCAAAATTAGTCTGATAAGATTGATCGATAATATCAGAAATATGGTGTGAATTAAGTTATATTTTATCACAAAACAAACAGAGAGTGATAGTAAGATAAAGATAGAGAAAAAAAACAGCTACACGGAGCTACGATAAGCTACAGCAAGGCCAGCAGACCAACACAGGAAGCAGAGAAAACACGGTCCAACAGCGACACCCACACCCACATTACCTTTTATGTAATCAATGAGGTGTGTTCAGAACTGATGTTTGTCCATCAATCACAAGATGTAACGATGAGGCTGAGGCAGTATTAGAATCCATTTGCAGAAGTTTACTAGGGAAAGATCTTAGAGACAGAGTCGTTAAACCAGGCAAAGAGACAGTACCGTAATGGCTGTCCAATCTTTCAACATGCACAAGGGGAATCCAAAAAGCAGATAAACGAGTAGGTGAGCGAATGGGTAAAGCAAAAACATCAGTCCAATCAGGCAATAAATCCAATGGGGGAATCCAAGAAGCAAGAACGTGAAAACAGGCAGAATCAAACAGGCAGTCAGCATAATCAGTGGGAAAACGCTTGATAAGGCATGTAAACTGGCAATACTTAACAATGAGTAAACACGCTGACGTTAACCCTGCATCTTAACTGGGACTCAGCAATCTCCTGTGCTCTCCATCCTGCCTGTCCATAATATGATACCATAGCAACTTTTTTTTTTTTTTTTTTACAGTAACGCAAATAGTTACTTTCCCTGGTAACGAGTTACTTTTATTATAGAGTAATTCAGTTACTAACTCAGTTACTTTTTGGAACAAGTAGTGAGTAACTATAACTAATTACTTTTTTAAAGTAACATCCCCAACAGTGGATGTGAGAGACTTTGAACTGCTTATTGAGTTACTGAAGAGAGCTGTAATGCATTTTTCTTTCTATGAGTGCTACGCTGCTCAAGCTGCGTGGCAATCCCAACCACCTGCGGATTTAGCTACTGTCCTTCTTCTCCATGGTCTCCACTGAATTCATAGAGCAGGGCAGGTCTGCATCCCTGTTCAGAATGCCTGGGACATGGGTTACCCATTACAACAAAATGTGTCATCTGTTCCATACTAAAAAAATTGTAAGCTAAAGCATGAAGCTCAGAGGAGCACTTTTCTCCTTGGCAGTTGATATATCCTACAACTGTGCTACTGTTGCAAAGTGCCAGAACATGATGCCACTGCAAAAGGGACAGAAAATGTTTAAGAGCATTCCATACTTTAATGTTTAATTGTGGTCAGATAAAGAAGAGACTTGCCGCTAGTATAACAAATTTGTTTTGGGGGAAAATTGACCTGCCGCTACTTTAACTGTTTTGAAAAGTACGAAATTTTCGTGCATTTAAGGCAATTTTATAATTTGTGTTGTATTGTATTTACTGATCTTAGTTTGGAGAAATGTGTAAAATTGCTTGAAATTAATGGTAACTTTAATAACACATTTTCCCATTCCTGAAAGGTTCCTTTCTCGAACTGCTCTGTTGAATGTAAGGCGGGATATTCAAGGCAACCTGGAGGTTTTCATAGCTGCTGTTTTACTTGTAAAAAATGCCCGCCTAACACCTATGTGGATTCTTCTCGTAAGTACCTTAGGCAGCAGACAATGGCAACTTGGAATTTAAAGAGGTAGTCCACCACAAAATGGAAAATCTGTCATCATTTACTTACTTTCATGTGGTTCCAAAGCTGTATGAATTTCTTGTTCTTTCTGCTGAACACAAAATAAGATATTTTGAAGAGTGTTAGTAACCAAATAATTGCCTATTGAATTTTCAATTTTATTTTTATCCATAGTCAGTGGAAACTGTTTGGTTACCAAATACCAACATTTTTCTAAATATGTTCTTTTATGTTCCTCAGAAGAAAGAAAGTCATGCAGGCTTGCAATGACATGAGGGTGTTTAAATGATGGCAGATTTTTTATTTTCGATGCGGCTCTCTTAAAGCTCCCTCAGTTAATTCTACAATGAAATATTTTAAGTTAATGGTGTTATTTTGAAGTGTGATATTCAAACTCAAAATATTTCCCACATCAAGTTACAGTTATTAAAAATACTAATTAATATTCCTATTATTTTACTTTTTTTTAGGGGACCATTATACCTGTTTTCCTTGTGCAGAGGGTGAATGGTCTGATGAGGGCAGCTCAACATGTCAGACACGGACTATTGTCTATCCTCAGTTTACAGAAATCCTCTCCATCATTGTCATGGTTTCTGCTGCATGCCTAATTATTCTCCTTATTGCCATATTCTGTCTTTTTGCCTACAATTACGACACACCAGTGGTGAAGTCGGCTGGTGGCAGCATGTGTTTCCTCATGCTGACCAGTTTGATTTTGTCTAGCATAAGTGTGTTCTTTTTCTTTGGAAAACCCACATTTGTATTTTGCCTCCTGAGAAATGTCATATTTGAATATTTCTTCACTGTCTGTATTTCCTGTTTGACTGTCCGTTCCTTTCAAATTATTTCTGTTTTTAAAATGGCTACTCAGTTCCCTAAGGTGTACAGTCTTTGGGTAAAACACAATGGCCAGTGGCTCTTCATTGCATTTGTTTCTTTCATGCATTTAATATCTTGTGTGATATGGATGACTGTCAATCCTGTCAAAGCCATTGCTGACTCATGGACTTTTAAAGACCAAATTATGCTCATCTGTGAGATGGGGAGCACTATATCATTTACCATAGTCATGTTTATAAGTTGGTTTATTGGTTTCTTGTGTCTCCTGTTTTCTTATATGGGAAGGGATCTACCGAAAAATTACAATGAGGCCAAATCAATAACCTTCAGTCTCATTTTGTACTATCTGACCTGGATTGCTTATTTCACAGCATACCTCTCTGTCAAAAGCAAATACATTATCATTTTGAATGCAGTGGCTCAGGTATCCAGTATAAATGGAATTCTCTTCAGTTATTTCATACCAAAATCTTACGTCATAATATTCCAACCACAAAAGAACACTCCTGCATACTTTCAAACTTCTATTCAGACATATACCCAAACAATTAGTAGGACCTAGACTCATACATTAGATATGTTTAGTTGTGTTGTATACAGAAGTTCAACTCTTTACTTTTCAACTTCACTTTTATGTTACCACAGTTTAAACATCTCCTTGTGCTGCTTGATATTGCAAACTGGTGTCTCTTCAAACAGGAAAATCAAAGTTGGCACACCACAGCTCCAAAAGTAGAAACATGTTTAATTATTTTCTCACCACAGGTGACGCTAAAAGCTCCTCATCAGACAATGAACACACACAAAGAGTTGTCCCTTTTCCTTGTGTATTTTAGTGACTTTTTATTTTTCTGGGGAAAGGTTTCCTAAATATCAGCAGATGTGAACCTACAGATTTTATGCAATTTTTATTTATATGCTTTTGCGAAATAATGATTTGTTGTCTTTAAGATAGTTTAAAGAGTATATGTCTGTAAACTGTTAGCTATGTATTTTGGGGTGTATGGGAAAGTAGTGTTATATGTTTATTATGATGTTACTTTTTGATTACTTTTTTGCATATTTTGTTAAGAATGCATATTAATAAAGTATCAAAAAAAAGAGCTACATCTTTGCCCATATAACAGCATTTCATGAAATAAGCAATACTAATATACTTCACATATCAGTCAATGGCAGAGGGTGAACCAACTCAAGGTTAAGTATAGCCTAATGTTAATGTAATAAGAACATAAGATACACTGGAGCATTGACCCACGTCTAGGACAACTCACAGGTTTAGCACCCAGTTCAAGACAGCAGTCCAAAACAGTTAATTGATAAGTTCACGTCATCAATTAACAAAGAGTCTGAAGTATGGTGTTTCACATGAGCAACAGAGTTCTGCTGTTATGTCCCCACCAATGTCTAAATCAAATATACGCCCTTAGTATTGAGTGAATTGAGTGTGAATTCAGCACTATATGCAGCTCACGCTCACATATGAACCAGAAAGTCACTTTGTCAAGGGTGATGACATATTCAGTCATAATGACATATATCCTGCCGATTTATGAATTTTGATACAGATATTTTATACTCACCAACAATACCATGCACATCCTTTATATGTAGGACATTTCTGATCAATTAAACTAAAATGCAGTTTTTGTTTAGGTTAGAATAGAGTCACATCACAATGTGCATTAATTCAACCACACAGCCTAAATTAGACAGGCTTTTATAATATAGCCCTCTTCAAGAAGGCAAATCTTTTTTTTTAAGAAAAAATCTACATGTTCATATATTTATAATCTAAATAGATTAATATAGATTTTTGCATGGCAACGTATACCTTCACTTAGTTCTTAAAACAGCAATACTGACTGATTTTCGATTACATTTGTGCTGATGTTTCATGTAAATATGAATATTTTGCAATCTAGGTGTATTCATGTTTTATAAGTAAATGCTAAGGCATGTACGTTCATCTCTCAAAACTGATGTAATAAAGACTGTGGCAGGACAGATTAGACTGTGGAGGACTATATAATGTAGTTCACGGTTCCTCACTTACCTGTAATTTTCTCGTAGATCTAAAGACTTGTATTAGCTTGTTCAGTTGTTTAATTAGGGCTGAAGGCAGCTAAACTCAGTAGAGCAGTGGCATTGCTTGACTGCATTTGAGGAACGCTCAAAGTTAATGAATGGGAAACATTGCATAAAGCCATATTGCAAATTCTGCAAAGGCCTCTTAAATAAATAAAAGCCTTTGTTCTAAGATTTAAAGATAAAAACTTATGACTATAGAGGGATAAAAGCTGAATTAAACATGTTTAAGACTTGTGAGGATCTACTTAAACACAAAATCTGCAAAAAAAAAAAATAATATATATATATATATATATATTTAATTATAGAATTTTACTTTTTTTCTTTTTTTACTTTTAAAGGTGCTTAAAATATCTATATTAAAATGAATTAAATTTAAATAACGTTTTACATTTGAATTAACTGTTTTAACTTGAATGTAAACATTTTATAATTTTGTTATCATTTTATAATCTTGTTATTTTCCGATTATTTAGGATCCAAATTCTTTCAGACATACAGTAAATGTTTTACAACATTGTGCTGTTTTTACTTTCTGTTTGTTTTTGTACTTTAGATGAGAAAAAGGAGGCCTCAGGGATCATATTTACTGTGAGAATGCAAAAATGGCTTGATTCCGTCCCTGAACAGCTTGGGAGCATTGCATTGTGTTGAAAACCTTTGTTGAAAATCATCAGACTATCCGTTTAATTGAGTAATGGCATCTAACTTTCATCTAACTTCTAAGAAATGAACTATCCCATGTAATTATTTAAGTCACTTTGTCATCCATTTTAAAAATAAATCTGTGCCTATGTTATATTTTTACAAAGGCCTAATCCTTTATTAAATGCTGAACCCTGTCTGTGAATCAGGGCCTATCAAATAGTAAATGTTCAAATAGTGTGGAGGCAAAATGAACTTTACTTTGACTGACTTATGTATTATTATTATTATTCAAAACCATATTAAAAGCAGTCCTGCATGTTCTCTGATTAAAAAGAGTAAAAATCAAGATTAATTTAATTTTGAGTCAACATACAATAATTTGATTATGTATATTCACTCAAAGTTTTAAATACCTGATTTTAATTTGAAGAAATTTAGATTTTTATGGCAATACTGATCTTTTTTTTTCATAATTGAAACAACGATGCATTAACATTGATTCAGCTGTGGGATATAAAAAATCTTTTTCGTTACATGAAAAAAAAAAAATATTCAGTGGAAAAAATTGCAGGTCTTAAAGGGTTAATAAAACAGCGAGATGTGCGTGAGACATCTTAAGACTGCTTTCATTAATTACATTTAATATTCAAATCACACACATAGGTAAGATGCAAAAATTAATGAAGTCATCTATAATGTCACACAATTTGACGCGTTAAAAAAGACTAACGTTATATTTTTTCGGCCATCAGAGAAGCGCACGTGAAGTGGGCGGGAAACTGATTCAGTGTTGATCAACGCGGAGCGACAACAGGTAACGTCATGGCCTACATAAGAAAAATAAGATACATCAGGAGTTTCATAATAGTTTATTTATAGACGAATGAAGCTAATTTCCATGATACTGAAATTGTAAACTTGCTGTACGCGAAAAAAAAAAAAAAAACTCCAGCGTATTTAATTGACAAGATTGCGTCTCAAATACTAGTGAGCTCCCTAAGGTTACCTAGACAGCATTCCTGGCGTCATGGGCGCGTTCCAAACGCACAACACGTCTGGTGTCCATCTCGACAGCATTTTGGAGCATCATTCAGACATTTGGACGGTGCCTATTGAGGCTGTCTGGGTCGGTAGCTATCTGTGTTTTGAGACAGAGCCTGAAAAACAAAACAAACAAACGCTAACGCTATATAAGAAATTTAGAGTGACAGCCAGAACCCAAGTGCAACATCTATTAACAAAAAGCTATTTCTTATGTTACCGTGTGAATCAATGACTTTATTTAAATACACAGCGCTGTTAATAAGTTCATTAAGTTACATCTCCACAGTCTCTCATGACGGCTTGTATTTTCTTAGACACGCCACACATCACGATGTTTTATGCCCAAATCTTCACCTCCAAACGAAGCACATTAGCCAAGATATGGCTTGCAGCCCACTGGGAGAAGAAAATAACCAAAGCACACGTGTTTGAATGTGACCTAGAGACCTCCATCAAGGAGATCCTATCGCCCCAGGTAAGGTTCACCTGGTTAATCCATGTTTTGACACTAAACCAGGTTAATTAAAGGGGTTAGTGCTCACTTTTGGAGGCGGAATAAAGTGTAAAGCTAAATTAAAGAAAGTTAAATAATTTTTTTTTTTAAGTTATACATTTAGTTCCAAAAAGGGGATAATGTACAAATTAATCAACATTCTTGAATGTAAATGTAACCAAATTATCTCAACGGCCAGTTTTCATTGGGAGTCGCTTTGCCAGATGTTATTTAGGCCAAAAAGCTAAAAGGAATGCAATTACAACAAATGCAATAATAATAATAAAAATAATCCATAGATAAATTCTAAACATTGTTCCCCTGTGTGTGATTCATTACCAGATTAAAATCGGTCTGCGAACTTCAGGTCACCTTCTTTTAGGAGTTGTCCGGATATACTCGAGGAAGACCAGATACCTTCTCACAGACTGCAGTGATGCATTGGTCAAAATCAATGTGGCTTTCCGGCCAGGTAAATGCAGTCTCACATGTGCCATCTCTGATGTTAAATCCCTCAGTGACAACAGAACGAGTGAACGCTGCAAGAGAGCTCAACAATATTTCATTTCTGATCACAGGACAGACAGATCTGCCTGAGGGTGCGATGGAGGCCACGTTAAAAACTATCACTCTACCAGAGGACTTCACTGACTTTGACTACAAACTGCCTGATCTCAAGTATCACGTTCTTCAACTGCTCTTTATATATCATTTATTTTGATATGTCTTTATGACTTATTCGGCATGTTATGTCTCACACAGCTCTATTGATGTGGTCGATCACTTCTCTTTGAATCAGTGCCGGACTGAAGATATTACTCTCAAAGAGTCCTTTGAGAACCACTTTCTCACCATGGACAGAATTGGTAACACCTCTGAATGAATGACAAACCAAGTTTTTACACAAGCTATGCAAACCTGTAGATGTCTGTGCTTGTATTTTCCATTCAAAGGTGAGGAAATCCAGTCGTATCAAGGATTGTTTGATCAGAGTTTCAGTGTTCACGGCGACTGCTTTGGTGATGAAGAAATGGCTGTCGACCTCATCGGTACAGTACATTACACTTATGAGTTTACGACATTCACACCGAAAATTCATACACACACTCTAATAACATGAGTAATATTTATGCGTATGTTTAAAGTCAAAATGTAATAAAAAACTGACATTATGTATTTTCTAATGCAGCATGGTATTGAAAAACAATGCAATGCAAAAAAACTTATGTTGCTCAATAAAAGAAATGATATATGAAGATTTAATTATTTATAAGTGTTAAACAAATCTCAAATAACTGTTTGGTCATTGTTTTAAGATGTTTTTATTAGTTGTGCTGATTAAAGGTACAGGTTGTAGGACCTGCCACTAGAGGGCGCACTACCAAAACAATCACGTGGTATGATGACGCTAAGAAGGAGCGTGGGATGATGGGATTTGTTGTCTTCTACCCAACTGCTGACGGCCATCAATCAGACGGAAAGATAAATCATGGATATAATGCGAGTTCAACGGTTTGCGCGAGTAGATTACATACAAAGTCAATGCAAAGACGCGATCAGACGATGGATCAGACGCATCCTCGTGCAGGTCTAGAGCGGGTTTGGCGTGTATGCCCCATAATACTAATCTTGTTGATCGTTATAATAGCATACGTTTTCTGTACAGATACGAATCAAAACAACTCACCTGTCGAGTAAAACACAAGTGAGATCGGCATCTCTTTCTAGTTAAAGTTTGTCGCGAAGCTTCTTCCGCATTTGTCCACACACTGTTGTCATGTGATTTCTATGTCAGTAAAGACTGTAACAAAGGGGAACTTACGTCACTGACAGGCGACTGCACTTCCCCGTGTCACTGTTTAGATGGGAATTTTCTCATAATTTACACGTAGTTGAAAACATTAGAGATATTGTTAGTTAATCAGCTGGACAAAATATATAACACTAGCCTAGTGGTTTTGGGATATTTTACTGCAAATATCTTACAAATTGTACCTTTTAAAAAGAGTTAAAGGGAGTAAAATGATGGCCCAATTAAAATTTTGGGGTGAAGTATCCCTTTGAAGTTATATTGAAGAATTAACACTGTTGTAATAGAGATTAGTGCAATAATGAGTATATAATAATGAATAATAATTAAATGTTTAAATGAGAAGTTGGATACATTAAAATGTCCATATGCCAAGTTATGAAAGAAAAAGAAAAATCTGAAGTGTATAATTTATCCACCACGCAGGGGAATTGTGAAAAGTGGCGATTTTTAAATCTGTTTATGTGAACTCGGTGTGAAAATTATAGTGGGATATGATAGTAGACTGTTATATAAGTGAATATTAATCAACTTGCTTTTTGTGCATTTTGTACTAAATCATTGCCAGATCATCTAAATTATACCAAAAAAGTGCTTATTTTTTCTTTCTTTTTTAAACCACTAAAAGTATGGAACTGTATCACCCTTCAACCTCTCTGAGTCCAATATTTATATTCTTCTCTTTGTTTGTGGTCTGTCAAGATTTTATAGCAAATACTACAGATGCTGCTGTGGTGCCTGATCTCTGTGAGGACACCCCTAATGAGTTACCAGCTACACCTCCTCCTACTGCTGTCACCGCTGCAGGAAATGATGGTGCACTTTTTCTATATAATTGCATTGTTATATTTTAGCCATTGAAATAGATGAACAAGTAGCCATGTTGTTCTTTATATCTCATTCTTATTAATAGTTTGTTTTGGGAATATTAAATTATGCACATGCACATTTACTCACAAATAAAAAGAGAGATAAAACACTAACGTGATAACAACAATCTAAAAATATGTTAACAATTAGACATTTTAAATTTGCATTCTTATTCGTTTTCTTTTTTGCTGTCATATTTAGTCTCAGTAATTCTTTTAGGAATTTTAGGAAGTTTTTGAATTTATTTTCAAAAAGAAAAAGTCAAAGTTTTAAGTTACATACAGTTGCTTTAATAAAACATTAAATAAAAATACATTGAGATGTGTATTTTAATAAACCACTTCTAAGATTATATAATGATAAATGGTTAATATCTAATTGATTATATGTGTGTACAGTAACAATCTTAATATAATAAATTCTTTATCTGTAATTTATTAGGAGTTGGCCTTTGCTTACAACATTAACATTAACCACTGTGTCATTCTCTCAAACCAGAACATTCCTGTTTAAAGGGTAGGACCAGTCCAGCCCTGACTGAGACCACTTTTTTGGTAAATCCAGAGGAAGGCTTTGCTCTTGCACCTGTTGCTGGCACACGTGAGTTTTAACAGCTCTGGAGAATATAATGGACATTTGCCTTAAATTGTTGTACATTGTTCACTGTTAAACTGATAAAGGGACGGTTCACCAAAAAAAAAAAAAAATTCTGTCATAATTTTCTCGTCCTCATGTCATTCCAAACCTGTATGAGTCTTACTTTCTTCTGTGTAAAACATAAAATAAGATATTACAATGGAAGTCAAAGGTTGCCATAATATTTGATTATCAACATTCTTCAGAATATCTGAAAGTCGTACATTTGGAAAGGCACGAAGGTGAGGAAATTGATAAAGAAAGGTCATTTTTTGGTTGAACTATCCTTTTAATGTTGGGGTTTTAACTGCTCTCATGAAGCCACTTGAGGGTGCTATTGGCAGCCAAGAATAAAAATATCCACATAGGGTTTGCATGCCAGATCATGCTAATGAATCAGCTGCTGCAGTGTGTGTACAGTCTTTTGTGTTAAGCATGATGGCCTACTATGTTTGCCAAAAGGCATAATATGTAGCCATAGTGTGGAATACTATATTCTACAATGTCAAATGTCAACCACAGTTTTTTCTTGACTCTTTTTATTGCACTGATATATATTAAGACATTTTTGCAAAATACTGGATCACAAATACAGAATTAGCTTTTTATATATATTTTGAGATGACAAGTGGATACACAGAATTAAACATTCAGTGTAGTGAGTTTAAAAATATATATATATCCTTTTCATTTTTGCATTATATAGTATATACTGCTCAGTATCATCATGCTAGTATTCCAGATCTGCTGCTAAGACATCAGACTAGGGCCTAAAACTAACGGTTGCCACACCTACCAATTCCCGGTGACTTGAGAAAATTTACTTGCTCTAAACCTTTTTTTTTAAGACCATGAAACTTTATTCCTAAAAAAAAAAAAAAAAAACACTGGCAGAACAAATTTGGGGAAACACGTCTAATTGCACATTTTAATTATTATTATTCATATTTAATATTAGAACTAAACTATAAAGAACTCACTATAATACTATTGAACTGTAGTTCATGATAAAAATGGTGATTATTTATCATATTATTATGATTTACATATATGCAGTATATAGCAACAGTAAAATTACAATACTAATATTCATGTTTGTTTTTTTTCTGTGCTTTCAAACGTTAAACCATGTAGATTTATTTTAGCAGAAAACCACATAGAAACATTTCTTTTGTTAACAACAGGCCATTCTCATTTCACATGGGCCAAACATTATAAGTGACTCAAACTCGCAGCACTTGCATAGATGGGGTTTTTGTGGAGCAGCATTTACTGGAAACCGCCCCAAAAACACTGAAAACATGCAGTCTTTTCAATTTGATAATCACACCAAACCATATCACGTTTTCAGGAATTGTTAGAATTAATAAAAAAACGTTAATGGCCAGCTGGTTATTAAAGCTGTTTCATATACTTGCCAACCCTGATTTTTGCTTAAATCTGGCGGTTGGTGAATTAAAATTTTAGGCCCTGCATCAGACTAATAGTAAGTTCAAACATGTGCTCAGCATCTCCAGCAAGGAAAAGAAGCACGAGGAAGCGGAAGCTAATTATTGACCGGTCAAAGGAACTCACAAACGATGACATCAGGAATCAACTGACTGACTGCTCTGACCTTTTAACCCCATTGGAGATAGCCCCGCCCACTCGGCAGCTCATGGAGTGGAGGGAAAATGGAGGAGTGAAGCAGCTTTTCTCCAGTTTTTGTCTGCCATTCATTCACCCTGAATTAAAGCAGGTATGTATCGCCCACACACGTCGCTGAAATACTAGCCGAGCTCAACTGAAGTGCACAGCTTTCATAGTGAGTATAGCATTACGCAGTGCATTGGGAAATATTCCTCTCCCTCTATTCCTCTAGCTGTTCCCTTGTGGCACACCACGTAGGAGACCAGGTTTGGAGGGAGGAGCGAGACAGCAGACTGACCATGAGGAAATAGAGCAACCTAGAGAGGGTAACAAACCACATTACATCAGACAAGAGCAGAGTTAATCTGTCCGTTTCCACCTGGTATTAAAATGCATTTTCAGTGATCTGATCTCAAGTGGTCAGCTGAGACTAGTGTTACAGAGAGGCAGAAAATTTCCAGTTAATTTCAGAAACTTGCCAGGATTTTTGGAAAGTTTCCAGAAATTACCGAATATTTTTCTGCCCACTGAACCCCTAGCCAAGACACATTTCTGTTTTGTTCCTTCCCTTTAATTTTGTTGCACTGTACATCACTTTTGCTAGAGTGCTGAGTGTGGCACACGAATTCAATTGAATGATTGAAGCCATTATGCTGCTTATGAGCAAGCAGGAAAGAAAGCGAATGGAAAACATACAAATTAATTTTTGGATGAACTATCCCTATAATGTATATGGAGGCACCAGCGTGATGACTTTTGAAATTTCTTTCCCTTATATCCTTAGAAACAACTTAAAATACGCCGTCATTTTTGCTAATACAAATAAGAGTAATGCATCATTCGTAACTGTAAAGTCTACTCTTATTTGTGTACACTCACATTATCAACAAAATGTTGTGCTTTTTTAAAATAAAGAAAACAAACAGGATGCACTTTCTGCAGTCTTGGTCGCCGTTAACTGTGGAAATCATCACAAAAATGAACCAAAACTCATCATAGACATGAGAAATATATCTATAGAAAGCTTGAAATGTCTAGCTCATAATGTCATCCATACGAAACATGCATTTTTCTCTGAAGGCACTTCCATTTTACTGCGGTGATGGCGAGTCAGCATTGTTAACTTCATCTTTGCAGCGGACAATGACTCAGAAAACAGGAGTTTATTAATAAATATCTCCTTGCCATTTTTCCAGACATAATCATAGTCATTAATGCTTTTGCCGGTGCTTTGCTGCAAGATTTATGTGCGCTTGACTGCGGGATAGGCTAGCTAGCCTATATATTAAAATGTTCATTATGGTTAAGTATATATTAAGTAATTGTAAGTAAACTATTGTGCTGATTGGTGTGTGTGTGGACATGTAGCAGTCTGGGAGAGCACTGCTCAGCCGGTGCTGGATGACTGGAGTTTGTTGCAGGAGTCTGTTGGTCCTAATCAACCAGCAGGTGAAGACACTACTGTAGAAGCATCTATCACTCGTCCAGGACCTCCACCTCTGTGGAACACCACCAGTGTAAGAACGATACATGCTCTTAATCGGCATTCAAGTCAACAAGAAGCCAAAATTACTGGTCCAAGTTCATAATTATTCATCAGAATGTAATAACTAATAATTTCACCCCATCTTACTCTTTCTCTGTCACAGGAGGAGAGTAGGTTGGAGGTGTCATATCCAGAGCCTCTCTCTGACACCTCCATGTTTGTTCATCCATCTGGAGGGATAAGGGAAACCCCAGTGACACAGACACAGGTAGTGCTAAACACTCGACCACACACAAAACATCAGGACCACAAATTAATAAGACCTGCCACAACTAATCCGTAATGGACCTGTTTCACATTTCCAGGCTTCTCAGCCTGTTGGGTTTACCCATAGTTGGGTAAAATTATGTAGCAGTGAATGAGAGACTAAATATATCACAAATATATTATTTGCATTCCCATTTGCTCAAAAGGCAAACGATACACTCCACAATAGTGTTCGCAACTTTCAAAAAATGGAAAAGAAAATAGAGCGAGATTGATAATGGGAGTAAAATCTACCATCGCTACCATAGTCATTTGTATTAGAAACACCCTTGAATTAACATTAACTGTTTTTTGTTATTTGATGCAAAGGTAATATAATACAAAGTATAGCGTTAAAAAAAAAAATGTTGTAGGATTTCCGATTCTGATGACCATTGAAACGGATCATCACAGTCTTGTGAGAAGGGTCAGTAATTGCTAATATATAATAAACAATTTCAATTAACCAGTGACATTTTTGCACTTTGCAATGGCATCACTTGTCAACACCTTTGAAATTAAGGTAGCAATCCATCCAGTTTGTCATATTTGTTGAACTCAAGTTAAACTATAATGTTCGATATTCTAGTAACCCCTTTTACGAAAGTTTGACAAAATTATGTGGAAATAAATGTCACAAACTGTATTGCTCCAATCTTACATTGCCAACATTAGGCAATTAATGGAGCTTCATTTTCAGAGTAATATTTAAATGTTATATGACACTTTATTCACAATTCTGACTTAATGGGCTCTTGCCACAGCTTTTAAAACAGGTCTTGCATATTCTGTCAAATTCTCTGAGTGAAGTATTGTCACTTATTATGTTACTCATTGCAGCGAAGATGTTTAACACCCAGACATATCTTGCATTATACTATGTTTCTATTGTATTTATATAAAGCAAGCATTTCCATTTTGTAGTAAAGCCTGTCCCAACAGTGAACGATTAAAGTTACATTTCAAATCTTTCATGGAGCATAAATATCAGTCAAAAAGATAAGGCCTGCAAACTTCTTAATCTGGACTACTACCAGTTAAGTTTACTAATTATTGAAATCCTAACATGAAGTCTAATATGTTTATATTCAGTACACTAACATTCTTTTTTTAAAAGAAATCAATACTTTTATTCAGCAGGACACATACCTTTTTATCAAAAGTGACATTAAAACTTACAAAATGCTACAAAAAAACTTTAATTGAAGACTAGAGTAATGATGTTAAAAGCTCAGCTTTACATCAGAACTAAATACCATTTTTCAAATAAATTATTTGTAATAATATTTCAATATATTACTGTTCTTACTGTATTTTTGCACAAGTAAATGCAGCAAGGAGAGACTGATGTGTGTGTAACATTTGGCCTCTTCCCTTTGTCTGCAGTCTGCTCTGAATAGCCAGGATGTGGAGGATAAGAGAATGACCAGTCGGGCACACGACCTCCTCCAAGCACTCAAAGTAAGAAATAATCAAACACCAAATACACAGAGAGTGTTAATGCTGATCTGGCCTGGCCTGTGGAGCAGCTGTAGATGAGGAGTTATGAGTGAAGAATTAAGAGAGTGGAAAAATAAATGAAGAATAGTCTTAAGGGCATGAAGTCTCATTCATTCGACACCCTGCTCACAGTGACAACACCAGGCTGGGCTAAAGCAGTGTAATCAGAATATAATCAAATATATCTATGATTGTGATATTATATAGATCAGTGGTTCTGTGACTTATATGAATTATAATCGCATATTGTCCACGATGGTCGTTTGGACAGTATGTGTCTAAGAAGGCACACTTAGACCACCGACACTGACTATCTGATGTATATTATACACAAACGTGGCAGGATCAGTCAGAAAGTGCTAGTTCCAGTCAGTCCCAGTCGACTTGAGGGTGTTGGGGTGTCTAGTCTGCCCGGTCACGTTTGCCTAGCAATGATATACTTGCTTGAATGTGCTCTTTTTGGATTGTACATAAAAAAAGAAATATAATATTTGTTATTAAATTATTATGTATAATTTTTTGAACAATGTTTATAGACACCTTTTGGGCTGTACAAACTGTATTTGATCCCATTTTCAGATTTTTCTTCTCTCTTCTTCTACTCTTCAAGTATTTCAAACATATTTAGTCCTACATAAAAAATACATTTGTTGTTTATAATTTAATATCATCTAATAACTTCTCATTTTTCTTCAGAGACAAGACTCTTCTCCCGATGCCGTGTACAGTCTGCGTGCTTTATGTGAGAGCAGCAATCGTTCATATGTGGCAGCCATGTTTTTCTGCCTGCTGGTGTTGAGGAAACAACAAATCCTCAACCTGCACCAGAGCGCCCCATACAGTGACATCATCGCCACACCTGGGCCTCTCTTTTCCTCTCTCTAGAGCTGGCAGCCATGAAGCAACGGAGGGAAACCCTTTAGAGACGTTAGAGCTCATTAAAGGACTTTGCGGTGTCATACATGTTTTTGGTTGGAAGAAAATGTGATAGATTTCTGTCAAAATTTTGACATTGTGTTTGAAATTCCCATAGAGACCTTCTCAAAAAATGTCTCTGGTCTATGAAACGTGTTTGTATAGTGTTATACTGTTTCTTAAATATATATATATAATTCTCAGAGCTGTATGATCTGGGTTATGGTTGAAAATTACTGTAGAGTAGCACACAGATATCAAATGAACCTTAATATGATTGTTTCAGTTTACCCAATTTCATGAACTAAATTAACTAAATCTTTGTTCATTACCTGAAAAGTCATTTGGCATGGATTGTAACTCAAGCCTGAATAGGTCTTTGTCGTTTCGTCCTTCAGTTTAATGTAATAATAGGTATGTTCCAAAAACAGTTCTTCTCTGTGTTGATTAATATGATATGTTCTTTTTACCCAATCTTTGAGACCATTAAATGTACATCTCAAATAAAAACTTATTGCAAAACTAAAATAAATAAATAATTTCATTCCAAACATCATTTCACAAACTCTAAAGGAAAAGTTTAGAAGATGTCCTGGGTGCTCTTGTGAATAAGGAATGAATCTATATTTAGCTCTGAAAGCATAATATTCATATTGTTAGCACTTCATGATTAACTTTTACTGGACTGAAGCAAGAGTCCAGTTTACTGTTACAGTTTACTCTTGTTCAAATATGAATGCCAAACATGATAAATCAAGCTAAGAAACGTTTATTTGTTAATTTCTCATCATTAAATTGCATTATAAGTTTTGCTCACACAATAAAAACTACAGAGCTTTGATCATAAATCTAAGAGTTTAAATCTTATCTGCTTAGACATTATTGGAAGATTTAGAGTGACAATTTGACGGTAAATAATTACTTTGTTCTTGAGGTTGGTTTCCTCCAAGGAAATGGTGACTCTTCCAATAATCTTATGATTAGGGCATATGCTTAACATTTTAAAGAATGTGTAGCTCCAATGTACAGTTACAGGGTGAACTGGAGATTAAGGGACATGAACTAATTAAATATTTTTAATTAATACAATAATTTGTATTTTTATGTCAACTAGAGTAAGTAAATGTACACCCTAATGCTCAATTTGCTCATTTATATATATATATATACTTGCTCCAGTAAAACCAGTGATTGCATTTCAGAGGAAGCTTTAAATGCTCAGAGCCACTAAAGAGAGATTCAGTAATCTGAGCTCATTATCTGTAAACAGTACAAATTGTTGTGACTACAGTTCTGCTGCTCTGATGATATAACATTTACTATTTTTGGAAATTAGGTCTCTGCCCCTTTAAGAAACGCCGTCGCAGCGTCGCGCAAATGCGTCGTTTCTGCTCTCGCAGGTCCCCCGCGCGCGCACGCTCATCAACAGCGTCAGCATCAGCATCCGTCCATCAGCATCCCGAGCCAGACGATGCCGCGCGCAGGGCTCCGCCAACACCCGTGCACAAACTTCACTGAGATCCTGCAAAGCAGTGTCGACGGAAGAAGAGCAGATGATGTAAGTGACGTTCATCGCGGTTCACTCTTCTCTGTCATGAATTATCTCGACTTACAGCTGTTTCATAAACTATAACAGGCTCTTAAAGGATTGGTGTAACTGCGTCTCTCAGCCCGCTACAGTTTCTACACTCACTATGCGTATTATGTAATATAGTTTTACGCTGAAGAAAGTCAACGACGCACTGTTGCAGCGCCGCGTCAGACAGGTGAAGGGTGTCTGCTGATGAGAGATACTGTTATATAAGACAGCTTGTGCCCTTTACTACACACGGACGATTTACCTGCAAACTATGGAGGGAGGTGACGTCATCCTGGGTCCTGAACCATGGAAGTTGATCATCTTGGAAAATTTTCTGATTCTTGTAAACAAAAATGTGATCTTTATATATTTGCTTATGTTATCTTAGTACAATCCTGTGAGGCATGTCCCAGATATTTCATATGTGGGGGAGAAAATATCTATCTATCTATCTATCTATCTATCTATCTATCTATCTATCTATCTATCTATCTATCTATCTATCTATCTATCTATCTATCTATCTATCTATCTATCTATCTACGGCCTACCTAGCCATAGGCTTAGAGTCTCTGTAGAAAACATGTGTTTTTGAATGTACTAATGTCAAATGAAAGTAAAATCTGCCCTTGAAATGCTGGATAGAATTCCAAAACTTGAATTATTATTATTATTATTATTATTATTATTATTATTATTATTATTATTATTATTGGCGGAATTAAAATATTTATATTTTTTACAATATAAAGAACAGACCTTTATTTTCAAAGAAAAAGAAACAACAATAGTTTATTTGTTTATTTATTTACTCTGTCATGAAGTAGCATTATTGAGCATTATTTAAAGGGTCTTGTGTATTAAATATTAATTTGGTAACAGGCATTTTCCATTTAATTGATTCAAATGAAGTACTGCATATGTCATAATGGAGATCTATTTATTTAAAATAAAATGTTTTACATCCTTAGAAATTTTTTTTTTTTTAAATACTAAAAATGTTCAATGTTTATTTCTGACGCTAATAATACTGCTAGTGTAAATGCTTATATTTTAATTTTTTTCTAATTTAATGTGTATTTCTGTTTATACAGTATATTGTCGTCAAAACAATTTACGTTCAAATACAAATTGAACATAAATTTAGAACCTCTGACTGTCTGTACGATCAGCATCAGAAAAATACTTTGATTAGACATTTAGAAATAGTGTAGAAAATGTTCATATTTATTTGACTTTATAGCATATACAGGTGCATCTCAATAAATTAGAATGTTGTAGAAAAGTTCATCTATTTCAGTTATTCAACTCAAACTGTGAAACTCATGTATTAAATAAATTCAGTGCAAACAGACTCAAGTAGTTTTAGTCTTTGGTTCTTTTAACTGTGATGATTTTGGCTCACTTTTAACAAAAACCCATTTTTAGTGAATTGTTGGCCTTTTTGAAAGTATGTTCATTTACTGTACATGTACTCAATACTTGGTAAGGGCTCCTTTTGCTTTAATTACTGCCTCAATTCTGCATGGCATGGAGGTGATCAGTTTGTGGTACTGCTGAGGTGGTTTGGAAGCCCAGGTTTCTTTGACAGTGGCCTTCAGCTCATCTGCATTTTTTGGTCTCTCGTTTCTCATTTTCCTCTTGACAATACCCCCCTCAATGGGGTTCAAGCACAACAACACCATGGACATTAAACCAACTTTTGGTGCTTTTGGCAGTGTGGGCAGGTGACAAATCTGCTGGAAAATGAAATCGGCATCTCCATGAAGTTGGTCAGCAGAAGGAAGCATGAAGTGCTCTAAGATTTCTTGGTAAACCGGTGCAATGACTGGTTTTCATAAAACACAATGGGCCAACACCAGCAGAAGACATAGCACCTCAAATCATCACAGACTGTGGAAACTTAACACGGTACTTCAAGCAACTTGGGCTATGAGCTTCTCCACCCTTCCTCCAGACTCTAGGACCTTGGTTTACAAATGAATTACAAAACTTGCTCTCATCTGAAAAGAGGACTTTGGACCACGGGGCAACAGTAGAGTTCTTCTTCTCCTTAGCGCTTCAGGAGTGGCCTAACAAGAGGAATACGACAACCGTAGCCAAATCCCTTGACACCTCTGTGTGGTGGCTCTTGATGCCTTGACCCCAGCCTCAGTCCAATCCTTGTGAAGTTCACTCTTTTTCTTCCACACTTTTCCCTTCCATTCAACTTTCTGTTAACATGCTTGGATACAGCACTCTGTGAACAGCTTCTTTGGCAATGAATGTTTGTGCCTTATCCTCCTTGTGAAGGGTGTCAATGATTGTCTTCTGGACAACTGTCAGATCAGCAGTCTTCCCCTTGATTGTGTATCCTAGTGAACCAAACTGAGAGACCATCTTGAAGGCTCAGGAAACCTTTGTAGGTGTTTTGGGTTGATTAGCTGATTGGCATGTCACCATATTCTAATTTGTTGAGAATTAGTGGGTTTTTGTTAAATGTGGGCCAAAATCATCACAATTAAAAGAACCAAAGACTTGAACTACTTCAGTCTGTGTGCATTTAATTGATTTAATACACAAGTTTCACAATTTGAGTTACTTAAATAAATGAACTTTTCCACAATATTCTAATTTATTGAGATGCACCTGTATAGCATGTAGATTTTTTATTTTTTGTTTTATCTTAAATCTCTTCTTCATTTCCAGGTTTAAATTCAGTTTTAGTGTAGTTTCAGACTCCAGTTGTATTTTATATTTATAGTTACGTTTATTAATCTAGTAGAAAGTTCAGTATCTAAAATTACAAAAAAAAGGCTGCAATCATAGTAACATAAAAAGTGTTGCAATACAAAGTTCCGATTGTTTGGAGAAATGCAGACTATAATAATAATGAAAGTGAGCAATAGGGAGAGAATATGTGTCTTGAAAGTTGCAATGATTTTGACTGTTTGAGACAACTTTGGAACATAAGTACACAATCTGTATATAACAGCAGCTACTGCAGACGCAGTGTGTGTGTGTGTGTGTGTGTGTGTGTGTGTCTGTTCATGTTACTTGTGGCACAGACCTTATGTGATTTCCTGAACTCGAACCCTGTTGCCTGACAGATGCTCTCCGGGACTACATATACTAACAATCAACTCAAAAATCGTACACTTTCTGCTCACCTGTTGTGGAAGTATTGTCAGGAAATGCTATTTTACATACAGACTGGGTATAAAAGGTTTTTATTTTCTTTCTTTTTTTTCGGTTGATGATGACAGTGCAGACTCTTCAGCAAATCATAACTGGGTCATGCTAGAAAAAGCTCTCTTTTTTGGTTATTGTGCACATTGTGAACAGAAATAAGGCATTTAAATATATATATATATATATATATATATATATATATATATATATATATATATATATATATATATATAGTTTTAATGTAGTCTCAGCTCTAAACATAATCTTAACATTGTAAAACTAGTAATAATAATCATAATAATCATATATGCCTCTGATTACAAAAAACTAAAGCATCAAATATGCATTAAACTAATGTAGAGGCACGAGTCAATATTTAAACGCCGCTATGTCATGGATGCCAGTGTTATGTCAGACACACACACACACTTTTGTCACTCATGTCACCACTTCATGCACTGAGAGACAATCCATGTTTCTGTGAGTGTGTGAATAGCTCAGTTCAGAAAGTGAAAGAATCCATCATCTGTGCTGTATGTGTGTGTGTGACTGTTTAAATCAGTTTGTTTATTGTTCTGAATGCTTGGTTTACATAAGCATTTATTTTCTTGTGAGTCATGTGTCATCCAGAATAAAATGCTCTCTGTTGGATTCTGTTCAGCATCTGTGGGAATCTAATTTTGTCTGGCATGTGTCTTTTTGGATTTGGTATTTTAACGGGATGCAAGGGTACAGAGTCCCCAAAAACACTTGTTTGTGCCTATCAAATGGCCAATTGTCAACTTATACTCATTCACCCTTCTGTTATTCTAAACTTTAATGACTTTCTTCCATGGAACACAAATGGATTTAACAGAATCTTCACGCTGTTCTTTTCCATACAGTGGGGACTGAAGTGGTCAAGCTCCAAAAGTTACAAAAAGCACCAAAACAGTGATGCATGCACTGTATAACAACTCTTCAGAGGTCGTAGCATCCTTCAGTTTTGGTCTGTAACATGGCTTCAGAATGACATATGACTATCGTACACAATTCATATGGACCACTTTTAAGATACTTTTGGATTCTATGAATTATACACAACCGTTTGTTTAAATGACAGTAAAGACATAATGTTACAAATTACTTCTGTTTTAAATAAATGCTGTTCTTTTAACTTTATTTTTATCCTGAAAAAAAAAGAATGGTTTCCACAAGAATATGAAATGGCAAAACGGTTTTCAGCATTGCTAAATAATGTTTCTTGAGCAGCAAATCAAAATATTTGAATGAATTCTGAAGGAGCATGTTACTCTAAAGACTGATGACGATAATTCATCTTTACATATTTTTGATCAGATAAATGCAGTCTTGGAAAACATAAGACATTTCTCTCAAAAACCTTTAAAAATCTTACCAACTCCAAACTTTGAACAATAGTGTATATACTGTAAAAATAATAATAATAAATAAATTCAGGTTCACTGCTTATTTCTATTTCAAAAACTTTTTTTTCTCCATTAATCAAAGTCATGTGGTGCAGAAACATGCTTTAAAAAACAAAGAAATGACCTGCAGACCCTCGGGTGTTACCGTCACTTAGTCTCTTGAAATATAATCAGACTATTTTGTGTTCTGTTAAAAAAGGTCTCTTTAACTTTAAGTACCAAGAGATGAATATTGTGTCATTCAAATGTTATTAGTTTTTATCTGATTGTATTTTATATTCTGTGGTTTGTGTGTTTGTCTTAGAGAGATCTGTCCTGAGGAATCCTTGTAATTGTGCCGTTACGAGGTGTCGGTCCTCACCCATGTCCCACTCTGCGAGCCGAAAGCCATCTGCTGGTTCGCGCAGGTAATACTCCCCTTCTCTTTTAACACACACAATCAAACGCATGGAAAGTTTTCTAGCCTGATTATTAGGATGTGATATATTCATTCAGTGGCAGTAGTTTGAATTCCTTTAAAACTCATCCAAGTTGCACTGTGACAGCCTGTTTGATATGGACGTCAGAGCTCAGCTGTGTGTGTGTGTGTGTGTGTGTGTCACAGAAGGCCTGCTGCCCCAAGCAGCACTCGACACTCGCATGGGGACTCGTCTGTCCGTAGCAGTTACTCAGCAGTATCCTGCAAATGCACAGAGAGCAACACTGTACCACGCTCCAACCCTGCCACACCACGGTGAACGACACACACACACACACACACACACACACACTCACTTGTCTTCCATCAGGGTCGTGTTCCAGATTTTGTATGGTGGCAAAAAGTACAGTGCAAAAATAGAATTAATGGAACTGACATGACACTATATCCATTTAAAAGTCTGGTTACTTGTGTCCTCACCTCATCCCAAACATGTTTTTCTTTCTCCTTTTCTCTTCACAAAAGGAGGTTTTTTGTAGAATGAATGGGCTGCTCTTTTCTTTATCAAAGTGAATGGGGAGAAGGGCAAAAAATGACAAAGAAAGACCATAAAGACAATTTACTCACATTATATTCCAAGTCTGCTTAAATCATACAAATAGCTGTTATTCACTGAAAATCTAAACCTTTCGCAGTTGCATTTGTGACTGACTTGGCGTAAATTTTATCTTTCATTTTTGTGAATGGTGTTATGTGTAAGTTGATTTCCTTGTCAACACTATTGCAAGTACATTACGTTATGTCAAGTACATGGGAAAAGAAATGCATGATCATGTAAAATCATAAAGTAATTGCTATTCTGTTATGTCGTGATCACAGGAAAATTAAAAGAACAAGAAAAAAAAAGAAGATGATAATGCATCGCCTCGTAGGGCTTCCATAAATGTCTCTTCGGCATAAATATACAATCTGTTGATTTTTGTGCAAATGAGAAGGGTAAAGTTCCTTACTGCATAAATTTACACTGAGAGTTACCGAACCTAATAATTATACTAAGGGCATATCAGGACTGTTGACGTGTTAACTATATTCAAATTATGAGATACAGCACAATTAAAGATGATTTATTTCTCGCTCTCTGACCCAGACGGCAGACAAAGTATGCCACGTGTAGTGAGAACCACGGGATCCGTCCGCCGGCTCCTGAGCAGTATCTCACCCCACTGCAGCAGAAGGAAGTGTGCATTCGTCACTTACGAGCTCGGCTGAAAGAAAACGTGGAGAGGCTTCAGGACAGGTCAGTAATGCTTTTATCTCTCAACAACAAGTCAGTGGAGTTAAATAGCTTCCTGACATCCTGAGCATCATACATGTGGTTATATACAGAATACAGCAGGATTTACCCTGCATTTGAATATGCCTACAAATATGTCAGAATCCAGAGTATTAAACATTATCATACTAAACACATTCATACCAAATAAAACATACTTTTTAATGGATGTGAAGCAAGTTTCAAACCAAATGTAGTATCTACTTAACAGTATGCGCTTGTCAGAGACAGCACAAGATTTATTTCTATGCCCATGTTTTATTTTTGACCATGGCAGAGACTCTGTGATCGAGGAGTTACGGATGCAGCTGACTCGGATGCAGGAGGATTGGATTGAAGAGGAATGTCATCGCATAGAGGCCCAGTTGGCCCTAAAAGAGGCCCGGAAGGAGATCCGGCAGCTTCAGCAGGCTGTGGAAACTGTTAGCTCCAATCTGGGGACCCATGAGGCAGAACAACAGGACTGTAAGTCTGAAGGTCTAGGCGTCGGAAGGATAGGCCCACGATTTGGCGCATCCAGGTCTTGTGGCTGCTCTCCGGCCCACACCATGAGCCGCAGCGCCACCTTCACCAGGCTAAGCAGTGACACGTCACCTGGCGCTACAGATCGCAATGGAAACATACGCTCTGATCGCTACATCCCGGCCAATAGAGGGGCGATGACATTACCAAGAGGGGACGGGCGTACTCATCTACTTCTGGAAGCAGCTCTACTGTCTGAGCAAGTCCCTCACGCAACGCTACGCTCCTCTCTGTCACGATCCTCCACCTGTGAGAGATTGTGCAGCGGAGAGGCGGTGTTGCCCGTCAGCCGATCCTGCCATGCCGTTAACAACAACTGCAGCTGTATTCCACATGCCTACCTCCCACACCACCATTTGTTTCTGCACCTCCCACAGGAGGAAGCACCACCTCCACCTCCTCCACCACCAGCGCCCCCTAGTGCATCGGAGGTCAGTGACAGGCCAGGGTACCGCTCACAAGCCTGTAGCCCCACCATAACCTGGATCTCTGAAGAGGGCGGAGGTGAGGAATTGAGCATCATCACTTCAGCAACTTGTGCACCAGACACTACTATAGCTGAACCACAGGTGTTCTCACCATCCTCTGCAACTACTTCCCCTGCTCAGCTGTCTTGCATCACAGAAACTTTGCCGCTAGACAGCACAGTTGAATTCTCATCATCAACAACAATGGCGACAGTGTTGACGAAGCCACAGGTTCAACAACCTTGTCCCAGAGTGCCCCCACCACAGGAAGCAGCGGTAGTAACGGTCAGCGATGAAGATGGAGTGGAGGAGGATGCAGAATCAGCTCCCCCTCAGAGGAGCCACTGGAGCCGTTATTTCCTGATTGACCTCTTAGCGGTGGCCGTTCCTGTAGTTCCCACACTGGCGTGGCTTTGCCGGGGATCACGGAATGAAGGCATGCCGGTGTATAACATGGGCTCCCTGTTGCGCGGCTGCTGTGCCGTTGCTCTGCACTCTCTAAGACGGGTTGGAAGTCCCTCAGGAACAGGAAGAGCTGATATCTGATAGCTAGCATTACTGTTCCATCAAAACCTTGTAACTGCATCTTGAGTGGGGTTATTTTTCCTTTATCTACCAGTTTGGGATTTGTATTTATTTATTTTTGAACCAAAGAGGTCTAAATCCATCACACCAATGCTTGTTAGGGACAAAGATTGAGGGAATGTGGCTCTGATTTGCACAGACACTCACAAGGTTTAAGGGTGTTGGTTCATTTCCACCATTTGTTTTCCTTTTCCTTCTGGTTCTCTTATCTGCTGTATTTCCGCCCATTCCTGGCTGAAACTCAACTGAAAGTACGCAGTCAAAAGTAGCTGCAAACACGAGTCCGAGCTGAGCAGAGGAGTCACAATGGACAGAAGTTTAGGCCTTAAGATTTAAATAATAATAATTGAATGTCTCTAAATGTCATTCTTATGTAAACTGTTCTACTGAACTGAAATCATTGTTCTCGTTTCATGAGTGAAGCCTGCTCTCAAGAAAAAAAATTGCACGTAACTTTAGGTAGGTTACATAGACATTGGTGTGAACTGATCTTCATGAGAAGAGGACATTTCAGGTCCATAGCGCAAACAAATAAGTGTGGCCAGGCTTTCAAATTTTAAACCTTTACATACCATTTACATATCCATCTAATTCCATAAGAAACAGAACTTTTCACAGTATAAACACAAAATTCCATTTAAGTGTGAAAATAAATTAAATGGTAAATGCGCAAGAAGCAATAGGCATCTGGCAACTTTGCTGCTTGGATCTCTAAAAAACATGCACAAGTCACTATTATATCATAAAACATTGATCCTATAAGATGAAAACATCTTTACTAATGTGGAGTGTTGAGGATAACTATTCTGATGTAATTCTAGACTCAGTTTATGTGTCAATTGTTGTATCGGTTACACAACAGTGTATTCTTAATATGAGCAAAAAGAAACTGCTTTAATATGCTTCATTTGCTTAATTATTTGAATTGTAGAAAATATTGCTCAAATGCCAGATTTCTCCGAGAAAGCGATGGAAGGTGAGGCCTAAGATGACTTGATTCATCTGTCCTTTGTTTGGGTGGTAGATGTTTCTGTTCATTAAACTCAGTCTCAGGTGGAACTCAGGTGAATAGTACTAGAGAGGATGCAATCTTAGCGGAAACCTTAGAAAAACAAAGGTTTATAAATAGTAGAACGGTAGTTGTGAAGATGTACATTTACTGTCATAAAAGGCTTGTCTTTAAATCTCGAAATCTTTCAACACACCACTCAGAAAACAAATGGGTCTTTAACTGTTGCATGCATACGGATTTCAGTAAACTATTAGGAAAATATTTGCAATTAATTCATGGATTTGTAAAGCTAAGTCTTCTGTTTCTTTGAAGTAGCACAAAAGAAAAAAACTGCAATCATGGCATTTTAAGGGCTTCAAATGCGTGTTAGCACAATTACTCCTAGTTAGCTAGCTATCAGGAAACTTAAAGATTCGGTTTCAAATAGACATTTACATAAAGAACTCATCCTGATTTGCAGAGCCTTATTACAAAATATGATTGTGTATATAGACAAAGCCCATTAACACTCAAACCTTACTGTAAATGTGGATTGTATGATTCAATCGCCCCTTGAAAATAAAAATGTTTTCTTAAAATGACGGTGCTTTTGTTGTGCTAATGACTTTTTCTATTATTTACACAGTGTCCTAGTCTGTCCTCACTTCAAGCAAAACACTGCGACATGACAATTACATGCAATCAGAACAAAACTGATCTTTAATATTCAGTTATGCATTGTGGGATTTCAACCTCTGAGATTTCAGTGTGCACAAAATGAAATAGGGACCAGCTGTCTTCATCTGATAACACACCATTCCAGTTTCCCCAATCAACACATCAGAAACCAGCTTCATCTTTTTATAAACAATTTATTTTCAAGTAGTTTCGTCTTATACTTAACCAGATTTCCCCACCAGAGTACTTGTTACCAGCTCAGCCACAACCCTGTTGCTGTGATCGCGTTTACAACACAGAAATCAAATATAAAAAAAGAGAAAAGGAAAGAAAAGAAAAAAGAAAAAACTGTTTCTTAGTGAACATCCAATAATTGAGAGTATACCAGTGATTATGTCAAGCAGAAAAGAAATAAAAAGGCAACCAAATATACAAATGCAAATCAGAGCTAAGCTAAGTGGTATCGCTATTAACACTAGTCCCTTTTGAGGATCACATGCATGGAGCAATGTTCCTTAAAAAGGTTGACCTGGAAGAAAACAGAGAGAGAGATTTATTAAACAACTAAACTGTGTTCCTCAAAGGCCATAAGTATGATTACGCAGGTTTAATCTAAGAGCCTGTTAAATAAACTCTACAGGATGTTTAAGACCAAGACTACAACTGCTAGTTATAAAAGTTATCCATGCAACTGGAGGAACTATCTATGATGATGAAAAAATTGTACCTTCTTAGGTGACATGCAGTCATAAAATGTATTAAATACCAAGTAACAACAACATAGATGTGGAAAACTGCACATACCCTGAAAGAATGAATAGGGAATAACCTGAGTCCAAATGTGGGGGCTTTACTCCAAGCCGATCAGCTCCACATCGAATACGAGGGTTGCGTTGGGAGGGATGATGCCCGGGTGCCCCTTGCTCCCGTAAGCAAAGTCCGGAGTGCAAGTCAGCTTGGCACGCTGCCCCACACTCATCTGTTTCAAGGAGAAGAGGTCAGTTTACCAAATTAAGTCACAAGTAACAAGCAATGAATGGAGGATAACAGAAGTGATACTGCTTGGTTATCAAAACCACAATAGAGAGATTGCATGTACTTGTGTGTTGAAGCAAAAGGGGAAATTTTCCAATTAGGCCGAGACCTACTTTATGAACACACTGTGTGTGTGGCATTAGATAACAGCTTGATGTAGGTCGGGCAGTTTTATATAAAAAAAAATCAAACCTTATTTTTTAAAGGATATCAAGGTTTGTTAATTACCTGGGCTACTCCTTCATCCCAACCACGGATGACTTCCTGTTTGCCAATTTTGAATTTGAAAGGCTTTCCCCGGTCCCGGGAGGAGTCGAACTTGCGTCCATCTGTCAGAGAGCCTGAGAAATTGGAGAGAATTAACAAGAGACGTGAATGACGCTGCGTCAACCTGCAAATTAACAAGAAACGCTGAATACGAAATCATTTGATTTTCCTTTCATTTGGACAGCACAGGAAATATTAAAAACAGCCTTCCATGGCTGCAGATCACAATCCTTTGGATTCATCAAAACAGTCTGGTTTGAAAGCATAATGACCGTCTGAATGGAAAAAAAAAACGTGCGCGCGTCATAGAAGCCGGATGTTCGAATCAAAGCGTTTTGACAATCGTGGGCATGTGCAAACCAAAGCGTTCTGAAAATCACACCCACGGAGGATTCGAACAGCAGAACATTCCAATCTCAACATTCTGCGCATCATACGCGCGGTAAAGACGTTGAAATGTGACGTTCTCCAAAGACGTCTAGTTTTGACGAGGCTGCCCGCTATTTTCACGGTAATATAAACACCGTATGTCCGCAAGAACAGGCCACGGTTTCCAAATCATGTGGTGTTCGAACGCATTTATCAGATGAGAACAAAAGGAACGATCAAATATGTAGCAAACATTAAATCTTGTAAAAATACTAAAGATTGAGAGCGTTGTAGAGCCGTTCGCGGATGCGAAAGTGTCTTTTGTGTCAGTGCGGCTAATCAGCTAATGCTGGCTAACACCCTTCGTGCGATTCATCACTTCTCACTTATCAAACTTACCCACGTAGTGCACGACACACGTCTGTCCTTTTTTAGGGAAAGTGCTTCCTGAAATCCAAAACAAGAAGAGAAGATGTTAAAAATGCACGGCAAATCATGTGGGAAGAGGTTAGTGTTTAAGTTAGCTAGCAAGCTAACGCCCGTGATGCCCAAGACAGGCAGAATGTGTCGATTTTAAATGCGTCTTATTTAATATTTAGAAGATTTGTGGCTTGTGAATTGTCGATGGGATGCTATTTGTGGTGCAATTTACCGTCTCCAGGAGAAATGGTTTCAACCTCGACTCCCATCCTTGCTGCTTGTTTTGCCTCCTGAAGCTCTGCACACAGAATGCGCTTCAGTCGCTGAGTGAGAGCACAACCCCCGCTCCGCGCCACGCACGCGCACACAGCGCCGCCAGCGGACAGACGCCGAACTGCGCTCTATCAGACACACACCGACAGATCCACTGTGCATTAACCACGGGTTCAGCTCTAACCCCATTTAGTACAACGACATTACTCTAACTTGATATTAGCCACCACTGTCATAAATGACGTATTTGTAATTCTGATCATTGTGTGATTACTTTAATGCATCTGTTCCTGTTAACACCTGTACACCATGCACACAGGACTTGTAACCAGAAGGTCGCAGTTTCGAGTCTCGGTGCTGGCTGGAGTTGTTTCTTTTTGCACTGACAATCATCTGCCAATTCTGTCTCCATCACAAGCAGATCATCTTTTGTAGTCTATTGTTAGTTATTTACACTGACTGACATCTTAAAAAAAAAACCTTTAACATATATTATATAATACTGAATCTGATCTAATTCTAAATAGCAACATGTTTTAAAATATTAATGGCATGTTATTGTAAAGGTACATGGTATTATATGAAATCGATACAATAGCAGTGTATGACCCATACGCTTCGTTTACTTCAGTGGAATGAAATTCAAATACATTTACAGCTTTTATTAATAAAAAACAAATAATGCTGTTGTTTTCCCCCCACAACTGTACACAAGAGGACTAATATTTACTGTAACTGCACTGAGACTTTCTAGTGTGAAATGATCAGAGCTAGGTAAATTACTTGAAAATTGTCTAACACAGACAATGGAACTCATCCTGTTTGGTTCCCTGCAGTTTTAAAGCATTTAAATTATGAAATTATACGGGTGTGTGTGTTTTAGACAAATATTAATAAATCTACATTAGTGGTGACACATTTTTAATGAATCCTTTTTTAAGTCACCCGTCCCCTCTGTGGGACGCCTACATTTACTTCACTATATTACAATTAAATCTAATATAATCTTGACAAACTATATATTATTGGAAAGGTCTAAGACTCCCAAATATATATTTGTAGGAAATGTAATCGATTAATTTATGACAAGAGTGCACCCTCAAAAATCTCCATTATAACAGGAGTTTTGACCTTTGTTAAAAAAAAAAAAACTTCTTTGTTGCCTTTTTCTCTATCACATTTTAGAAATCATTAGAAATTATATATCAACTGAAAACTTAAAATCTCAAAATTCACCCTTTAAAAGCCATTTTAAGATCAGACATTGCATTACCATTTAAATGGTACATCAATATCATGTTACAAAATGTTTTCAGTCATGAATTATACAAATGTAAGTTTGGATCGTGCACTACAAAGTCTATGTTCAAAAATGTGAGTGACAGTTAAGGCAACTTAACTTAAAGCAAATCACAGCCGGGCTGATTGATAGGCTACTCCGAAGTTTGTTTGTATATTACTTCATTACATTCAGTTGAGATTAATGTGAGATATTAAGATGGGATATTATTCTAGTCTTTGATTTAAAAATGAAAGTCTGACTGGAGTCAGTGATTTGTTGAATTATGGGGACATTTTCCTCTTCTAAAATGGCAAGTGTGCCGCTCTAAAGACCTGGAAAAGAAACAAAGAAAGTGTACATTGTACTATTATTAACATTCTTACATCTTTATAAGATTGAGACATTGGCTGGCACTCATATGTCTTACCTTGTGTTTCAAAGATCTTATTGAAACTTGCTTCCGATGTGCTTCATTGATTGGGTCAAGAATAGAAAACTAAACCCACCGGGGGCCCAAAGAAACTTCATTCGCATGACTTCATGCACCTGCTTTATATCCAGTGAAGCTTCAACAAAACACATTGCTCAGTGTAAATATATCAAGGTAAACATTTCAGACTTCCACAAAAAAGGCTGAACTATTGCAAACGTGAGCTTGGTTTTGTTTTGGTCAAACATTCTTGCCTGACAGTATTTAAAAACTTGCAGGACACAGAGCTTGAACAATCGAACTCGGATTAAGTGCCGGTGTCCTCAGTATTTTTAAAATGGACTGACTGTCACTTTAAGTCAGGCATTACATTGGCTTAAAGAGAGCGAGTGCTGACTCACTGTAGTGTCACAGTGGAGAAGCCAGCAGACAGGCCTCCTACAAGCTTGTTACAAAACCTCGAGCAGGAAAAGAAGATTGCAGGACGGGTTCTGAACAACAGACTCATCCTCTACATCTGCAGCGTTGACCTGAGCAAAACATAGCATTCAAGGCATTCGACTGATGTTTCACAAAACTCAAACCTCCATAGGGAGTAGGTTGTTGTTAGGATGTTTGGAGTGGTGTTCAGTGCATTGCTGTGGAATTTCTAGGGTGTTGCGTACTGGCCCCATTTCAAAATCTCTACTTTTGTGTACATCGATTAGATTTCGTCTCCCAATATATCATTCAGTAGGCAAAACTGTACACCTGTTTGCTTATAGAAATAATATCACATCTCATGTAATGCAGTGTAACCATCCAGTAAAAGCATTTTAACATATCGTCCTTGCTTCTGAATGCAAGTATACACCGCTTAAACATTCTGTATATTTAAATTAATTAATTACTTAAAAAAAAAAAAAAAAAAAAAAAAAACGTTTTTGGGAGGCTGCGCCACATGAATGACAAGTTTTACAACCTGAACTAACCCTGTCATAAACATTTACTGGATCTCTTGTTATTCTATTTTTTTATATATATTACTTAGCAGTGATATAATTAATGATAAAATGTTATAATTGATATAATAAATAATAAATGAATGAGGCTTTGTTATGGAGGACAACTGTAAGACTGACTTTCCCCCCTAAAAGTATGTTTGTGTAAATTGAATTTTAATGTATTTTGAAGACTAATAGATCCAGAACAAAAAAAAGCATTTCATTAACCCATCTCCCATTTAATACTCTTTCCTTAAGCAGTGATGAACACGTTCGCAAATATCACGAAATATATGACCTCTCCATTGAGTAAAATTAATGACTGAAAAGTACAATGTAATAAAACAAGTGCACATTTTCCCTTTAAACTATAAATATTACCAAAAGAGATGGCAATGTCCTGCATAAACCTTGTGAAGATTTCCTGATGGATCACCAAGTGTTAACTCTCTGGCCTGAGTAGCAGAGATGAACAGTGTGAAGTGGACAGATCTAGGTCTTACTGTTACTCACCATGGTACCACGAATCTAGATCCAGCCAAAACACACATGACCATGCACACTGGAAAGCTCTCTGGCATGGAAACTAGGACCACCAGAGCTGGTATGAGAAGCTATGGAGAAACACAGGCAAATTACATAATGATTGCCATAAAAAAGTTATGTTGTTTATGGTTGGAACAAAATTAAATAGCTCAAGTTTGTGAATCTACTAACCCAGATCTTTATCCACCTGTATTACTATGTATGTTCTCTTCACCATCACCATTAAACAGAAGGATCTTACAGCTAGACTATAAACAGTGCCAGCCTCACCAGTGTCATCTGTCACATTGGCACTGATACGGTAGCAGACACCTGTGCGCACATTAGGACATCCAGTGAATTAAAAATCTAAAGCATCATTCCATTAGTGTAACTGATTCTGGTTTTGGCAAGATAAAGCTTATAATGACAATTATAAAATAGATAATTCTAGTCCTGTATGCTGATTGGCCAATGCAGTGTTCAAGTGGTGCGTAAATACACTTTATAGCAATGGTTCTCAACTCTGGCCCTGTTCAGCTCCGTCCTTGACCAAACTCAAGTGCCTGTAACTTTCTAGCTATCCTGAAGACATTGATTAGCGTGTTCAGGTGTGTTTGATTAGGATTGGAGCTAAACTGGAGGAAAGTGGACCTCGAGGCCCAGAGTTGAGGACACCTGCTAACACTTGTGACAAGATAACTAACACGTATGTTACTGCACAGTGTCACTTTGAGTTTAATTATAAAACTATCACATACCAGTCTTACCAGCGTAACTGAGGTAAGATACTGTAACTGAGCTCCTTGACCAGCAACATTAGTGCAAAACAGTGTAAAGTTCCCCAAAGACTTCTGGAAAGGAAGCCAAAAAGGTTTCAGCGACCACTAATGGAGCATTCTCATAAAAATGGAAGTTATTTTTATACATTATAGAAGATAGGGTTAGCACTTACAATTGCTTGTCGACCTCGTCTTTTTGCTCTAGTTATTGTTTGACATGTGCATTATAGGTAAACCAGTCACCTGACAGTGGAGAACAGGAAGCTGGGGATCAGACGCTGGTACGACACACAGCCAATCAGCTTGCTCACAGCGATCAGGTATCAGTGTGTATGTGACCTGGAGCCACAGAGAGAAACAACAATACATCTGTACAAAGTCATGAAATACGACGCTGAACTGCTGAAGAGCTTAAGAGCCAGTCTGATGAGATTTTATTTGTAAGCAATGAATTCACTAAAGTTTAAACATATTGGTTCACTGTCTGATGAAAAAAAAAAAGTAGTCAACTTTCAAGTTATTAAATATCATTAAGGGTCTTCAACAAACCCGCGTGCTTAATATATTCAGAGAATCTGACAAAACGACTCTTATTTGTGCAAAAATGTACACCGCACCTCTTTACTCTTTGACCCTACATTAGGTCTTTTTCAACTGTGTTATCAAACAGTTATTTAGGTAGATTAAAAGAATTAAAAGTTGGATTGCGTCAGACAGAACAAACACTATATAACAGTCCCTAAGGCGTCAAAACAATCTCTAAATTACCCAAAGAAATTTCTTTAAAAAGATTGATAGTAATTGACACACTAAACAGAACCAAAATTACACCCTAAGTTTAAAGACTTCATGGCTTTGTTCAGATAGAGCAAATATTACAACTAATGCTTTCCTCAGTGAACGGCAGTTTAGTTATAATAGTCAAATGCCGGAGTAACATCAGAACAGTCGAACTGCACAGTATTTTCCAGTGTGGTGTTGGCGTGTAGGTGTTATCGCGTTACAGTTTCGTGCAGTGCTGTGCTGCGTGGGAGATCCAGTGTTGGGTCCACGTTCAGACAGGCTTGATCTCGGTCTTTGTTAGACGCCCACAGCACCTGACCCTGAATCACAGCAGCCATCAGCATAGCTACCGCCTCCACACTCATCCCTGAAAGACATCTGATAACACCAGCTACTGCTCAGAGAGATGTCATCACACACATCCAGCCCGGAATTAGTTCGGTTTATTTGATTGATTTATTTATGTTCAGTCTTGGTTTTGTAATAATGGGTTATATTGGCTCTGTTGCGAAACCTAGTGAGCTATCTACTGCCTAAATGGACAGCTGTTTTATAAAGCAGCATTCTACCCAAAATGTAACTTTGCAAGTGACTGATCTGGAACAATCTCTGTAGGTGGCAACCTTTGCCCCACACAAACCTGCTGTAGATGACTGAGTGCCGCTTGTAATTGTAGCATAAAGCATCAGCTTGTGAATAATTAAGCAAGCTGTATTGTTTAACAGGTGATCTTTTGGGTACACGCTATCATTTAAATGTTTGGGGATTTGAATATCTTTTTTTTTTTTTTAAGAAGTCTCTTATGTTTAACATTTATTTCATCTAAAATACAGTATAAAAGAGTAATATTGTGAAATATCTGTATAGTTTTAAAATAAATGTTTTTAATGTAATACATTTTTTTAAATGTAATTTATTGCAAGGCTGAATTTTCAGCATCATTACTCCAGTTCTTCTGTCACATGATCCTTTTGAATTTGATGTTTTTTTTTTTTTTTTGTAAACGTATGTAACTTATGATACAATTAATGCATCTTTGCTGAATGAAAGCTTTAAGTTCTTTCAAAAAGAAAGTGCCCCCAAACTTTTGAACAATAGTGTTTATTACAATTGCATTATTTCACATTTTATTATTTGCATTTAAGTTAGTCGGCAATGTATAAAATTTTTGTAAAGTAGTTACATTTATTTTAAATATCTTCATCTAATATTTGATTTGATTTAAGCTTTATTTACATGTAATGAAAAACATTTCTAATAAATAAAAACGCATAGCACAAACACATCAGATAAGAAAAAAAAAAAAGAGTAAAGGTCACTCTCATGTTGTTTCAAACCTGTCTGAATTTGAATTCTTCTTAAATTAAGGTGAATATTTGAAGGACTGCTCTTTCCCAAATGATATCCTCAGAATTACTACTTTTGTGTTCCACAAAAAAGTCAGGTTTGAAACGAGGTGGTTATGAGAAAATGATGAGTGAATTGTAATATTTGAGCGCTGACGATTGAAGTGTTCTCTCTCTGAGCTCTCTTCCCAGAAACATGTGAGGGATGTATAGCACTGCAGGGAGCAGAACGCTCTCTTTAAAGAGAACAGCACATGAAAGACGTGTGGGACGCTGTGTGATGTAACAGCCATTTGACCTCAATAATGAACACTGGAGTGGCGCTAATGGAAGCCGGCTAATTTTGCTATTACATAAAAAGCATCACATGGTAAAAGTACAGGGCATATGTTAGTGATTGAGAGAATAAGGAGACAGCTGATGGTTAGGTACTAGGGAACACTGAAGGCTGAGCTCCTTTTATTGTGGGGTATGAACCAAAGGAAGATGTAAGTGAGCCAACTGCACTGACAGCACAGCCCTGAGACGGGGACAACCAGATCAGTCGTGTCAAGCCTGAACTACTTTTAAGATTAAAACATGCACAGAACCGTTCCATTCTCTACAAATTAATATCATGTGTTATTTTCAGCTTAATCATCTGTAGTATACTGTCTCTCACAGTAATTATGACTCATACATCAATCATCAATGTGTGAAAATGAACAGAAAATGCACTTACAGTAATACACTTACAGTGCAGAGGCCAGATGGTTTAAAAGCATAAATGACAAGCTTGTGTGTGTGTGTGTGTGTGTGTGTGTGTAATTATTTTAATTTACTTTTTTCACATTTGAAGTATGACAGGGTAAGTGAATGAAAAAAGAAAGAATAGAAAAACACACTTTTGTATTTCCATTACTTTCCAAAATATAACAAATACAAACTTGCTGTGGAAATGCATCCTCTTGGTCCACGAAAAGGGTATTTTGTCAAGTATTAAGAGATAGATGGGTTGAGTACAAGAGAAGATAAGTGTTTCCATGGTTTTGATGGAAATATACAGGTTAAGGGGTTAATACCATGTTCTAAAAACGTAACTACATCCACCACATTTTTCCTGGCCATAATAACAGGAAATGATGAAGTGAAAAAAAAAACACTATGTGACCTTCAAGTACTGTATTCTTTTAAATGCTATTTTTACGCGAGAGAAAACACCAGTTTTGATGCCACTCCATCTGCATATTCTTTACAGTCCAAACTTTTACATCGTATACAACAAAACAGAAGTAATGTAAATTCATTTTTATGGCCATTTTTTTTTTTAAGATCAGTTTGTTAAAACGGTCCATTTGTCAGTACAACACGACACTGGTTTTTGGACTGGTTTTGATGAAAAACCCCTAAACCGATCAAAGCTGCTCACTTCTGCTCAAATCATACACCGAGTATGTCGTGTATCATTACGTTTAGTATTCCAAAAGATTTCAAAGTCATAATACTCATACTCAAAAGATCTGAGGCTACTGTGTCAACCAATTCATTTTAACACCGTGACAAACAATAGAAATATTCATGTTATATGACACAAGAAACAAGATATTAAAACAAGTAATAAAGCTTAGCTGCAATATTATTATTATTATTTTTGAATGACACGGATAACTGCATTCATCAATTTTGCATATCTCCACCAAAACTCCTTGTTTGATTGGCCTGTCAGGTACAGCCTGTCATTGTTGAAAAAGACAGCAATGAAAAAAAAATATATATATATATTGTGTTTAAGGGTTTATTTGTGGTCACCATAACAATGCAACCATGCATGTGTAGTTATTGTTGGAAAATACAGGTGTTTGTGGTAAGGTAATTGACCACGATGCGTAAGCTATCATATATGACACGGCAGATTCAACTAGACAGCTCTATACAGATAAGCAACAAAATACTAAATGGGAAATGTTAATATTTTGTACAACACATTGCATTACATTTCAGTCTGGATGGTGGTTATTTGTTAGACATTGTATTGTTTGGGGCAGTTGTGGCCTAGATGTTCAAGAGTTTGACTCCCAACCCTAAGGTTGTCGGTTTGAGTCTCGGCCGGAAATACCACGACTGAGGTGCCCTTGAGCAAGGAACAGAACCCCCGACTGCTTCACGGGCGCTGCATTATAAATGGCTGCCCACTGCTCCGGGTGTGTGTTCACGGTGTGTTTACTGCTGTGTGTGTGCACTTTGGATGGGTTAAATGCAGAGCGTGAATTCTGAGTATGGGTCACCATACTTGGCTGTATGTAACTTTATTTGTTATCTGTTACATATCGGCCACTTTGGGACTCTCTTTGGCCTGGCGCATTCCATAAAGCCACTTGATCACTCGAGCATTTCTCTCAATGACGGAAACACCATAAACAGGGCGTTCATCTTTTGCTGCCGCTGCTTCCCCCTCATCTTCACCCTCGGCTGAACGTTCGGATGCTGGGGCACTGGCGCTACGTAGATGTGAAACGGACACAATGTCAGAACCCGGCCTTGCTAACTCATCTAAATCCGATGGGTCAAGGCCACAATAATTAAAGAAGCGCTCAAGCTCTGCTCCTGCTCGTGAAAAGCAGTCGCTGACGTCCGATTTTGAGCGTGTCCGTGAAGGACGCTTCCTGGAGCTTGTTGAGGAGATGCAAGTGATGGCTGGAGATGGCGGAGACTGGAAGTCATTTTTGGCTAGGAGCGAATCAGTGGAGTTTGGAGTAAGTGGGGTCGGTGAGGGACATGATAATGGTTCTGTGTTTGGTTTTATGGGGAGGGGTGGAGGTGGGCTAGCTGAGGATTTCAAAGGAGGCGAGGTTTGCACAGCACAGTTTGGTGGTTTAACAGGTCCTCTGGTGCCATTTGTTTGTGTGACATTATGGAGCCTTTTGAAGTCAGCAGGTTGCTGATTTGGCTTTATGTACGGTCTAAGCAAGCGCAGAAGTTGCATTGGGACCTGCGGCATGGCCTGTTGCACCGGTAAGCGGTTCTGTAGCTGTGGTCTACCAGCCATCCTCATCTGAGGTAACTGGGGTCTGACGTCGACTCTCCGCACTGTCATGGTAGGACATCCGTTTGCCCCTGAGGTTTCTATTGCAGCTTTCTCTTGACTTGCAGAAGTCGACCCCAGAGAAGGTTCCTCCAGTGGTGGAGAGGTGGCCTTGGATGGATCTGTAACATCTTTCTCATTGCTGCTGGGTTGTGTTGAAATGACTGGAACGGTGGCATCGCTGACTCCATCAATCAGTTTGCAAAGATGTTCCAGGTTAAGGGGTGGCATCTCAGACTTTGTGGGTCTTGCAGGGATCTTCCTTGATGGCTGTTGAGTACCTTGTCCATTCGGGCTGTTGTTGGAGGGACAAATAACTGGCTGCTGCTTCTTCAAAACCACCTGTTGGCTCTTGACATACTTGGCCTTGTCTGCTTCCAAACGTTCCACTGCACTTGGCTTGCGTATCCCTGGAGATTGCGTATCCCTGGACTCTGCGTTGTGACTTGGAACGGCAGGAGCTCCAGCCAGCCTTATTATTCTCCGTGAAGATGGCTGGAGAGTGTCAGTTGACATCCTTGGGGGAAAAAAAATCTGCACTGGTTTGCTTGGAAGTAGATAAATGGACTTGTACTGAGTGACTGAGTATACTTCCAAATTAAAGGGTTGGATTCATGCTTTAATACCTGTGGGAAGAGAAATAATTATGCCAAACAGACAATTGCAGTTGTCTAATGTTATATCATGCATTCTGAGCTATTTACACTGTTAAAGAGTTGGATTCTAATGCTAAACATGACCAAAGCCTCAAAAAATGAAAACGCTTCTGTGCCATATACACTTCTTCTGGGTTTGTATAAGTTTCGGGAAAGTTTTTTTTTTTTTTTCAGTATGGCCCTACATGACATCATGAAGGGTGGCTGATGTCATGTGTCACAGTTCTGGAGGCCAGAGCAGTGTTTGTGGTCTTCCCATGGAATTTGGCTACTTTAACACCGTTATCACTTGGAATGCAGATTTTACCATCATAATTTGTTAAAATATTGGTGTCCATTGTGAGTTTTTAAACTCTTACCTTAAAGGTGTGCAATATATGAATAGTGGTCATAAACAGCTGATGAGATACTATTCTCACTTAAACGGACTAAAGTTTTAGACACAGATTCAATATTTGACATCTCACAAGCAGATAAACATTTGATACGTATTTGATACGTCACAAGCAGATAAGCATTTTTTCCAGCACAGGGCCGACAAGTAACAGCAACGATAGCATTCCAGTACAACATGTTTTAAAATGGTATGATTGCAAACTTTCACACGTACATTTCACAACATGGTTAGGCATTTTTTTTTTTTTTTTTTACTGTGCTTTAGTGAATTACAAATGGCCACATTGAGTAAGATTCTGATTTTGCAGGAGCCGAATAATCAGATGGTTAAAAAGTCTCTGCATATATGGCTCAAGCCTTTCCGTAAATAAGTCAATGGGATTTTCTTTCCTCAGTTTTGTTGTCTGCTATTGGTCAACATTTTATTTGCTTACAAAAGTGATAGCACAACTCTTATCAGCTAGCTCCACAATTTGAATCTGGCCATAACACAAATGTCACAGACAATTATGCCTCCAAAAACATCAATACCTGGGGTTAAAAGTATGAGCATTAATAAAAGTGATACTTGCCTTAGCAGACACCACTAATGAGCTCTTTAGGCTGTTGATGTATATTCCAGGAAAGCTTGAAACCATTATGACGCCATTCTCAGAAGACTTTATTAGCAGTGGCTAAAAGGCTAGCACTTTTGTCTAGAATACTGATGAAACTAACATTCACGTAATTGATTTTTAAAGAATTTATTATTAGCTGACTACTTCCTAAAATAACTGTAAATCACACTGAAAGCCTGCAGTGTCCTTCCATTTAGCAAACCAACATGACGACTGATATGAAAACATTTGTCCAAGATTGTGACATTGCCCATTTAGGAATGTGACCTCGGCGAGACATGTGACTCTGAAGTCACTGGTTAACTCGAGGGACTTTCTGATGTTTCATACTGGATTTTTGTCCAGTGTTGTTGATCAATGTTGACAACTGTGCTGCTTTTATCAATGGACTTAAGATATTTTCACTTAGAGGTAAAGTACGGCCAATGAAATAGCAGCTCATTGTCCAAATACTTATCTTTCATTTAACATCAGCCAGCACTCCTGAGGTTAAAGTGCAGTTTACTCTATCCTTTCTTGTCTAATACGATCCATACATTATTCCATCCTTGCATCCTCTCTGCTCTCCCAATGTCTCCATCAATTCTGACCTCACACTCCCTCTATCTCTTTATATATACCAGTTTATAACACAACAATGATATTACAATTCAAGATTAAGAAATTTAAATCGATCCCTTAAGGCAAGAAAAAAAAAAAAACGGTCAGCAAGAATAAATGGAAAACAAGATTTCACTTACAGATTCCTGGGACAGGGTACGGCATGTCTCTACATGATCCAGGATTGTTTCTAGAACCAAAACAACAGTTACGGGGAATTAGAGAGAGACAAACTTAGATGACTGATGGCAGTAAAGTATATGTTAGCCACATTGCTTAAAGGTATAGATCACAGTGAGACACATTAACAGACAATACGCACACAACCAAACACATACCTGTGACTGTTTCAGGAAACTCCGCAGCATTGGATTCCCCTCTAACCTCTAAAGTTTGAGTCAGGTAGGACAGAGCGACTGAGTTCAGTCAGTAATGTCTTTTGTGTGTCAGGGAACAGAAAGATAGCAAGACAGATGGTGTCCACGCGTGTGCTTGTGTTAAGGAAAAAGTAAAACTTGCCAGACCGGTTTGACTCTCTCCTCAAACAGTCCTCCTGCCCTTTTCTCTTGTCCCATCCAATCAGAAACTCATTCACACTCCAGGAAGTATGTCCCATATGCCCTTTGAGTCACCTGATCACTGAAGGAAATAGCTACCTTTTGTCTGTAATCTATGTGTGTTGCTGTATGTAGAGAAGAGACAAGCTGTTTGACATCAAGTTAGTTTCTAGTCGTTTATCTTTGAGAAGATATATTGTTCTTTTTTTTAGCATGGAATTATATACAGGTGCTGGTCATATAATTTGAATATCATCAAAAAGTTTATTTCACTAATTCCTTTCAAAAAGTGAAACTTGTATATTATATTCATTCATTACACACAGACTGATATATTTCAAATGTTTATTTCTATTTTGATGATTATAACTGACATCTAAGAAAAATCCCAAATTCAGGATCTCAGAAAATTTGAATATTGTGAAAAGGTTCAATATTGAAGACAGCTGGTGCCACACTCTTATCAGCTAATTAGCTCAAAACACCTGCAAATCCTTTAAATGGACTCTAAGTCTAGTTCTGTAGGCTACACAATCATGGGGAAGACGGCTGACTTGACGGTTTTCCAAAAGACGACCATTGACACCTTGCACAAGCAGGGCAAGACACAAAAGGTCATTGCAAAAGAGGATGGCTGTTCACAGAGCTCTGTGTCCAAGCACATTAATAGAGAGGAGAAGGGAAGGAAAAGATGTGGAAGAAAAAAAGTGTAAAAGCAATAGGGATAACTGCACCCTGGAGAGGATTGTGAAACCCATTCAAAAATGTGGGGGAGATTCACAAAGAGTGGACTGCAGCTGGAGTCAGTGCTTCAAGAACCACAACACACAGACGCAAGACATGGGTTTCAGCTTCGCATTCCTTGTGTCAAGCCACTCTTGAACAACAGACAGCGTCAGAAGCGTCTCGCTTCAAAAAGGATCCTGGAGTCTGGAGGAAGAGAGGAGAGGCACACGATCCACGTTGCTTGAGGTCCAGTGTAATGTTTCCACAGTCAGTGATGGTTTGGGGTGCCATGTCATCTGCTGGTGTTGGTCCACTGTGTTTTCTGAGGTCAAAGGAACTTCAATTAACTAGGAAGTTTGAGAGCACTTCATGCTTCCTGCTGCTGACCAACTATGTAGATGCAGATTTCATTTTCCAACAGGACTTGGCACCTGCACACAGTGTCAAAACTTCCAGTACCTGGTTTAAGGACCATGGTATCCCTGTTCTCAATTGGCCAGCAAACTCGCCTGATCTTAACCCCGTAGAAAATCTATGAGTATTGTGAAGAGGAAGATGAGATATACCAGACCCAACAATGCAGAAGAGCTGAAGGCCACTATCAGAGCAATCTGGACTCTCATAACACCTGAGCAGTGCCACAGACTGATCGACTCTATGCCACGCTGAATTGCTGCAGTAATACAGGCAAAAGGAGCCCAAACTAAGTCTTGAGAGCTGTACCTGCTCATACTTTTAATTTTCATACTTTTCAGTTGTCCAAGATTTCTAAAAATCCTTTCTTTGGATTGGTCTTAAGTTATATTCTAATTTTCTGAGATACTGAATTTGAGATTTTCCTTAGTTGTCAGTTATAATCATCAAAATTAAAAGAAATAAACATTTGAAATATATTAAACTGTGTGTAATGAATGAATATAATATACAAGTTTCACTTTTTGAATGGAATTATTGAAATAAACTTTTTTTTATATTATAATTATATTACCAGCACCTGTACACACACACAGAGACACACACACACACACACTTAGAATTAGACAATGAGAAGAACAAAAAAAAAACAGTGTAGGTATTTCTGATTTACAGTTAATTATTTATAGACCTTGTAGCAAAACTTACATGCTAAAAACAGGATGTGAGTATAATTATAATCATTATTTTTGTGTAGTGCCTTAAATGTAAAAAAAAAAAAAAAAAAAAAAAAAAGAGTGGAAAAATGTTTAGGATCAAGTATTTATTTTCTCATTTAAAAAGATACACTTTTAAAGTTTCAAAAAATTATATTAGGCCAGAAAGCATCTTAGACAAGAAAATAAAACTATCACCATGTTGTTTATAAAAATACAATTCTAATATACAGTACTGTGATCTCTGATTGGCAAAACACAGTAAAAATCATGTCTTGATTTAAACTCTCATTTACACAGAGAGGTTTGAAATGTCTGTATGTACAGATTTACAGTTGACGAGGAGATGACGATTGTATTTCCTCACATTATGTTATGATCTGGCTTGCAGTAGCCTTATGACATTTGCTATACAGTATGCTGACTTGTGTCTCCAGTACATGCTCTAAAACAATAACTCCACAACATTGTGTTTCAATGAGTTTCACGTAGTTAAACCTTTAGCAAGAGCAAATTACACGGCCCTCTCAAAACCAGTCAGACAAGCAACAACTATTCACCTGTTTTAGTAGTTTTAGATTTAGCACTTAACATTTCATCTTGTAACATCTTACAAGTAGCGTGAGTTATGTAATCAGATAAGTAACTAGTAAAGTATCCGATTTTTTACATTTACAGGAAAATATGAGTTATTTTTTTAAATAAATAATGGCAGCTAATTTGTTTCCCATTGATTGTCCGACAGCTCTCCTGTCCTCATGTAGAGAGAAATCAGGAGTGAGTTCAGATGTGTTGTGTGCACTGTTTGAACATGATGTTACTGTAGATCTAGACTAAATGTCAACTCATCTCACTAACACAGAAATAGAAACAGAAACAGAAACCGTTTTCTCAAAGGCAAATTCCTTCAGTCTTTTCGTTTTTGGTGTGAAAGGACTTTTACATTGAAATTGCTTTTTTTTTTTTTTTTGTGAATAGCCCAATTTAGCCACTGAATGAAAATTTCTTGAAATTTAGTTTTCGCACAAGTCTGACTATTTCTCAGAATTTCAAGTTTATTTACAGCAAAAAGTCAGAATTGTGAGATGTAAAATTACGAGACAAAAGTTGCTGATTTGGGGGAAAAGTAGCAATTACCTTTTATTCATTTATTACGTGGTGGAAACAAGCTTCCATACTGATCAAATAAACTGCATTGCCAAAATTTGAGGGAATTTTTTTGCGCTAAATATTCATGTTGTGTGAAACCGTTCTTTCGCTGTAAAATAAAACCCGTTCACCTCGCATACATGTAGAAATTGTAGAAATCTACTTTTCCTGCAACAAACAAAAATTGGATTCGAAATGTTCCTCGGCCCGAATAATAACGCCAGTTTATGTGACTAAGCACCATGACACTGAAACTGATACTGGATAATATTTTATCATCTTTATAAAAATACTGGCACACATTTGCACAGACTGTAAGATCGTTTGTTACACAAAATGTGACTCATAAACTTTGACCTTGACTGAGCAGCTTGTTAGTTCAGAGAGTGACCGAGTTCTTTTATTTCCAGTTTTTAACACGCACGTCCTGGTCTCAGGACAGTATGCAGTTCTTGTCCTTGTCTTTTCTACTGAGACTCTGCGTCCTCCTCCTGAAGCTTCCTCTTCGGCTCTTGTCCTCGTCCTCTGTCTGTCCTTCTGCTGCTCTCTCTCCGCCCGTCAGCTGCGGTGGCAGGGGAATGCGCTGGCCCAGAAAGAAGCCTTCTTCCTCTGAGTCTGAGGAAGAGGAGCAGGTGGAGCAGGAGTCTTCGTGGCGGTAGCGGGTGGAGTGCAGGGTAAGGCTGCCGTCCAGGGCGCTGTTGGACCGGTCCCCTACTCTGCATTCCAGGGTTTCCAGACGAGGTCTGTCGCTCCGTGGACCTCGGGAGCGTCTGAGCCGCTTCTCGCTGGGATGGTGGCCACCGCTTCCCCGATGGAAACCGCGGCGCTTCGACCCATCTGAAGGAAACATGATCAAATGAGATCACCCTTGATGTAATATTCCATTTTTTTGGGGTGAACTAAGGCCTGAAGCAAACACGAGGACGATAAACTTCTTGAATTTCTGGTTTCGGCCTCCAGGTTTCAGGCTGGCCTCACCACTACTGAACCCATCTGTCCAAACCAGAATTGGGATTATTAAAAAACAATCTTACCCAGCAGGTCCATTTGAGATGGTCCTTCAGTGCAGAAGTGCAAACTGTGTCCCAAACTTCCTTCATCTTCCTCCTGCTCCTCCTCCTCATCCTCACCCCCTCTTCTCTCCGTCTCCACCACTTCCTCTTCCTCTTCCTCCCACTCTTCCTCTTCCACTGAATAGCTGCAGCTGATTGGCTCTCTGAAGCTGACCCTGGCGGTGCTGCTGCGGACCGGTGTCCCAGGCACGTCTTGGGCTTCGGTGACAGCGGCCGGGGAGTCAGACGGATCGAAGAAAACGGGGGGCGGAGGAGGCGGGAAGGAGTCGGAGTCATTTAGATCATCAAAAGCATCTGAAGACTCCAGTTGAGAGGAAATTCCTATGACAGAGGAATAAGAAATAAGAAATACAGCTTCGGACAAGATAAACTGCTTTACTGACTCAAGCATACAGTACCTGAACAACTGCTCTCGATGATGTTCCCACAATCCTTTGCAGTGGACGTCCCTCTAGACGTGAAGCTTGGCGGGAAAGGGCCAAATTCTGCGTATCCGTTCAGCTCCGCTGTAAACTCCAGACGGTCTGGCGTGTGATTCACCTGCTGCGTGCTGATGCCTGATTGGTCCGTGCAAACTAATGCCGGCCTGTCATTGGCTGCTGGACGGAGCTGAGAGGACAGATGTGAATGTTCATACGGTGGAGGCTCGCCATTCAGTACAGGATGGAACGAGGTGTGAACACCTGCTAAATGAACAAGCAGAGACATTAAAGATGCTTGTGAATACAAACAGTGTCAATAACATTCAACTGTACAAATGTTGATCATGAAGGTAAACCTCACAATAAAAAAAAAGTCCTGGGCTGCCTTTCCCAAAAGCACTTGATGGTCGAGGACAATGCTTTTGGGAAACGCAGCTTCGTTTTTATTTTGGTAAGATTTTCAGATGTTTTTTTTTTACAGAGGTGTCTTTTCTTCACCATTTGGTAATTTGTGAAAGATTGTTACAATTTAAAATGAACTGTTTTCTATTTGAATATATTGTAAAATGTCATTTCTTCCTGTGATCAAAGCTGAATTTTCAGCATCGTTACTCCAGTCTTCAGTGTCACATGATCCTTTATTATCCCACTCTTTTTTTTTTTTTGTCCAACATTATTATTTTTTTAGATCAACAAACTAAAGGTAATAAATTACATATGCATATAATTGTACTTACACAATTAAAATACAAATGTAATTATTTTTTCTTTACAATAATGAGAATTTAGAGATAAAAAGTTGTTTAATTACCAAATACTTATATATATATATATATATATATATATATATATATATATATATATATATATATTAATTTTTTTTGTCATGGGAGAAATTTTTTTATTAATAATTCAGATTTATGTAATGAAATACTAAAACAAATTATTGTACCACAATAATGAAAATACATTTGGGAAAATGGTTACTTCTAATCTAATGAATTTCATGTCAGAATGCAAAATCTTAATATTAGTAAAAGTAGGCCATCTTATTATGCAAAATAGAATTGATTCTTTTTGGGGTGAAATGAGAAAATGAGAAATAGTGCATATGTGTGAGCCACCAGGTAAATTGGGAGTCGTGGTCTAGTGGTTATAGAGTTCGACACCACTGTTCATGGTGTGTGTGTGTGTGTTCACTGCTGTGTGTGTGTGTGCACTCTGGATGGGTTAAATGCAGAGCACAAATTCTGAGAATGGGTCACCATACTTGTCTGTATGTCACTTTCCCTTTAAATATACTAATGCATGGTAATATTTGCACCTTTACTCTCTAGTGGAGAATGACTCCCATTGGCTGTTGTCGTACTAGCTGCTTTGACTGTATGTTTGCATGTGTTCAGTGTAGAGATGGCGGCAGTGACGCTGGTTCCCTCCTGTGGCCGAGGTCTGGAACTCTGCTGCAGGGTTTGAATGGTCTTATGTGACACCGGTTTGCTCTGGAGGGCAGAATCACAGGAGTCGGAGTTGTCTGGGTCGTCCCCGAGCGAGCAGGAGCGGGAGCAGAAGATGAGTCCGCGGCGAGGCAGGAAGGGTCGGCCCAGCAGAGGGAGCCGACAGCAGGCGCAGCAGAAACACGCTTCAGACGCATGCCAGCGCTGGCCCTCGTACGTCATCTGACCCTGCTCTATACCTACACACACATGAGAGAAGCCTCACAGCACTCCTTCAAACCGTTCAATCACGGAAGCACAGCATTTCTCTGTAATGACTGAGCTTTTTACTGCCATTATTGGATGGAACGTTGTGTTTAAATGCAAGTTAAGCTTCTGCATCTGTAGCAATGCTTTCAATTACACAGATAAATCTTCAACAATGCTTCAGTTTGTCAAGAACACTCAGTAAGGGCAAGTGGGCAGCACTACAAATGTTATATATATATATACAGTATTGTTCAAAATAATAGCAGTACAATGTGACTAACCAGAATAATCAAGGTTTTTAGTATATTTTTTATTGCTACGTGGCAAACAAGTTACCAGTAGGTTCAGTAGATTGTCAGAAAACAAACAAGACCCAGCATTCATGATATGCACGCTCTTAAGGCTGTGCAATTGGGAAATTAGTTGAATTAGTTGAAAGGGGTGTGTTCAAAAAAATAGCAGTGTCTACCTTTGACTGTACAAACTCAAAACTATTTTGTACAAACATTTTTTTTTCTGGGATTTAGCAATCCTGTGAATCACTAAACTAATATTTAGTTGTATGACCACAGTTTTTTAAAACTGCTTGACATCTGTGTGGCATGGAGTCAACCAACTTGTGGCACCTCTCAGCTGTTATTCCACTCCATGATTCTTTAACAACATTCCACAATTCATTCACATTTCTTGGTTTTGCTTCAGAAACAGCATTTTTGATATCACCCCACAAGTTCTCAATTGGATTAAGGTCTGGAGATTGGGCTGGCCACTCCATAACATTAATTTTGTTGGTTTGGAACCAAGACTTTGCCCGTTTACTAGTGTGTTTTGGGTCATTGTCTTGTTGAAACAACCATTTCAAGGGCATGTCCTCTTCAGCATAGGGAAACATGACCTCTTCAAGTATTTTAACATATGCAAACTGATCCATGATCCCTGGTATGCGATAAATAGGCCCAACACCATAGTAGGAGAAACATGCCCATATCATGATGCTTGCACCTCCATGCTTCACTGTCTTCACTGTGTACTGTGGCTTGAATTCAGAGTTTGGGGGTCGTCTCACAAACTGCCTGTGGCCCTTGGACCCAAAAAGAACAATTTTACTCTCATCAGTCCACAAAATGTTCCTCCATTTCTCTTTAGGCCAGTTGATGTGTTCTTTGGCAAATTGTAACCTCTTCTGCACATGCCTTTTTTTTAACAGAGGGACTTTGCGGGGGATTCTTGAAAATAGATTAGCTTCACACAGACGTCTTCTAACTGTCACAGTACTTACAGGTAACTCCAGACTGTCTTTGATCATCCTGGAGGTGATCATTGGCTGAGCCTTTGCCATTCTGGTTATTCTTCTATCCATTTTGATGGTTGTCTTCCGTTTTCTTCCACGTCTCTCTGGTTTTGCTCTCCATTTTAAGGCATTGGAGATCATTTTAGCTGAACAGCCTATCATTTTTTGCACCTCTTTATAGGTTTTCCCCTCTCTAATCAACTTTTTAATCAAAGTACGCTGTTCTTCTGAACAATGTCTTGAACGACCCATTTTCCTCAGCTTTCAAATGCATGTTCAACAAGTGTTGGCTTCATCCTTAAATAGGGGCCACTTGATTCACACCTGTTTCTTCACAAAATTGATGACCTCAGTGATTGAATGCCACACTGCTATTTTTTTGAACACACCCCTTTCAAATAATTCAACTAATTGCCCAATTGCACAGCCTTAAGAGCGTGCATATCATGAATGCTGGGTCTCATTTGTTTTCTGAGAATCTACTGAACCTACTGGTAACTTGTTTGCCACGTAGCAATAAAAAAATATACGAAAAACCTTGATTATTCTGGTTAGTCACATTGTACTGCTATTATTTTGAACAATACTGTATATGCAACTAGTGCATTCTCAAGCCTATGAACTAGTTTTGTAGAAAATAATGAAAAAGGGAGCTATTACATTACCATTCAAAATCTGCTATCAGTAACCTTTTTTTATACTTAAAGCTGCATTTATTCGATCAAAAACACAGTGAAATGCTATTACAATTCAAAACAACTTTTCTGTCTGAATATATTATGCAGTGTATTAATTTATTCTATTAAATATTAAATAAAAACAGCTTTATATAATTGTATTTCTGTCATTTCATGCTACAAAGGCATCCTAAAACGCTGCTGAATATTCAGAAAAGGATTTCTACTGCATATTTTGCTTAAATACAGTTTTAGGATGACTAACTTTTCATGCATTAAGACTTTAATTTCACGATTATAAAGTACCCCCCCAATTATATTGTTTAGATTATTTAAAATATATTTATACACCACAGTAGTATTAGTTGCATTGCCTTCAATTTACATGGTTTTGAATAAAAAAATATCAATTATTTACAGTGATGTGATATTGAAAAGTGGATTTCTGATGATGTTTTTGTTGATCCTAATAAATCCTGCTGTATATATTTGCTCTAAATGTTCTTGTGATTCTCTCTGTCACTGTGTGGCAGCGGTGTGTTATGGTGTGTGTGCTCTCACCGATGTGTTCTCCGCAGGTGTCGCAGTATTCGGCGTACAGAGACTCGTAGCAGTGGCAGCAGTACGGCCGGCTCTCTCTCATGATGTAGCGCTGGCCGCCCAGCGCCGTCTCACACTCGAAACAGCAGAAGTGCTTCATGTGCCAGTGCCTGCTCTCAGCCTCCGTACACTCGTCCGCAAAGATGATCTGATCACCACAGGAGGAGCAAGATACTGCGTGAGTCACATGCACCAACTCTGTTTCTGTCACAGAAATATGATCAAACTCTCTTTCAGTTTCAGATTCTTGAACCCGTGTGTCCTGCACGAGCACCGAGGCTCAGCGTGTCTGGCACATGTGTGATGAAAACGGAGCGGTGTGGAAAGCAGTCACCTCGTCGCAGGCCTGGCAGCGGGGTTTGAGGCACTCGGCGTGGTGCCGGCCGCAGTAGATGTGTCCGTCCTGATAGAAGTAAATGAGATCCACCAGCAGCTCGCTACAGGAAGCACACTGGAAGCACTGAGGATGCCAGCAGGAGCCGTGACCCGCTCGCGACGCAAACACTGCTATGTCACCGCCGCAGATCTGCCTGCCACACTGAGACGAAGAGAGCGGGGTGAGAAGAGAGCCACACAAAGTCTTCAAACTCATCATTACATGTAGATAACGCTCCTACACGACCGCTGTGATGAGACCGAAACAAGAAGAACAGCAGAAGGATCACCAAATCTCCTGATCAGTGACTTTTATTTATTTAGAACTTTTATATAATATAATATAATATAATATAATATAATATAATATAATATAATATAATATAATATAATATAATATAATATAATATAATATAATATAATAATAAATCTGTTTAGTTTAACATTTGAAAGCAAAGAATTTAATAAATATTAGAATTGTCAATTTGTTTTTACAAAATTGTAAAATTACTTTTTTTTTACAGTACAATTTATTTACAGTAGTATTATTTCCATAAAAATATTTTTATAACTATGTACAAATTAATAATACAATTTAACCTGTTAATTGTCACTCACGTTTTTGAAGATAGACATGAATGTGCATGATACAGACCTAAATTTTTAAAAATTGGTTAAATATATATTTGGGAGTCTTAGACCTTTCCAACGATATATAGTTTGTCAAGATTAGATTAGATTTGATTGTAATATAGTATAGTCAATGTAGGCGTCCCGTATACGGGACGGGGTGACATTTAACAGGTTAATAACAATGGTTATTATTATTATTGTGACATACGCTTTATTTTAAAGGACAATAGTAAAGCAATATTTCTTTATTCTAATAAATGATTATTAATTTTCTAAATGATTGAAAAACAAAATAATAATAACAACCATTATAATAATAGTAGTATATTTATTATAACTAATATTATTAAATACTACATTTTTTTTTTACAAAACAATAATATTTCTTTAGTACTTTATCTTTATTGATTTAATTTTATATTCATTAAAATTAAATTGTTATTATTGTTACTACTACTAATATTATTAAATACTCCTTTCTTTTTACAGTACAAAACTATTACTATAGTGACATATCTCTATTGATTTCATTTGTATATTTTATTCAAATTAAATTATTCATTATTTAAGCAAATCTGCTTCATATCATTTCTAGCACTCTTTAACTAAGCTTTAGCAGCACTCCATTGTTCTTTAGCAGAGCACAACCTCTATAATAAAGCCAACATTTAACAACAACAAAAAAAGCTTTCTAAGTTAAATTTGATAGAGATACAGACTAGTTCTTTTTCTTTTGTGTTTGATGACGTAAAAAGACTGAGTATTCACACAAATCAACACGACATGACACAAACTGCCTCTCCTCAACACATCCACACCCTCCTGGCATCTACTCATCAGCTGGAGTGCATTATGGCTGTTAAAATGTGGCAAAACTCTTAAAATATCACAGTGGATGAATGGAAAGTATGCGCTTTTATCTAGTACATATGATATCTGCTCAGGCTGGAGTCTGAACTCATCACAGCATGTTAAAAGGTTTCCTGAAGCCGCATGCCAGACGAAAGCCTCTTCAGCTCAAGTAGCTCAATGCACATACCACACTTCAGCTGATACTGTATCCAGATACTGTAAGCACTGTTTGTCCTAGACCAGGAAGCAGTGAGCTGTGATTTCAAGGTGACATTACAGCCGAGAAGATCTTTCATGTCTCTGTTTCTCTACCTGTTGACAGATGGCTCCGGTCATGGTGACCGGAAAGAGTCGTACGATGCCACGGCCCAGATTCTCTCTCTTCCTCTGCTGGCTGAATAACCTCAATTCTTTCTTCTCTTCTTCATCCAGAGTGTTACAGTACTGAGGCTGTGCACACACACACACACGAGACCATCACACACTTACAACCTAACCCTGTCATCATCATTGATCAATTCAGGCCACGATGGAGGGTAAGATCCATGAAAACATGTTGAACATGAAAAAAGAAATTATGTTTTCATAATGAAAATGAAGCCTTATGGCCATTAAGTTTGTTTTGTGATTAAAGGGATACTCCACCCCAAAATGAAAATTTTGTCATTAATCACTCGTTCCTAACCTTTAAAAGCTTTGTTCGTCTTCAGAACACAATTGAAGATATTTTGGATGAATACCGGGAGGCTTGTGACTGTCCCATTGACTGCCAAATAAATAACAGTGTCAAGGTCATGAAAAGTATGAAAGACGTTGTCATAATATTGTCATCAGTGGTTCAACTGTAACGTTATGAAGCGATGACAATACTTTTTGTACTTATCTTAAATTGTGTTCTGAAGACGAATTAAGCTTTAACGGGTTTGGAACAACATGGGGTTAAGTGATTAATGACAACATTTTAATTCTGGGGTTGAATATTCCTTTAAGTTTCCCCCCAAAATATCTTATTAACATAGTAAAAAAAAAAAAAACTGAAGACCAGGCTGTTGGGTTCATAGATTCAGGATTCACTGGAGACGAGAGTGAGGATGTAAACAGTTTTACCTCGCTGTCATGGGCCGGCAGCTGGTGTAAAAGCTGTTTAATACGGTATCGCTCTCCTGGACTGTTGACATATGGGACCTTGTCCTCTGGAATACAGCTGAAGTACTGATACACCTGTACATACATGAACACAGATAATTAACTCTCTCCCCCTTTCTCAACATAGATGTAAAAACCTGAACTTAAATGGTTGTAATTTATGAACGCTTTGGAATACAGACCTAAGGTTGGTCATATTATTGAAAGTGAAAAATAAATAAAAATACTAATAATCATTAAATCAAAAAACGAAAGTGTAAAAAAGTTATAGAAGTTTGTTTACTTTGAAGACAATATGTAAAACTGCTATGAAACCAAAGCCATGCATCTAATTAAGTTAGGTTCCAAATTTGAAGTTGATCTCACAAAAATTGAGGTTTTGTTTAGGTGTTGATAGCCACCGGGTGTAAATGTGTGTAAAAAATACCTTGGGACTCAAGATTAGAACATTTTGATTATAAAATAGTGTAGTAAATTTTGTAATCTTACACTGGACACTGCCTGCCAGGCGGAGGAGCCTGATTTAAAGGACAATGTCTATGGTAATGCAATGTCTGATTTCAAAGCTGCTTTCCCAGGATGAATTTTGACTGTTTCAGCTTTTGAATGATATTTAATTTAAGATGATTACTAAAATATGTGCACAAAAACAGCAACATGGACCCACACTTATAATGCAATTTTAGACTGATCTACAAAACTACTCACAAACTGTCAATTTTCATGTGAGAACAATCTATTCCTGTGCAAGTGGTTATTGGGTAAAAAATGAAATATAATGTGGAGGAAAAAAAACAATGCTTAATATCAAAACTACACGAGGCAACCAAGATGTTGTTTTGTTTTTAGTGAAGCTTGACATGTGAATCACCATTATGTCTCATCGGATTAAAAAGAGCAGCCACTGTTTGACAAAGTGCAAAAGCGGCTGTGATTGGCTGATTCAGACCAAACTCTCCTATCACTAAATAAACCTAACTGTATGTAGCTATAGTCTCCTGAGCGCTGCCTGCTCACCTGTTCAGGCTTGATCCCGGGCGGCACCCAGGCGTATTCTTCCGAGGCGCAGCCCGAGTCATCGTCAGATATGGAGTGCCTCTGGAAGTCCGACACCAGCTTCAACATCATCCTCTCCAGCTGTCCGGGCACAGAGCGCACCACATGCTCCTCCCGCACACACTTACAGTGCACACAGATCTTCCTGTGGAAACAGGTCAGCATAGCGGCGCTGAGTAAGCAACAGCCAAAACAACTAACTCAAACTGAAACTGATGATTCAGGATCTGAAAAAAAGATTAGGGAATCAATACAATTTTGTGTATCAGACAATCAGGCAAACAAAATGATATATTCATTGTTGTATGGAAACTGTTAATACGACTTTATAAACATAAGAAAGAGGGAGACGGCACTGTCCATGGTGCATTTGTGCAACTTCAGCATTTCCTCAAAAAGACAGTTCACGCAAAATAAAAATTGTGCCGTCTACTCATCATCATTTTTCTTGAAACGCAATAGGAGATATTAAGACTAATTTCCACGAAGTGAATTCAGACCATTTATGACTTGTGTGCTGTACAAAAACCCAAAGTAGACTTCACTTTTTACGCGTACACTAATGTAATCAAAACATTACGCACATACTGTATATGCACCGCCTGTTTTTTGTAAAGCTCAAAGTATACTTCTGATTTTACATGTGCGTGAGGTTCCATGTACAGTGCGCTTGATGCTAATTTCCTCACCAGGGGTGCATTTCCCAAAAGCAACTGGTCGCAATTTTCCATTGTTACCAATATAGTTCCAATGGAACTAACAACCATAGTTAGCCAACCATGCTTTTGGAAAATGCAACCCAGAATAGTATGTACATTTGTAACCGGGTCACACATGCGCAGGTCGTTGTTTCAAACGAAACTAAAGAGACAGAACAACAACAACAAAATAGCAGAGACTGCAAGAACAACAGATGGCTGCATTGATGAGCACGTGTGTGAGAGAGTTATGAGGCTCTCGCAACTTTTGTTTAAAAGAGACATAACTTCTGAAGTAAAATAATGCAGAAGATGGACAAAGATGAGGCTTTCTAGAGTGCATGTGTCGTCCGCCTGTGTGATTTCAAAGAGGCTGGCAATAGCAAGCTAACTCTGCAATAAGATATTATTCCACTCTCCCTGCAGACCACTCCACACCTCCTCTAAATCACATGACGGCAGACAGGCCGAGCAGAGGCTAACCAGCAACACGACGAGAGACCGTGTTAGTGGAGGATTGCATACAACACTGTCAGATTAGCTCATGTCTCATTCATTCATATTACAATAATGACACCTTCCATTCTCGCTCAGTCTGAAAATACAAAAACCCAAAGTAGACTTCACTTTTTACGCGTACACTAATGTAATCAAAACATTACGCACATACTGTATATGCACCTCCTGATTTTTGTAAAGCTCAAAGTATACTTTGTGCGTGAGGTTCCATGTACAGTGCGCTTGATGCTAATTTCCTCACCAGGGGTGCATTTCCCAAAAGCAACTGGTCGCAATTTTCCATTGTTACCAATATAGTTCCAATGGAACTAACAACCATAGTTAGCCAACCATGCTTTTGGGAAAGGCACCTTGACACCTTCCATTCTCGCTCAGTCTGCAATAGCGTAAAGGAACGCTCTGATGACGTATTGTCAGTCTGTTGTTCGTTATCTGGCTCGGCTCGGTGTTCATCTCTCTCTTCACAGCAGTTCAGTCAGTGTACTGTTTGAGTGCATGCATTACTCCGGGATATTGGTTTGTTTTAACTCCGAGGGAGTGTCAGACACATTAAACAAGTTAACAGCTTAAGCCATTTGTGGATTAATGCGTATTGAAGACGCGAACCGTTTAAAATGATTCAGTTCAATTTGGTGAACTGTTTCAAAAAGATCCGGTTACATCGAATGATTCGTTCGCGAACCGGATATCACAAACTGCTTTGTTTTGAACTCGCTCACAACAGACACGGAAGAGAACACAATGATGAATAAAGTCATAGTTTTTGCTATTTTTGGACCAAAATGTATTTTGGATGCTTCAACAAATTCTAACTGAGCCTCTGATGTCACATGGACTACTTTGATGATGTTTTTCTTACCTTTCTGGACATGGACAGTATACCGTACACACAGCTTCAATGGAGGGACTGAGAGCTTTCGGACTAAATCTAAAATATCTTAAACTGTGTTCAGAAGATAAACGGAGGTCTTACGGGATTGGAACGACATGAGGGTGAGTTATTAATTACATCATTTTGATTATTTGGTGAACTAACCCTTTAAACACCTGTTTAACACCACTTTATTTTCATAAATTTTCACTTTATTTTCATAATTTTAATTAATTGTAATTTTTTTAGTGTTCCTGTAAATCAATTGGTAGAGCATTGCGATAGCATTTGGATAAAAGCGTCTGCTAAATGCATAAACTTAATAGTAATTTGAAATAAACTCCTTTCAGAGTTGATATGTGATGAGAAAAGGAAGCAGAATGGAATAAAAAAAGGGTGGATTCGATCTCGGGTCAGTCTCAGTCGTGTAAAAAATGTTTTTGCTCGCCAAACCATTGTTTCTGTTTCTGGTTTCAACAATCAGTGGTGGTTACTGCAAATAGCCTTTCAACAGACACGCTGTAATTAATTAGTTATGGATTTTATTTAATCCAGAATGTGGTCAAACCCTGTCACTGACATTCATGTGCACTAGATGATGTCGATGATACCTATTATTACTCAAAACACACCATTATTTCAGGAAGATGATTCATGACTTAAACCACACACACACACACACACACACACACACATAAAAGGTGTTTCATCATGTTCAACTCTAATTCCCATCCCTCAAAAATCATCTCAAAACTGCCCCAGAACCAGACTTTTTACTTTCTCCTGGTCTTACTGTGAACGGTTCATCATTCAGCACATCAATTCAGATTCAGTTCCTCTGCCTTTGCTATGACTTTTCTTTTTGGCTGATGTTACCAATCCCTCTTCATTTTCAGGCTCTCCCTTCTGTCATACAGAGAATTTTCTCAATCCAATCAATTCCTCAATGATAAAATCAAGCCCTGTCCTCATTTTTTTTTCATTGACTATCCTGTCAAATTATGGGAAAAAAGGCCAGGTTGTAAATGGCATTCATGTTTGATATGTATTTATAGTTGAGCATCACATTTAATACATATTTTACTTACATATTACATTTCTTCTACATAAGACATGTATTGCTCATTGAGTATGTAGATCATACAAATCAACTTCATTTAGATACATAACATGAACAAAAATATGCAATTTGGTGCAGTTGCTGATATAGCTAAATATTAGTTTATATTATTAGGAGATACTTTATCTTTCCCAAAAACATGTCAAAGTAAGATGATCTTAAAATGCTTAGTTTTATGATCAATGCTCTTTAGTTTCAAAACATATAATGCAATGCAATACTATTATGATCAAGAGATGAACAAATAAACATTTGATAGCTTGATGTTCATTGATACATTTAACAGGATCTTTTAAAAATATTATACACGGATAATCAAATAAACCAAAAGTACAGCAAGTGTTAATCTTGAAATATTACTAACAATATTGTTTCAATGTTACTTTAAATAAAATCTGTGAAGATTTCATAGAAAAAAAAATTACCTGAAGAGTTTTACATACAATAGGATTTTTACTTGGTCAAAAGTATAAACTATCGATCAGACAACAGAAGGCATGTTGGAGATTGTGTACGACAGGTTTTTCAGTAAAAATGTGATTATGTTCATAACTTATAATGTGCTAATCAAACATAATACAGTAGGTTTAAAGGTAAATTGACAAAAGTTTAAGAGTATAGAGTTTGTGTTCTATTCCTAATGAAATACAGATGATGTGTTGACTTACGGATACAGTTTGAGATGTTTAAATAACACTTTTTACATTTGCATCATGAAATAAAACTAAATTATGACTACTAATATATATATTTTTTCTGTAATATTGTTATTTATCATACAATAAGTGTTTTAAAGCCATCAACTAATGTAATGAAAACAATCAGTAATCCTAAAAACATTAGATTAAAAGAGAATGAATGAATACGTACTGAATACAGCTCAAGAATCAGCCAGAAAATGTCCAGGTGCGACACACTTTTCAAAGAAACTAGTCCTCTATCCTGACTTTGTCCCAACAAAACTCAAAACAAGCGTCGCCCTCGGACGGAGCGCAGCTGTGACTGATGAACACGTGTTCATGATATCAAACCCCTTCATCTCTGCTTTCTCTCTGTGTCACGCTGAGAATGAGGTCAGAGCCGGGTCGCCAGGTCCACACGGAGGTGAAGCGGGAATAGAGCGGCCTGTGTGTGTGTGTGAGAGTGAGAGTGTGAGTGTGAGTGTGAGTGTGTGTGAGTGTGAGTGTGTGTGTGAGTGTGTGTGTGTGAGTGTGTGTGTGTGTGTGAGTGTGTGTGTGTGCGTGTGTGTGAGGGTGTATGTGTGTGTGAGTGTGTGTGTGCGTGTGAGTGTGCGTGTTAGTGTGTGTGAGTGAGTGTGTGTGTGTGTGAGTGAGAGTGAGTGTGATTGTGTGAGTGTGTGTGTGTGAGTGAGTGAGTGTGTGTGTGTGTGTGTGGGAGTGAGTGAGTGAGTGAGTGAGTGTGTGAGTGAGTGTGTGCGTTAGTGTGAGTGTGTGTGTGCGTGAGTGTGTGTGAGCGTGTTATTGTTTGTGTGTGTGTGTGTGAGTGAGTGTGTGTGTGAGTGAGAGTGAGTGTGATAGTGTGAGTGTGTGTGTGTGAGTGAGTGAGTGAGTGTGTGAGTGAGTGTGTGTGTGTGTGTTAGTGAGTGTGTGTGAGTGTGTGTGAGTGAGTGAGTGTGTGAGTGAGTGTGTATGTGTGTGTGTGTGTGTGTGTGTGTGTGTATGTGTACGGATGGATGGGGGTGTAATCCTCCTCAGTACAGTTATGAGAGAGGCGCTGGTGTTCTAAATCAGACATCAGTTCATTTTAATGGACAGCTTCAGTCCCCATGTCTGACAGGGAAATAGAAAGTATGTCTGATAGTGTGTAGGGTTTTGGTGACAGAGGCTGAACAAGCACAGATGGAAGACAAAAGCAGCTTTTCACTGATTTTACTCTCTTCCTCCACCTATCCACCACTCCTTTCTACCAATCCCTTCTTCTCTGTGTAAGCCGTCACTCCGTGTCCTCAGCCGAACTTAAGTCAATAAGACAATATTATATATAATCATATATTTACACAGTAAGTAGAGTAAAACACAGTTAAATCAGTTGTATTGTGTGGTCTTATTACAATTAAACATGAATATTGTCTTTTTGAATACATTTTACAAAATTATGTAATCTAATTTATTCCTGTGATCAAAGCTGTATTTTCAGCATCATTCCTCCCGTCTTCAGAGTCACATGATCCTTCAGAAATCAATGCAGTATGCTGATTTGCTGCTCAAGAAACATTTCTGGTTATCAATGTTGAAAACAGCTGTGCTGCTTTATAATGTTTTTGCTGTTGTTGATGTTCAGGATTCTTTGATGAAATAGAATGTTTAAAAGAACAGCATTTATTTCAAATTGAGTGTTTGTAACATTCTAAAATGTCTTTACTGTCACTTTGGGAAACTTTAATATTTACTTAAAGTATCTAATTATAAAAAATAGAAAAATCTCACCGAAGTTGTCTTGTATATTAAATAATGAATATAATTCATTAGCACGATATGATAGATAATTCAGTAACTGTAATTAAGTTATTATCAATATATTATATATCAAAACATCGCAAAAAACAAACAAAGATCAGACACAAAGTGTTTAAAGCACTTTAAGCACACCTACATATTTGAGCTCAGATTATAAAAAGAAAAAATTATGTATTATCCAATTTAATGTCTTAACAGACTGAGGTGTTTGTTACTACATACCTCCTATAACTCCGCCATTTTAAAAGCTGTCTGAAAACTTTGACCAAAAGAGAAGATTCTTAAATGGACATATTTATTTCGATATTTAAGACTTTATTTTGGGTAAGTTTCACTATTTATTGTAAAATTAAGAGCTTAAATGTTTAGACTTTAGAAAGATTATAACCTGGAACTTGGATGTGGGAAATAATTACATTTAGATCCAAAAGAGAGTTTTTAGCAACACAGTGCAGATGCTACAGAACACAGATGTGCAAGATTGTGTGCTATGCTAATATATTACTTCACAGACATTACTGGCTAGTACCTTTACCACCATAATATTATATATTGACAGATTATTGCTGGTCTGTGGTTTTAAACTGCTGTATGTTTTAAAGATTTCATATTATTTTAAGGTGAGCGTAAAGGGGTGCACTACTATGAAAACAACTCAGCTTTAGTGTGACATTAATAAGTATAATTTCATAGATATTGTTAATAAAAGTTGTTCATGATAAAATTTATTAACTTAATATATTACCTAGATTATTTATTTTGCTAAATCTTTTTTTTTATTATTTTAATACATATTACAAGACATGTATTAACAGAAACGGCCTGGTTAAAATGTTTTATTTTTATTTTTTTTTGTAGTTTGAATAGCTACTACCATTCAAAAATACCCTGCGAATATCTGTGCTCCATACAGATTCACATTTTGGCGACTGTTAAAATGTTTGTGTTGAAAATGTGACTTAATAAAAGGAGCTTACTCTTATAAAATATTGTTTCTGTTAAATACATTATGGTGACAAACATGTCTGATGTTGTTCAGTGTGCTTTTAATTGTTCTGAAACTCCCAAGTATTGTAATTGTATTTTTTTTTATTAGATGTTATAATGCAGTTAAGTCAGTATACATCATTGAAACTAATCTATGTTGTGTAACTCAATTAAAGTTGTTGATGTGAAGAAAAAATAGTTTGAATGAGTTATAATTTTTGCCATTTAGAATAAAATCTAATATTTTTGTGTGAGAGATTAATCTTTTGTTTTAAAATATTTTTTTTTTGTAATTAAATCTTGTACCTTGAAATTGTCTCAATGTAGACTTTGGTGAGCTTAATAGATACATTTACCCTATTAATTTTGATATCTAGCCACTTTCAGACAACCCCCCCCCCCCCCATAGTAGAATAATGATGTGCAACTTATTTTAAAAATGAAAATTACAGGATTACATTTTAACTTGATTTATTATATCTGCCATCGTAAAAAACGGTTTCCCTCCACAGTCCGGTAATCATGCATTATTTATTATAAAACTGCATTTCTGCATTCATAAGCTACTTGTCTGAAAAATCTGAGGTGGAATATTTACAAAATTTTAGACAATATTTAAAACTGAATAAATACTCCAAAATCTGTTATTCAACAAAGAAACCAGAGAAAAACTCCCACAAGACAACAGCACAGTTCTGCCAAACTACAGCCAATACATCATCATAATCATCATCATCATCATCATCGTCGTCAATCATCATCATAACTGCTGCTGTTCTGACTGTCGAACAGACTTCCTGTCAGACGGGTTCAAACACAAACCTTTTTGATATGCTTTACAAGATCCTATTCTAAGGCACCGAACACCAAGTGATCAGTATCCAGAGTATATTACCTTGATTACAGTGCCATCCATGACACAGCAAAATCCATTTCCAATTTGGTTTTTAAGAGCTGTAATGTGTCGAACTGTTCAAACTTAAGGAGGTCTAAGCAAGTTTAGCCACTCTTCAGTGGCAGCGTAGCGAATAAAACGTCATCCCGCTTGAGCCGAGTCAAATGACGCTCCTCTCTGCTTCTCTGATTCTCGCCCCTCAGGCCGCTGGAGCCAACACTGGACCCAAACAATAGATGCCTTCCTTCACCATCCCTCCCCTCTGCCTCCTCCCTCACTAACATGTGTCAGATTTCATTTTTCAAACATGTTCTCATCTATAACAGCTAAAGACGTACAGTATGAAGTTGCCTCTCTTTTGCCTCTTTCATCTTAAAAGAATATTCTGGTTTTAATTTAAATTAAACTCAATGGACAGCATTGGTGGTGTAACTGTGACTGATTACCACAGAAAATTTCTCTCACAAAATGAGAGAAAGCTTCAACTGTGCCACGCTGCGACCCTACCTCCCTGTATATATATATATATACCCCATCAGCACCCCATCACTCTCCTTCTTGCTCAAATAGCCCTTGATGCCTTCAGTGGGACTCTACAATTTTCATAGTCATGAAAATAAAGAAAACTCTTTGAATGAGGTGTGTCCAAACTTTTGGTCTGTACTGTGTATATATATATGGGTTGCTGTGAGAATACTATATAGTAAGACTAATATGCATGTTAACACGATTTTAGTGTGTATAATTCACTCATTTAACTTCACTCAAGTTATATCCAGCTTCCCAATGCCATAAACTTTTAAAAAACTCTAAATAGCATTATTTAAACAGCTAGAACAGCATAGATACATTTTTCTCCAAAAATTGGCACCATTCCCATCAATTAAAATGACTCACTGTAACCTTGCTGTTGTTTTTTTTTTTAACATTATGTCACAAATGCCTTCAGGTTAGATATTGAACTTTTTATATTGAACTTTTACGTGGTTGAAAATGAGAATAGACTTACAGTTACAATAGAATGTACTGTATAAAGGTCCAAGATCACACAATTTTCAAACTATCAAAGCGGTACAGAGTTTTTGTCTAGTGAAAGTCTTCTGGAAAGTTGTTTTGTCAGCTGAACAGTCGGTATGTTGTTAAACAACAATACAATCCACTTAACACGCTGTACTTCCAGGTTTCCATGAACCTAACATTCACCACTTCGTTTTCATTGCTGTCAAAAAATTAAACATGGTGTCACCCTTGCTGCAGCACTCATATTTTCTTAAGAAAATTTTAAAATTGAGTTTGATTTACTATAAAAACCACTAAGACTGCTATTGCAACCAAATGAATGGAGGTTAGGTTTTAATAAGCTTGTCAATCAATGGAGAAAGTATTCGTCAGCCAGAATGTTTTAACAAGGCCTCCGTCAGCATGTTTGTCAGTCTCCTCATTCTTGTCAATCTTTACATCTTTGATGTGGTCCAGTCAAGTCAAAACATGTCAAGTTAAAGATCCTTTATAAAACAGATAGTTTTGAATCTTAAGCCCAAAGTATCCTTTGATTTTCACAAGTACGTTATCGTACATGTACAGAACATGTGGCATTCATTTCCTTATCAGTATGGCACTCCTGTACTGTACACACAAAGCCTGATTTGTCTAACTCTGAGTCCTTTGCAAGCGCCGCTCATGTGGGATTCACAATTTTGTCTTGAAAGTTTGTTAACACAGGGAGGTGTACAACATGTAAATGGTAAACAACAAACACAACTAAGGAAACAGCACACAGCAGAGAGTGCACTTACCCGGCCGAGATCAGACACTGCTTGTGTTTTTTGTAACTTGCAACTTGTAAAATTAGGAAAAGAAAAGTGAGAGCCAAAAAAAAAGTGATCTCTCTCTCTCTCTCTCTCTCTCTCTCTCTCTCTCGCTCTCTCTCTGTCGTTAGAAGCAGAGCGCGCAGACTCAGAGTTAATGCAAGTGCAAGCATGGTGATAATGTTTTCTATGACACTCAAATTGCGTCAAAGCATATTTTAGGTTGATACAGCTAGCACGCATGTGCAGTCTCGAGCGCGTTTCATGTTTCTATGGCAACCAGTGAGGGACACTTCGACCGCAAAATCGCGCTTTTCAATAATTTTTTATAATAATAAAAAATGAACCGTTTAATCTTAAAGATTTAGAGCCCGACCGATATTATCGGCCGATATGAGCTTATTGCATTTAAATCGGCATCTGCGTTTATAACGGCCGATGAAACATGAGAAACATAGTCTCATGCTTCACTCATGTGAAATGATTTAGTTCATACACTGTAAGTTATATAAAAACGGTGTGGTAGTTCTAGCTAACGGTCCTATCATTATCATTTCTAAATATTCTGTAACATCACTTACAGCCGCTAATGCATTGCTATATTAGATTAGCCACAAAGCTAATACCATGTTTATCAGTCGAAGAGCGCGAACGTAAATAAGAGGTCAAACGATTGTATAACGTTTGCATTTAACTTATTCTAAATATATCTGCATTGTTTCCCACATAATGACCGCGTAACTGTGGCAGGGGTGTGCGTGTAGTCAATGACTAGAAGTTATGTACAGCATGCCTCGAAAAAACAACAACTGTTAAGTTATTCTAACGCTAATATGGCTTCCTTTTTAGCAGGCCCCTTAAATGCTTGTTATTAACTTGTTTGAAGGTGGTTCTTCTCAAAATTGACAGCGGTGTGTTCATGACACTAACGTTAACCATTCAACTTCGAATTGATTCTGTGATCTTCCGGTAACAGTAGGCTAACTTTACGTTCGCCAGCGCATGACGATGTTTTGATTCAGACTGCACAAAGAGAAGAGTAGATATACGGGTCCGTTGTGAATGTGTCTGTGAGAGCAAATATAGTGTAGTTACAGTAACTACAGTAGGTGCGTCAGAAATGATTAAACCAGAGGGGACATGTAAATAAATGTGAGCTGAACAAGCGCTTTTTTTTCTTTTCTTTTTTACAGATTGTTTCAAAGCAGCTTTACAGACATAACAGGAAAATGTTGTAATAATATTGTTAAATACAAGTAGGTAATAGGTAATACCTATTGTAGAGCTGTAATTGGGCCTTAAAAGTTAGGCCCGACAGGACCCGAGCCCGACAGGTTTCGGCCCGAGCCCGACAAGTACATTTTGATTGACAGCTTTTTTAAAGCCCGAACCTGTTTACAGCCCGACATTATTCAAAATGTCCGCACGCACACAGCTCTTTTGCCTTTTGCCAACAATGAGCAATTTATTCATGTTCTAACATAATTTACTCATAACTAACGTAGACTAGACCACTTGGAAGTTGGAATAAAGAAATAAAATAAGTCCTCTGTGACATCATAACATCTCAGCATTCTAGACATAGGCTCTTTAGCCTATAAATAGACCAACGCACCAATAAAAACGAGTCATTTAAAAAAAAATTAAATTAAGATAAATTTTAAATTAAGATGGGTATTTGGCAATAACGAAATTAAGATAAAGGCTCCGCCGGATTTGCTTTATTTAATAAAAGAATAATGCCAACATTAGCGTAAATACTCTGTCAACATTATGCATTTAAGACTCAATGAATATTTAGTTATCATTTGAAAAACCTTTACTCACAGAGATTAGGCTAGGTCTACATGTTTTTGTGGAGGAAAATGATTGAATCCACTGTAGATGTCTTCAGTGTGTTCCTGCGCTCACTGATGGTGCGTCATTATTCACTCATTATTCTCATTATAAGCATGGTCAAAAATTTTCACACCTCAGACTTTGCTTTAGTTGCTGGTGCAACCAAAACGTAATCACCAGAGGCAACCTCCGTTACACCTGCTCAGTATTCATTTTCGCATCTTTCTCGCGCTAATCGAAACACATCACATGACCGCTCGTTTACCTCGCAAATCGGAGCGCAAGCCCGAGCCCGGCCCGAGCCTGCGTAAGATGATAGAAATTAAGCCCGAACCCATCCCGTCGGGTTCGGGCAAAGATCTTCAGCTCTAACCTATTGCTAGACAAAAAAATATAAATAATAATATATATAATTTTTGCCTATGTAGGAGATCCCTGTTTATTAGGGCCCGAGCACCGAAGGTGTGAGGACCCTATTGTATCTGCTCTGTTTATTATTATTATTACGGTACCAAATGAATTGCCTTTTTGAAGGCCTAAACATACTCAAAAAGTCAGGAAATTTGCACACACCTCCGAACTGGCGAAAATTTATGTCTGATATGGGTTTCAGAAGTGGGCGTGGCAAAATGGCTCGACAGCGCCACCTATACACGTTCAGCGGTGTGCGCCTAAAGCTATGTTTAATGTACATGTATGAAAATCGGTACACACATGTAACACACCAAGACCTACAAAAAAGACTCTTGGAGCAAAATTCTAAACCCAACAGGAAGTCAGATATTTTTTATTTTATGAGCAAATTTTGTGTCATTTTTGCCATTTCCATGCGTTGTATTTGAACAAACTCCTCCTAGAGATTTATTCAGATCAACACCAAATTTGATATGTCTGATCTAACGGCCTTTGCGATGTTAAATTGCGAAGATCTTGAGTTTTTGTCAAAGGGCGTGTCCGTGGCGGCCTGACGAATTTCAATGATTCGCCATGAAAAATGAAGTTGCTATAACTCAGACATACAATGTCCAATCTGCCCCAAACTTCACATGGTTGATAAGACTCTGGACCTGAACAGATTGTCATGCCCATATTCAGTTATACTCCTAGCACCACCTATTGGCAACAGGAAGTGTCATATTTTACGCTGCGAGGAACTACTCCTAGAAATTTTATGACATTAATGTCTATTTTGTGATCAGTCTAATCTAAAAGCCTGTGCAATGTAAAATTGTGAAGATCTTGAGTTTTCGTTAAAGGGCGTGTCCATGACGCCATGACAAAGTTCGATGTCTCACCATGGGAATGAAAGATGTTATAACTCAGGCATAAAATGTCCAATCTTCCCCAAACTTCACTTGTTTGATCAGAGTCCTGACCTGAACACATCTGAAGGACAATATTCCATCGGGTGTGGTAAAATGGTTCGATAGCGCCACCTATACACTTTGAACAGAGTGCGCCTCGTGTTATGTTTCACGTGCATGTACGAAAATCGGTACAAACATGTAACACACCAATACCTACAAAAAAGTCTCTTGGTACGAAATCCGAATCCCAACAGGAAGTCGGTTATTTAGAATTTTCTCTGCAAAATTGGCCTTGTTTTGGTCATTTTCAGGGGTTGTACTTTAACGAACTCCTCCTACAGATTTATTCAGATCAACACCAAACTTGGTCAGTTAAATCTAAAGGCCTTTGCGATGTTAAATTGCGAAGAACTTGAGGTTTCGTTAAAGGGCGTGTCCATGGCGGCCTGACAAATTTCGATGTTTCGCCATGAAAAAGGAAGTTGCGGTAACTCACACATACAATGTCCAAAATGCCCCAAACTTCACATGTTAGATAAGACTTCTGCCCTTAACAGATCTACATGCCCATATTCAGTCATAGTCATAGCGCCACCTGCTGGCAACAGGAAGATTGGAACTGTACATGAAATATACTTTGATATATTCCACTTATATTTATGACTTTAAATGAATATTTCTCACCGTTCACCTTTTTAGTAATGCCACTCGCTGGTGGGGAGCCCGGGTGCGAGGGCCAGTTCATCGCTGCTTGCAGCTTTAATTCTTCTTCTTCTTCTTCTTCTTCTTCTTCTTCTCCCGAATGAATCGCATTTTTGAGGGCTTTAACATGCTCAACAGCGTATCATGAAAAAAAGTCATGAAACTTTGCACACACGTCAAACCTGATGAAAATTTTCGTCTGATATAGGATTCAGAAGAGGGTGTGGCAAAATGGCTCGACAGCGCCATCTATACTAAGAAAATCAACAGCCTTCCAGCTATGTTTCACGTACATGCACGAAAATTGGCACACATATGTAACACACCAATACCTACAAAAAAGACTCTTGGACCAAAATTCTAAACCCAACAGGAAGTCGGTTATTTTTTATATTATGAGCAAATTTTGTGTAATTTTGGTCATTTCCATGTGTTGTATTTTAATGAACTCCTCCTAGAGATTTCTTCAATTCAACACCAAATTTAATATGCCTAATCTAAAGTCCTTTGCGATGTTAAATTGCGAAGATCTTGAGTTTTCGTTGAAGGGCGTGTCCGTGGCGGCCTGGCGAATTTAGATGATTCGCCACGAAAAATGAAGTTGCTATAACTCACACATACAATGTCCAATCTGCCCCAAACTTCACATGTTTGATGAAACTCTGAACCTGAACAGATTGACATGCCCATATTCAGTTATAGTCATAGCGCCACCTATTGGCAACAGGAAGTGTCATATTTTACGCTGTGACGAACTACTCCTAGAAATTTTTTGACATCAATGTCTTTTTTGTGGTCAGTCTAATCTAAAGGCCTGTGCGATGTTCAGTTGTGAAGATCTTGAGTTTTCGTTAAAAGGCGTGTCCACGGCGCCATGGCGAAGTTCGATGTCTCGCCATGTGAATAAAAGATGTTATAACTCAGGCATAAAATGTCCGATATTCCCCAAACTTCACATGTGTGATAAGAGTCCTGACCTGAACAGATCTGCAGGCCAATATTCCACCGGGTGTGGCAGAATGGCTCGATAGCGCCACCTATACACATTCAACGGAGTGTGTCTCGAGCTATGTTTCACGTACATGTACAAAAATTGGTACACACATGTAACTCACCAATATCTACAAAAAAGTCTCTTGGTACGAAATCCGAATCCCAACAGGAAGTCAGTTATTTTGAATTTTCCCTGCAAAATTGGTGTTGTTTTTGCCATTTTCAGGGGTTGTACTTTAACGAACTCCTCCTAGAGATTTATTCAGATCAACACCAAACTTGGTCAGTGTAATCTAAAGCCATTTGCGATGTTAAATTGCGAAGGACTTGAGGTTTTGTTAAAGGGCGTGTCCATGGTGGCCTGACAAATTTCGATGTTTCGCCATGAAGAAGGAAGTTGCTGTAACTCAGACATACAATGTCCAATCTGCCCCAATCTTCACATGTTGGATGAGACTCTTGACCTGAACAGATCTACATGCCCATATTCAGTTATAGTCATAGCGCCACCTATTGGCAACAGGAAGTGACATATTTTACACTGTGACAGACTATTTCTAGAAATTTTATGACATCAATGTCTTTTTTGTGGTCAGTCTAATCTAAAGACCTGTGTGATGTTTAGTTGTGAAGATCTTGAGTTTTTGTTAAAAGGCGTGTCCATGGCGCCGTGACGAAGTTCGATGTCTCGCCATGGGAATAAGAGATGTTATAACTCAGGCATAAAATGTCCAATCTTGATCAAACTTCACATGTGTGATAAGGGTCCTGGTCTGAACAGATCTGAAGGACAATATTCCATCGGGTGTGGCAAAATGGCTCGATAGCGCCACCTATGCATTTTCAATGGAGTGCGTATTCACTTTCAACGTAGTGCGTCTCGAGCTATGTTTCATGAACATGTACAAAAATCGGTACACACATGTAACACACCAATATCTACGAAAAAGTCTCTTGGTACGAAATCCGAATCCCAACAGGAAGTCAGTTATTTAGAATTTTCTCTGCAAAATTGGCGTTGTTTTTACCATTTTCAGGGGTTGTACTTTAACAAACTCCTCCTAGAGATGTATTCATATCAACACCAAACTTGGTCAGTTAAATCTTAAGGCCTTTGAGATGTTAAATGGTGAAGATCTTCGCTGCTTGCAGCTTTAATTATTATTATAATTCTAATGATGACATGAGTAATGATACATGGTGATATTATTAATACACATGCTTATTCTTTCTGTCTCTCTTCAGATGGCTGAAAAAGGTGAATGCTGTAGCAGCAAAGTGTGAGACTACTTCTGCAAATACTTTAACTTTAGTATTATAATTTATTTACAGTACACACACACAGACTGTTAAAACCAGCTTAAACTGGAAGAAAGTAAAAGTGTTAAATGTTTAAAACCAGACTGTTTTTGATAATTAAAAAATATATACTTTTGATATGCAATTGTTTTTTTAACATAATCCCTTCTGGAAAATGTTTTTTACAGCCCACATACATAGAACAGGCAGATATTTTACTACTGAATGTTGTGTAAGTGCAGTTTATAGGAAATGGGTCTAATATCCAGTTTATTTTCAAAATCAAAATATCGGCTTATAAATCGGCTCTTTTAGAGTTAACTCGAGTCAAAATGTACATGTGCACAGTTGCATTTGTCATCTGTCACCGTGACATCAAGTGGACTTTTGAAGCTGAAATAATGAGTGGATTCAGCTTGGACTTGGAATAACGAGAGGAATAACATGGATAACTTTCTTGTCGGAGGATTGTAATGCATCAAAGGCAGTCAGGTACAAGGAAGAGAGACTACGTCTCCCTAAATTAGGTAAGACAAAAAGATGTATTTTTTGCAACAGGTTTATTGACTGTAATAGCAATTTAAGGTGGAATGTGTGACAATCGGGTCCAGGCGGGTCTGTGTCTTCTCGGCGGGTTCAGGTCCAGCTTTCAAATAATCACTTTAATTGAGCTTGCGCTCAGAATTACGTATAAGGTTAGCTTTGCGCATGTGCTGCTCAGAAGTGATGCACGTGGAAACGTAGCGAAAAAGAACAAAACATCGGTCACTAATTAGATAAACAAAACAAAGATTTGTTGGAGGATTTTGATATAAACCAAGAGGTGACTGGTTTACCTTTGCTAAAGTAAGGAAACTTTGCTTCTTTTGATCCTGTAAACAAAAGTTGGTTTCCACGAGACTCACTGGCGCATGCGCAATGCTGACCTCATACATAATTTTCATGGAACTGCTTCCGTTTTACAACATTTTTCGCAAGCTATATTAAAATAATTATTACATTTTAAATATGGATATTTTTTATGAAGTGCATTGATTCACTACAGGCCTTTGTTCACCTCACGGAGCCATTTGAGACACTTTTTTTTTTTTTTATGGAACGGTGCTTTTTATTAGGGGTGCTCCGATCGTTATGCGCATCTCGTCAGCAAAGCCGGTTCTCTAATCAGCTGTTAATCCCATCAGGTGCGTGATTTCACATAGAGCAGCTGTTACTACACAGAGCCGTTGTTAACTGAGAAGATGCGCCAAAAAACGCTGAAAATGAAGTGGATTTGCGCATCTTCTCTATTAACAACGGCTCTGCGTAGTAACAGCTGACATCTTTGCCATTTCAAATCTTGAAGCAACGCAATACCCGCTGACTGCAATGATAGAGCTTGAAAGATAAAAGATCATTTTTAATATAACTCTTATCTGAAAGAAGAAAGTCATATACACCTAGGATGCCTCGGGGTGAGTAAAATGTAGCCTTAATTTCATTTTTTGGGTGAACTAACCCTTTGAATAAACAGTTTTGTATTTCTCTGTTGTTTTTAATCCAACTATAATGTCATTCACAATGCTTCATGGGATTGTGGTTCTTTCCATCACTAAGGTCATTTTGTCAGGTTTTCATCTACTTATTTTGCTTCAAATCAAAGTATGTAATGTTTTGATAGTCCTTGTAGCTAGTTCATGGCTTAAAACATTTTATTATAATTAAAAAAATTCTAAACCCTATGGGAAAAAATGAATGGGAAATTGGGCACTAAAGCACTCTATACTGATATGCAAATTCCCTGTGTTACTTCAGTCATGCTTTTGAAGTACATAATGATAATAATAAATATAATGCAGTATAAACAGCATTCTTTGCTAAAGAGTTGCATGAGTTATGGAGGGATATGGTTTTAGAAACAGATGGAGATTTTCACGATGGCAGCAGTTAGCGGTTGAGTAATGGCTGCTTGACTCTCCATGTGTTATTCAGCTACCATCATCCTGCCAGACTCTTATAATTACCAGGAGGTCACTGGTAACTCAATCAAAATCTCACAAGAGCTGGACAACCTCCATCACAACTGTCTTGGACAACATCTAACTCGTCATGCGTGTCTGCTGGAGTACATGATGAATGCTCACCCTCTCGCTCTCTCTCTCTCTCTGTCTGCTTCTGCTCAGCTGGCACGCTTTCTGGGACCAGTCTATTCATAGACATCTCATAATACTGGCACACACGATCACCATCTAGCTAAATCACACCTAATTAAGTCACAACAATAAGGTGTTTAGGTGTGTTTTTAAATTAAATTTGGTGCTGAATGTAATGCAATGACTTTGCATTAATTTAAGTTCATGCTAATAAATTTATGGTTAGAAATCCCTTTTCCTTTGTTTCTTCCTCAAAGTGTTAATTCAACAAGAGTGTGTTGTTCATGCTAAAAAGGCCGGGTTGCCCACCAGAGTCATAATTACTATTAGCTACTGTTTTACTTTTAATAAATTCAACCTTGGTGAGAATAAGAGATTTCTTTCAAAAACAAATCGTACTGACCAGAAAAAAAAGCTCAAAAAAAGTAGTTCCTGGAAATGCCATTGACTTAGAAAACTGCCAAACTACTGTCCCACTGATAAAATGCTACTAGTACAGTAAGCATTGCTGCGTTTAGAAGTTACTCCCCAACACTGACCTTAACCTAAACATGTGATGTAATGAAGGGAAATGAGAGCGAGTGAATGAGGGCAAGTCAATGACTAAATCAAGTAGAAAGAGTAGGGAGACAGAAGAGGACAACTCTTGAGAGAGGAGGGGAAGTGTGGGAGTCGGGTGGCTCTATTCCTGCAGTCCTGGCAGCAGAAGGACCTGAAAGGACTGATCTTATTAGCCTGACGAGACAGATTAGGACACGAAACAGAGGGCAGATGGGTGGACGTGTGGGAAAGAGTCTGTGAAGAAAAGAACGAGGCAGAACGGGTCGAATATGTGACCCTGTTCCACAAAACCAGTCTTAAGTGTCAATTTTTTCAAAACTGAGGTATATACATCACATGAAAGCTGAATAAATAAGCTTTCCATTGATGTATGGTTTATTAGTTTATTAAAATCTGGAATCTGAGGGTGAAATCACCTTTGAAGTTGTCCAAATTAAGCTCTTAGCAAAAAAGTTTTGACATATTTACTCTCTCTACTATAGGAGAGGAAGAATTGTATAGACTTGTTAAATCATCTAAACCAACAACATGTATGTTAGACCCTATACCATCTAAGCTCTTAAAAGAGGTGCTTCCAGAAGTCATAGGTCCTCTTCTGACTATTATTAATTCCTCATTGTCATTAGGACATGTCCCCAAAACCTTCAAACTGGCTGTTATTAAGCCTCTCATAAAAAAAAAAATAAAAAAAAAAAAAAACTTGACCCCAAAGAACTTGTTAATTATAGACCAATCTCGAATCTCCCTTTTCTGTCCAAGATACTAGAAAAGGTGGTATCCTCACAATTATATTCCTTCTTAGAGAAAAATGGTATATGTGAAGATTTCCAGTTAGGATTAAGACCGTATCATAGTACTGAGACTGCTCTCCTTAGAGTTACAAATGACCTGCTCTTATCATCTGATCGTGGGTGTATCTCTCTATTAGTTTTATTGGATCTTAGTGTGCGTTTGACACAATTGACCACAGCATTCTTTTGCATAGACTTGAACACTTTGTTGGCATCAGTGGAAGTGCATTAGCATGGTTTAAATCATACTTATATGACCGCCATCAGTTCGTAGCAGTGAATGACGATGTATCACCTCGATCACAAGTGCAGTATGGAGTACCTCAAGGCTCAGTACTAGGGCCTCTACTCTTCATGCTTTATATGTTACCCTTGGGAGATATCATCAGGAAACATGGTGTTAGCTTTCACTGTTATGCTGATGATACTCAGCTCTATATTTTCTCGCAGCCCGGTGAAACACACCAATTTGAAAAACTAATGGAATGCATAGTCGATATAAAAAACTGGATGACGAGTAATTTCTTACTGCTAAATTCAGAAAAAACAGAGGTGTTAATTATAGGGCCTAAAAACTCTGCTTGTAACAACCTAAAACACTGTCTAAGGCTTGATGGTTGCTCTGTCAATTCTTCGTCATCAGTTAGGAACCTAGGGGTGCTATTTGATAGAAATCTTTCCTTAGAAAGCCACATTTCTAGCATTTGTAAAACTGCATTTTTCCATCTCAAAAATATATCTAAATTACGGCCTATGCTCTCAATGTCAAATGCAGAAATGTTAATCCATGCATTTATGACTTCAAGGTTAGACTATTGTAATGCTTTATTGGGTGGTTGTTCTGCACACTTAGTAAACAAACTACAGCTAGTCCAAAATGCAGCAGCAAGAGTTCTTACTAGAACCAGGAAGTATGACCATATTAGCCCGGTCCTGTCCACACTGCACTGGCTCCCTATCAAACATCGTATAGATTTTAAAATATTGCTTATTACTTATAAAGCCCTGAATGGTTTAGCATCTCAGTATTTGAATGAGCTCCTTTTACATTATACTCCTCTACGTCCGCTACGTTCTCAAAACTCAGGCAATTTGATAATACCTAGAATATCAAAATCAACTGCGGGCGGCAGATCCTTTTCCTATTTGGCGCCTAAACTCTGGAATAACCTACCTAACATTGTTCGGGAGGCAGACACACTCTTGCAGTTTAAATCTAGATTAAAGACCCATCTCTTTAACCTGGCTTACACATAACATACTAATATGCTTTTAATATCCAAATCCGTTAAAGGATTTTTAGGCTGCATTAATTAGGTAAACCGGAACCGGAAACACTTCCCATAACACCCTATGTATTTGCTACATCATTAGAAGAATGGCATCTATGCTAATATTTGTCTGTTTCTCTCTTGTTCCGAGGTCACCGTAGCCACCAGATCCAGTCTGTGTCCAGATCAGGGGGTCACTGCAGTCACCCGGATCCAGTACGTATCCAGATCAGATGGTGGATCAGCACCTAGAAAGGACCTCTACAGCCCTGAAAGACAGCGGAGACCAGGACAACTAGAGCCCCAGACACAGATCCCCAGTAAAGACCTTGTCTCAGAGGACCACCAGGACAAGACCACAGGAAACAGATGATTCTTCTGCACAGTCTGACTTTGCTGCAGTTTGGAATTGAACTACTGGTTTCGTCTGGTCAGAGGAGAACTGGCCCCCCAACTGAGCCTGGTTTCTCCCAAGGTTTTTTTCTTTATTCTGTCACCAATGGAGTTTCGGTTCCTTGCCGCTGTTGCCTCTGGCTTGCTTAGTTGGGGTCACTTCATCTACAGCGATATCATTGACTTGATTGCAAATAAATGCACAGACACTATTTAACTGAACAGAGATGACATCACTGAATTCAATGATGAACTGCCTTAACTATCATTTTGCATTATTGAGACACTGTTTTCCAAATGAATGTTGTTCAGTGCTTTGACGCAATGTATTTTGTTTAAAGCACTATATAAATAAAGGTGATTGATTGATATTTACAGTAAGGGCAAATTTCCCTTACTGTAAATATCAATCAATCACCTTTATTTATATAGTGCTTTAAACAAATGTCTTCACGGAACATGATCTTTACTTAATATCCTAATGATTTTTGGCGTACAAGGAAAAATTATAATTGCAACCCATGCAGGGTTTGTTTTTTTTTTTTGTTTTTTTGACTATTGCACCTTAAGACTGGTTTTGTGCTCCAGGGTCACAAATTAACAAAATAAAAGTTGCAGTGATGGACAGTAGCAAATAATGCTGATTTTTGCATGATGCTCCTGAGCTTGTTGAGCACAATCTGAATACTTCACAAAGATTAAAGCAGCACATAATCAGATTGGAGCCATGTCATTGCACTTCTAGATGTGATTGCTTCTGTTTACTAGATTAGTTTGTGGTCAAATGAAGAGTGATTGACTGGAATAATGGGCAAAAGATTAGATTTCACCTCATGTTGATGTATGACTCTGGACAGAACCGCAGGCGTGAGATTGAAGAGCGCAGGTACAGGATTTATGGCTACTTTCTGTTCTGCTCATTTAGACCGAGACCAACAGAGCCGTCTCACTAATTTAATCTGATCTGATGCACACACATTTATTCACCTAGCAGTATAAACTCCTGATACATCCCCTAAAGAGAGGCATGTGTGTGTATTTATATAGTAGGCCATTTTTTATGTACTATATGGCATCCTCAAACTTGAAAATGTAGGGAACTTTGTATGAGTTCAGTGAAAAAACATTAGCCGATTATTGAAGGCATTCCATCTCGAAAAAATATATCTGAATTTTAATCCCCAGATTATTTTACTGACTTTATTGTGGTTCCACATTTGATGCACTACCAAATGTCATGTGAAATTATGTATTAAGCAAACCTGCAAAATAAATTATTTAGTTTTTTCATCTGAATGATACAAACCCAAAAGACTATCATTTTGCACTTGATGCACATGCTATCATGTTTGCTGCCAGGGCCTCAATGAGGAAATACCATAGACTTCATGCTATTTTATGTAAATATAATAATGCCAGACTAATCCTACTCCAAAGTAGTGTTATTTTAGTAATAATTTTATGCATTATTGTTCTTCATTAATATTTTAATCATCTTTCATTTTTATATTTTTTTATTTTTATTATAATTTTACGTTAAGTGATTATACGTTTGTCATTTTCTTTGAGTTTTTAATATTTAGCTTCAATTAATTTTTATTTCAGTTTTAGTAATTTTAGTACTTCAACTTGCCAAGACAATACATATAATTTCCTAAGTTTAATTAATTTTTGTTATTTAATATCTATATTTTATTTCAGATATATTTCAATTGCTTAAAATTATTTTCGTTAGCCTTAGTTTGTCAACTTCGTGAGCCATTTTTACATTTTGTTTATTTATATTGGTTTATTTTAAACCATTTAAAAAAAGTTCTTTCAAAAATTTTCCTTCAATGTACAGCTATGTAAACACACTCACACACACACACACACACACACACACACACACAGGAATGCCTCATGTCCTTTAGCATTTGTTCCAGGTCATTGTCTGGCTTCTTAACACAACGGCTGAAACATAATGGTTGCAAAACGGACTCAAAATTGTTTACAATTCAAAAGTAGAATTCTTGGAATAGTTATTAAAAACAACAACAACAACAACAACAAAAACAACACATTGTGTATAATACCATACATTCACAAGTCTGTCTGTAAAATTTTGCAGCTGCCAGCAAAGAAAGTGAACAGCGTCTTGTAAACAGCCAAGAGAGCATATTTACCAGCTGACTCCAAACGATCTGGATTGTTTAAATGTGAATAATGTTGGAGTCATAAACTCATTCCCAGAAATAACAATCAAGAATCCTGCAATATTATAGTGCGATCAGCATTAGAGAGCAGAAAACACAAACACACACTGCAGCTACACTAAAGCTCTTCATCCTTCATCTGATGGCTCGTCTAATGGTGTAAAAGTGAAGTGTGGTCAGTGTAAACACACTGCGACTCTCATTACCTGCTCTGGAAATATGATTAGACGTCTCACGTTACACACACGTCTCGCGTCCCAGGTCTCACTCACCGCACACACACACACGTATCTGGTCCTGACAGACTGCACTTTATCAGGGCCATTTTCCCTCCTTTCCTTTTCCGCAAAGTAATTTCAAAACAAAAGTATAACTAAAACAATAATCCAAAGTGTTATGTCTGAGGATGTTATGTTTCCGTCTGTACACTCTCAGGCTTGAGACAAATGTCCTTCAGAAGTAAGTCAAGGGTCGGATCCTGTGGTGCTCATATCGAACGTGTTGCTTTGAATCTGGCTCGCATCATTTTCATTTCAAGTGACAAAAAATACAGTAAAAAGGAGGACATGGGAGTTCTTTCTGGGTCTTTCCTCAAGTTTTAGCACGGCGGTCTTACCTCCATCCATGCATGCGGAAGCCAGGACACTGTTCTGCACAGCGCAAACATGGCTGTCCCTGGTCCGGATCCTCCGCCTCTGTCTGCGACACACAATAACACACACGGTCAAAACTATTTAATAATGTGCATCGTATTTTACTGCAGGTTATATTAATCTGCATTTCGAAATAAATTGGAAATAAAATTTGATCTGAACTAATGGGGCAATGACATGACACCATTTAACAACAACAAAAGAAATGCATTTTGGAGGCACGTTTTTGATACTGTTATCATGTTTGTGTCATAATAACACAAATTGGTGAGAATAAAAAGACCTCCTGCGCATGCATATTACATGCTCAGTTTGTAGGTATGTGTGCAATACTGTAGTAGGGATTCTGAAGTATTGATATAATAACAATTTCCATACTACAGTGATTTTTTTTTTTTACCAGTGATTTTAACAAAAAAGTTAATGTGTGAAGTATGCATTAAATAGGTCAAAACAGAGCTGCATTTCCCTAGAGTTTCATAAGAAACCATAGCATTTGTAGATTTCCATGGTTTCCACTACAGTAAATATATTTCATAACATAAATATAACCTAATAAGTTGCAATTAAAGCGTATTGAATGCTAAAATGTGTTTCAAATATAATGTTAAGTGGGTATCATTAGCCATTTTACTCTTACTATCAATTTAAAAGTTCAGTTTAAAAGTATCGTATATCGATATCGACGATAGTGATACTGATACTGGCCTTTAAAAATATTGGTATGGTGTCGGAAAACAAAATAAGTGGTGTCCCCAATCCCTAGTAGTGTTTCTTTACAAAGTGACATCGCCAACTGCTGGCATGGCTTGTATAATACAGCGTTTTAGTTTTTGCAGTTTTATCTGAGAGAATGGGGATCATTTTCACAACGTTCGTTGACTGTGCGCAAAACTTTTAAAAACACAAATGAAAAACCTTTTTTAGTACATTGTTAGCTACATTGTAAACTTACCATAATAAACAAACAGTGCGATTCAACAACAACAAGCAATGATACTGTAAACGTCACATATGTGTAAATGTGTACAGCAGTTAACGTCAATAAACTAAGGTTAGCAGGTTAGCAGGTGTGTAGTATAAATGCATTCCTGGACTCGCTACATCCACCCAGCTGACACGGTCCACTGATATGTGTTTTCTGACCTGTAACGTATTAACAATCTAGAAAATAATTCATTCAGGTGTTGTTAAAGGGATAGTAGTATATAATATCCTTAACAGGATTGTTCTGTTTCTCTATGTCTGCAACACTGACTGCTCCAACAAAACACAGCAGCAAAATGTTGAAGAGCAACTCTGGGTTAAGTACAAATCTAGATGTTTCTACTGTACAACTTTATATCAGGCTTAGTTTAGCCTCGAGGTCTTCTACTTTTTTGTGGGAACAAATAAAGCAATAAAACTGAAAACTTGTTCTTCAAAACCTGCGAGTGACGTGGTTAAGGTGTTTGTAATCTTTGGTGTACCTATATATGGCAACAGCAACACCACAGCCAAAAAACTAAAGCTCCTGGCCTGCTCTCTCACACACACACGGAGCAGGAACCAGCGAGAAAGTGAAAACCAGTTTGTAAACAAGACAAAAAGAGAAAAATATATACAAGTCTTATAAGCATGCTAGCAGCTTTTTGCCCATCAGCTGGAAATCAAACTTTTAAAGATGTCATGTATTAACATGTTGGATTATATATTTATATTAGAGTTTACAGTGTATATCATACTATCACAATACAAAAATACAATTTGCAGAGGCCTCAAAAATGTTAATTTTCTTTCAGGAGAAAGACAACCTGCAAAACATGGGTTTGCACAAAAAAACGACAATGCACTTAATTTCAGAAAACAAGCTTTTAACATTTTTAAGTACAACATGAAAATGAAACATGAAACACAATAATACACTTTTTTTTAAATAAACCTAATATGAATTTCGTGGTCAAGATTTATGCCAACAAGAAGCACCAATAAGCTTTGTGCACTATGATTGAGCGAGTGTGAGAGATCCTGTGCAAGGAACGAGAGATCTCTGGAAACACACGTGCTGAAACCAACACTCGCTGTAAGATCAGTGAACTCTAACACTTCACTGAACCGAGACCATTCACTACTGAGAGAGAGGGGACAGGATCTTTGGGTGACGTTTCTTTGCTGAATAGTTAATTGCATTAGCTGATTTAACACGAAAGAATAGGAAAGAAGGAAAGGGGATGAAAAGAAAAACTAAATCACACAAACGTTTTTCCTGTGTCGCCTTGTACAGACACAGCCGTAGATAAGTCTTGTGAAAAACAAAACTGCCATATTCAGAGCATCAAACTGGTAATGGTTATAAAGAAGAAAACCTGCCATACAGGTCCAGAAATTTGATTAAAAGTACTATCATGGATCGAAAAACTAAAGGCCGCGTCATATAGCAGTATATATGACAACAGTGAATGTTTACAAGTGGGTTTGAAAAAGACATGAACATGTTTTATTTATTTGCTTTTGTATTTGAGTTTTATTTATAACATTTATTTTATTGAAAACATCAATAACATTCACTGTATACTTAATACAGTAAATACTTTATCTTAAGCAAGAAATCAGTTGTACGAGAACTGGCAAAGTATCCAAAGTAATGCAAATAACAAAAACTATCAAATGTACTCTAACATGTAAAGTAACAACAAAAACAAGGAAAGTAATACAAATATAACAGTAATAATGTTAATTTGCAAAGTCATTTGTTTTAATTTGTCTAACCAGGGCTACAAAAAGTCCTCAAAACAAAGTTTTTAGGTTTTTCGAGTACATTATGTGACACAGGTAAAGTAAGCAACAAAAGTAATGCAAGTACACAAAGTAATAGAAGAAATGCAAATAAAGAAAGTGAAACTAGTAATGTAAGTAACAAAAGTGCCACAAGTAAATCATGTAAAGTAATGAAAGTAAAGCAAGTAACAACAGTGTCAAAAAATAACACTAGTAACTGTACAGATACTAAAGTAGATGCACCGATGTGACATTTCTCAGCTGATACTGATAGACGATTATTCAGATTGATATCTGTCGATGCCAATACGATTTTTGGTTTTCTTAAGGAAAAAAGCCCTCTCCAAACTAATACTGTAGACTACACAGAACCCTCTCGTTTGGTAAATTAGAGATTAAAACCAACTACAACACTATTATATTCCAAGATATTTAGTTATTAATTATTATTAAGTTATTTTCAAATATAATAATCACACTCAAATATAAATTAAATGTATGCATTTAGCAGACGCTTTTATCCAAAGCGACTTACATTGCATTCAGGCTAACAATTTTTTTCCTAACATGTGTTCCCCGGGATTCGAACCCCCAACCTTGCGCTTTAATGGGAAGATGTCTGTGAATAAATAAAACTCAGAACCTAAAGAACTTTGTTCTCTCCACTTTAGCGATGATGACTTTGAGGCTTTTAGTAGACCACAGCTACAGAAAGAGCTTACAGGTGACAATGGCTATGGAGTCGGTTCAATGCCACATATACTTGCAAAAGAAGTGAAGTACCACAAAAGAAAAGTTTTTTAAACTAAAATGAAGTATTGCAAGAAAACAACAAATTGCTAAATATAAATGAAACAAAAGCAATGATTTGCTTGATTGATTTGATTTATTTGCAACGTTGCTTTTATTTTGCGTTTCAGTCAAGTGTGAGCTTACGATACCGTCAAATTAAAGTGTCAAAACGGCATTTAATGTTTCAATTTTGTGATAATTTCACGATACTGATTATTGGCCGACATCTCTAAACTAAAGTTTTATAAGGAAAGTAAAACAAGTAACAATATTGTTAAAAATAACACAAGTAATGCAAGTTTATAAAGGAAACTAGGATAAGAAATGTAACGCAAGAAACAAACATGCTAAAAGTGACAAGTAATGCAAGTATCTGAAGTAAAGAAAGTAACAAAAGTATAAGAAAAACAGTGCTGAAATTAACGCAATTATGTAAATTAAGTCAAGCTACAAAATAAAATAATAACAAAAGTAGCTAAGTATAAAAATAAACTTAAGTAAATGTTAAGTAAATAAAAATGCAAGTAAAGGAAGTACAAAGAGTAAAGCAAGTAAGAAAAGCAACAGATAAACTACTTTCATGAAGACAAAACAATGACTTGCTAACCAGTGAGAGTGAGGTTATTGTGCAGATTAATGTGTGGATGTGCCTGCACTGTAAAGATAGCGTGAAAGACTGAATTGATGACATGCACAGTGTGTGTGGAGAAACATACTACGTTCATGTAGAAAACTGGTGTCTGAGTCACCTTTGTGTCCCGTCTCTGACGGTGAGACAGGATGCCCTCGGGGTGTCTTCCTGTCCACACCCTCGGGGGACATTTCCTCTCGATTGTGACCATGACAACAGTTACGAGAGGTCAAAAGCTCAAAAACACTTTTTAAAAGTTTTATGAGGCCCATCATCATGGTTTCCTCATGCTGAGATCCCAGTAGAGTCGGAGAGAGTGAAGACATTCTGAATAATAGCTAGTAAGGGACATACAAGGAGGTGTTCGAATGTCAAAGATCATGTGTCTGTTTTTATTTGTCAAGACACTTGCCTGTGACTCCGGGTCAAAACTGAAAGGACAATATCAAATGATCTTAATGCACACGACTACAAGATTAAGTTCATCTGGAAAACATTTAAATACATAGAGCCGAGAGTTTCTGGTTGCATTGGAATCCATTCAAAATAATCGAATACAATCTTCAGTGAATATAAGCGTGTCCTGATGTTTTTAGGTTGTGTTTACTTTTTGTGCATTTCCTTAATAGAAAGCACTTCCTTCAGGAAGGAAAAATACATTCAAGACCAAACTTAATATGAAGCATTCAGTTGAGATGATAACTGATCCAGATGCACCGACTATTTCAGGACTAACTGTGAAATGAAAACATTTGGTAATATTCTTAAAACTGTAGAATATTACTTTTTTTTTTTTTTTTTTTACATATTCTTTCTGGTTTATACTTTAACCAAAAATAATTATTTTGCATTAGCCTATGTATATTATTTTAAACGTAAACTATGCGTAAACATGTGCATTATTTTTTTTATTTTTTATTTTTTTTGTAAAATGTATCCAGTGTAATATATTTCACATCATAATACTCATTTATTTGTTATATATGAAAAGTTATACTTAAACGATGGCGTCACCTGTACAAAGGTGTATAAAGGTGACGTAGCCACAAATAAGCCACGCCTCCTCAACTCAATAGTTATCAAGACCACGAAAAATGCCTCATTAATAGTTAGGGGAAAAATTATAATTGATAACTCTGTGCTGCACCCAGAAAGCATTACTGATACGAGTCAAATTAAATACCGGAGTGTAAGTTTTATTTATGTAAATTCCGTGCATTTAACTAGAGATGAAAACAGTCTCCTCAGGTAGAATAAGTGCGAGACACAAAAGTAACTTTCGATCGTCAACAAAGCGTGCTAGGATTAAAATGACCTTTAAAACTTCAAGCCACGATCTGTTCATTCAAAGAACCGAGGACAGACTTTAGTAAAGGAAATGCAAATGCATTTATATGGAGATAAAAGCGGGATGCCACGACATTAGAGCAACTTACCGAGCGACCGGAGCTTCGCTTCTTCGCCCCGCGCGTGAACATGTCGGCGCTGCGGTGTCTCGTGCGCGGATTCACGCGAAGCCTCTCATGTTTCCGCCGAAGTTTCCTTCAGTCCGCCGTAACTTGTGTTCGCTGTTCCCCGCGGTGTGCTCTCTGGCCTGTAGAGCTCCGTGCTGAGGAGAAGAGCTCCTAACCAGACGGGCTACACCTACAGGACAAGAGTTTAACTGAGGAACAGAGCACCCCCCGCTCACCCCCACTGACCTGAGCTCTCAACACAAACACAGGACACATACTCTCGGTTTATTAACACATTTCCTCTGAAAATGTATATTTATACATATTTGTTTTTGTGAAAAGTGGGGACGTCCCATAGGTGTAATTGCTTGTATACTGTACAAACTGTATATTCTATGGCCCTACACCTAACCCTAACTCTCACAGGAAACTTTGTGCATTTTTACTTTCTCAAAAAAACTAATTCTGTATGATATATAAGCGTTTTTAAAAATGGGGACATGGGTTATGTCCTCATAAGTCACCCTCTCCTTGTAATATCATTAATTAAATCATTTAAACCTCTTTAAAACTCCACACACAGAGATTGTCTGAGTGAATGTAGATGCTGCCATCTAGTGACAAATATTCGTCACTACCAGTCTATCGTTGAATATAGCAAAACACTTCTTTTTTTAAATGTTAAATGTAAAAAAAAAACAATTTTGCAAACATTTTTAAGATGAAGTAAATTTGTGATATTATTTGTCATTGTTTGCGGTCTAAATGATTGGTTTGTTCCCAGCAGGTGGCGCTGTCTTCAGTGAGGCGGAAGCACTTACACCAGTAACAGTCCAACACGTTATAACAGCCTTTTATTAAATGTTATCGAAATACCAGCCATATCTGTTAGAAAGAGACATAAATTCTGCACAATTATTTCCACGAGCTGTACTTGTAAAACCAAAAACATCCAATAAAGTGTTTCTTTAAAAGTGTCCCGTTTAAAAAGAGCAGAACATCCTGAGTTTACCATTTTTTTTTTACAGAACCATCTCACAAATAAATGCTTTCAAGAAGTCATTGGGGAAAAAACTGAGGTTGTAAAAACAATACAGTCATGAGGGAAAGAATCAGGCAGACTTCGCACATTACAATCTATAATTCAGAAATGGTTACAACAATTTAAACATGTTATAAATGGATAAAGTCTTACTAAAACTGCAGATCTATGCATCTCTGGCTTGTACAAGATAGTGCTGACAGCACGTTTGAACAGCTGAAGGGCCAAATACTTCTGAATAATCTCTTTAAAGGCACTCCAAAAAAATGTAAATTAAATTAAATAAAAAACTCTTACTTGTACAGTTGAGTGAACAGATATTTATTCTTTTTAGTCTTGGGGAAATCTTGAATGAGTGAATGTTGACAAACTGTGAAGGCAGTTTCAGTGTTTATTACACTACATTCCTCAGTAGGGTTGAACTGTACAGACTGTGAATGAAGATATATTAATATACGTGATCAGTTTATTATTAGAATAACAACAGAAAATACTTATGGCATGAAGATAATGAGCAACTCTTGAGGTAATAGGTTTAATGGCGATATGTAAGAAAAGATGAATGAAAATTTAACATTGTACCAACACATGGACATCAGAACCTGTTACAGTACAAAACTGTGCCACCATGGAAAATATTAAAGTTGATATCCCCTCCTTTTCAGTTGAAACAAAGAGAAGATCCCTTTAAATGTGTGACTGTTTCTTGACCGCACATGAGTTGGATATATCCGACTCAAATCCCGTTTTATTAACCTTATACGACTATAACGGTTTTTTTTAAGCACAAACCACATGAACAATCAATAGTTATTAGATTTTAAGCTACAATTATGAATTACAGTGAATTTTACACCATAACAAACGCAACCTTCATGTTTCATCATAAAAAACAGCACCAGACTGAATTAAATCAAGTTTCCAACACAACTTTGTTTAAAATCACTTGGTCAAAATGTGTCTTTCTCTAGTAAAGCCTGGGAAGACAGACTGACTTTGAATCTCTTTTGTAAATTGTATAAAAAAAAAAAAAAAAAATGTATCTCTTATTAAATGTCCTGGTAGTGCTTTTCTAACAAAAGATTTGTGGTAACAAAAGCCACCCGACCAAGACGATGGTTTCTGTTTCTCTCTGTTCCTTCATATATGGTGGTGTCTTTAATCTTACAGTTCACTTTTTAACCCCTTTTATCCATAAACCTCTTGTGGTGTTTAAAGTTTTGTTCCTTTTGCATTCCTCTGGTCTTCATCTCTCGTGGTAACTTTGCGATAACTCTCAGGAATTCACTCCTTTTGCCAGTTTTAGACTTGCTCTCCATGTTTTGGTTGCTGTTAATGTTGTAGTGAGGAAAGTAGTGTCAAACGGTGTCATCTGTTAAAAAACAAAGAGAGAAAACAAAAAGGGAGACGCAGAGTAAATGACTGGGGGATAGTTAGTCAGGTTAAGTTGTTACAGTAACACAACATTAAGAGCAGACGTGTGAAACGGAGAGACCAGACGGTCACAATAACCGTTTGGCTCAAATGCCAAATGTCAGTGGTAACCATCCCATGATGGCCTTCAGCGACCTGTTCAGAGAGAGGTAACAACACGTCACCAACCGGCAGAAATATCCTGGAAATTCACAAAAATCCACAATACTGTAAATATGTAGACAATCCTTAAATATTTTCTAACTATATTCATATTTTTATTTTTCATTCTTTAATTTTAGATTTTGTTTCTGGTATCTGTATTTATTTGTGTGCACTGAAAGCTCTACTCACAAGAAATGCAAGTGCACACTCGGAAAAAACAGCTCAACCCCAAATGTACATTTTGTCATGTTTTGCTCACACTCATATCGTAACTTGAGAGATTTCTGTCTCTCTATTGAAAGTCTATTCCAAAAAAACATTATTGTTTAAAGTGGTCATGAACTGAGAAATCAACTTGTTTCTTGAGCTTTTGATGTATAAGAATATCCTGTAAGTTTCAGAAGTGAAAACATCCTTGTAACTGAAACAAAAGCTTTTATTGACACCAGGCCCAGCGAACGCCAGATGAATGTGCCTGTAGGTTAAGCTCCGCCTCCACAGAAGAAGATCATGCCTAATTATGTAGCCCCGCCCCCTGATCCACACATGACACAGCAGGGAAATAACACGAGTGGCGCTAAACTAGACAGAGTAAATAAGCACTAAACATGCTGTTGAAGATCACAAAATATTGTGCAGTGCCTAGTTGTGGAAGAACACAGTCGCTGTGTAACCTTCCTTCAGATCCAAATATTAGAAATGCGTGATTTTTAATAAAGTTTCAGCTCACATGAAGCATGAAGACCACAAGTGTGTGTCAAACTTTTCATTACCTGATGGGACACGCTTATAGTGCTGTAGAAATGCAAGGGTTTACATAGCTTTATGGTTATTTTACTTTTAAATAGCATTTTATAATCAACTTCTAAATGTTTGTTGTCTCTAAAACATGACAATTTTAATTTGCGGTGCTTCTAATAAGCTGATACAAAGCTGTTGCAAATGTTTTACAAAATAAATATCTCTTGTTATTATATTCATATTTAACTTACACTGGAAAGGTTTCCATGACCTTTTGGCAAAAAGTCTCGATTTGTTTCCAGAATATGATGCATGATGGGATACACGTGGATTAAGTCTGCATTAAAGGGGTCATGTGATGCTGATTTTCAGACCGATGAGCTTGAAATCTATTAAATTGACCCGTTTCAAAAAGGAGCAACAATAATGTACATTATATGGAAACATTTTTTTTTAACCTTAACCATAAACACATTGCATTACACCCAATACACAACAATGTTCTTTTTAGCAACGTCACATGACCCCTTTAAAGGCACTTCACTTTGCTATTTTTAAGACCTGGGACAGTCTTGCACATTTACTCCGGAGCGCTATTTGAGGCTTAATGTATCCCATAATGCATCATGTTCTGGAAATAAATCACGAGACTTTGATTTAAAATGAAGTTGATTTTAAAATGCAAAAAATGCAAAGAATTGAAAATTAAAATAAAGCTCATTTAGGTAATGGAAAAATTCGACACACACTTGTGGTCATCATCCTCATTTGAACACTTACAGGCCAAAAACAGGAAATACATCATATAAGTTGTCAAGTGGTCAAGTGCAAAGACCACAAATGTATTTGGACAAGGCATTAGTTTACTCTGACTTAACTTCCTCAAGTCTTAAAAATGACACGCCAATAAAAACCCAGCGTATCTTGAGCAGGCCTCTAAACCATTATACAAATAGCATATAACATATTGATTTTGATGTTTTTGAATGCATGCAAACGTCATAAGTGGACCTCAGACAACGGTATAAGATAATTTAAAAAAGCCAATTCATGACCCCTTTAAAAAACACGTTTGAGCTTTCACTGAACGTATTTGATGGAGTTTCTGTATAAGAATTGTCAATCTTTATATGCGAGTAAAAGCCAAATTAAATCGGTTAATCAATTAAAGTGATCATGTCTCTAGTGTAAGGGACAGAAAACTCTCAGGTTTCTCTGAAAATGTAGTTTCGTTTCATTCAATTCAGTTCTCAGTTTGGTCGAGGAACAGACGGACAGCATCTGTTGATGTGTTGTCACTTACCACATCCCTCAGTTTGTAAAAATAACAAAAATCTAACTTAAGTGCTTTACCGTACACATGGTTTCTGTTTATGCAGGCTGAAGCACTGAAGTATTAACTTGTACTAAACCCACAATGTTCCTCTGAGACAAGATCATTTTTCATATTTAAAGATCTCAAAAAAGTAATAACATTGAAATTGAAATTTGTTTTGAAAATGCTGGTGAGCATCTGGAATTTTCCCACTTAAAGAAAAAACAGCTTGGAATTCAGTGCAGTTTAACAAAATAATTAAGAGTAATAAAACTATGAAGTAAACAATTAATTAGACATGTATCTATCTACCTATGAATACAAATCTGACTTGTATGTTAATTCCTCCACTTATTTACCTTAAAATATCATCTCTCTTTTAAAATGGTTAATTCGGGTAAAAAATATTTTACGGTCTTAATTGTTTCTTTCTCTCAAAAAAGTTTCACGTAAATTAGTCATGTTCCGTCAGGGCATACTGTACAGACATTTGCCCTATAAAGGATACATAAAATATATGAATGTCACTGCATTTGATAAAATATCAAACCAAGGAGCTTTTATTTCATAGAAAGATGTAAGAACATGTTTCAGGTCAAACATTTCACAACACGAAATTGTTCGATTTGGTGTAGAAATACTGAACAGAAAAAGTGGTTACTTCACTACTTCACCTGTGTAAACTTAAAGTGCCCCTATTATGGATAAATGAAAATGGCCTTTCATGCAGTGTGTATAAGTTCATGAAAACATCCTGCAAAGTTTGAAATCTAAAAGTGCACTGTGAACAGAGTTATTGTCTTTCAAAAGCAAGAGTTGACTCCGAGTCATGAAAACGAGTCATTTTTTAAAACAAATCTTTAGCTGTTTCAAGTTGACGTCAAAATGATATATTTATGTCCGCCAACTTGTTGTGCATGCAGACCCGGGAAAACATGAACCTCCCCTCCCTCAAACACACTGTGAGGGGAAATCCATTAGGGTACAGTCAGGGTGTGTCGAAAAACTCCCTACTCATTTTCTCCTCCAACTTCAAAATCATCCCCTATCCCTGCAGAAGCACGACCCAGTGTTTACAAAGTAAACATGCAAGCAGGGTCAAACACCCTTTACAAAAAAAAAAGAAAAGGGTAAACCAATGATGTAGGAAGATGTTGAAGTTGGAAGAGAAAAGTGTTGGGAGTTTTTATATATATAACCTGTCTTGAACACATACAAAGGCACGGTTTGGAAAAATGAATCATTAAAGGAATCGTTTGGGAGTCGTTGCACAAAAAAGTAAAAAAAAAAATGCCTATTTTAAGACAATGAATGTGTTTTTTGACCTTGCATGCATGTCAACCTGTTGGGGACTTCCAAAACCAAAATATGGACCTTTCATTAACCATAATAGGGACACATCAATGAATCATCTGCAGTGAATGGGTGCCGTCAGAATGAGAGTCCATTCAGCTGATAAAAACAGTAATCCACACCACTCCAGTCCCTCAGTTTACATCCTGTGAAGCTAAAAGCTGCATTTTTGTAAGAAACAAACCCATCAAGACGTATTTAAATTCAAACCACTGCTTCTGGCTACAATATGAGTCCGCTGCTTTTTCCAGTGGAAGAGTCATCTCATCTGAATCAGGTGAGAAATATGCTCCAATCAAGCACAGTTTAAAGAAACATGCCACTTGATTTTGATGTGAAAGGACAACAGTGGAAGAAGCGCTATTATGATTCATACTTTGGCCACAAGCAATAGTTTAATGATGCATTGTTTCTTACAAACACAGTTTCTGGTTTCACAAGGCATTAACTGATGGACTGGAGCAGTGTGGATTATTGTGAAGTCTTTATCAGCTGTTTGGACTCTCATTCTGACGGCACCCATTCACTGCAGAGCATCCATTGGTGATAAAATAAGAAACTCATCTACATCCTGACACAGTATATCCACTAAAGATCTGCTGACGCCTGATTTGATATTTGAGATCTAATGCAATGCTATTTAAATGAGGTTAAAGTGTCCAAATACCTTTTGAGGCCAGTGAACTTTCTAACATGTTTTAACAAATGAATGTGTTCAGGCACCTGTGGGGGCAGCTGTATGCTGTCTGCCGCTCTTGATGTCCAAGAAGATTGTGTAGGAGTCATAAGCATACAAGATCCCAGCCACCAGACCGAACACCTGCCAGAGAAGGTCAGCATTATTATCAACAGATGCCAGAAGTGCAGAGGAGGATATAAAGCACTAATAAATCCGATTTGATCGTAAAGACATGAATATAGCATGCGTTTGATGCTGAATGTTGGATGTCTCACCCCGCCAGCGATGCGAGCCCCGTCCCCGGATCCCCCGATCACACAGATCAGAGAGGTGATGAGATAGAGTGCTGCACCGATTACAGCGCGGATGAGATCCTGAAGGGACAAACAGAAAATTAAAGCATGCAAAAGCTAGGCTGGACCGTGATGCTAGTGAATTCATACTCACGCTCCAAAGCCAGTTCACCACCAGGAACTGTTTGTCCAGCTCCATCATGAAGACAATGAAGAAGATGATGGCAAAGACCATCTCACAGATGGCCACCGCTGAATAGCCGCCATACATTGACGCGGCATAACAGATGAGGATGATGAAGCTGAGCAGCTGCAGAAAACACACACACATGCAGTTTAATAACATAAAAGAAACTCGACTGCATCAGAGTAGAAGTGTGTAAGGATGGGAACATGGTTTTGGTAAAGGTTTAGCTAGTTAGCATTAGCAGTTAGCCCTTGCTGATAGATAGCGTATTCATACAGTTCTGCAGTGAGCCCATTTCTCTATTGCAATAGTGTTATTATCATTAAAGTCACAATAAAAGGTAAGAAGTGACAGATCTTGGTAACACTTTAGTTTAGGGTCCAATTCTCACAGCCAACTAGTTGTTTATCATCATGCATATTACTAGCATATACTAGCAGATATTAATGCCTTATTCTACATGACTATATTTTAGATCCCTTAATCCGACCCCATACACAATTTAACAGATAACTTACTATCAATAAACAGCAAATTAGGAGTTTATTGAGGCAAAAGTCAGTTAATGGTTAGTTAATAGTGAGAACTGGTCCCCAAACTAAAGTGAGACCCAGATATTTCTTCTGATGATTGTTGAGGGACAAGTTTAAGCTGATTGACTGGAGGCTGTCATTTTCACCGGAAGATCATTTAAACATTAAATGGAAAAAGAGAAGTTGAAAAGTAAATTGGATGCATTGTTAATAATAGAAAAGAGATCCATATTTCTGCAGGTTCATTTCATGCTGACCTTAACAAAAACTAAATGAAAACAGTAGCTACATCTTTCAAATGCACTTTAAACTGAAACTGAATTGAAATGACAAGATTCCAAAAGAAAACAAAAATGGCAACAAATTAATTTGTAATTAGATACATTCTAAAACTTGAAACAATTACACTTGGCCTACATAAAACACGGGAAATGCCACTGGAAAACACCAACACTAGACTGTGCTGAGAAATCAATGTTTAACACGTGTTAAACATGTTGAATAAAACCAATAAACTTTGGCAGCCATAAAATACTAAAACTGAAACTGAAACTGAAACAAAATACTAAAACTTTCTTGAAAAAAAAACCCTTACAATGACAGAATGAAAACTAAGAACAAGTTATCTACTGTAAATGATAAGAAAATTAAAACAGAAAAAAAGACTAACTTTAAAATTCAAATCTATAATTGCTCTGCTTCATTGAAAAGTAGTTTTATATTGTAGACAATGTTGTATTTTGGTTTTCTGTTTAATTTGCTTCCATTAATAATAATTTTCAATTTATATAGTCATATTACATAAAACAAACCGTAACTTGAAATGACTTTTCAATGTGGTTTAACTGTCCAAATACCGGTTAAGGCCAGTGTACTTTCATGTTTTAATAAAAAAATAATTGTAATATTGTCTGTCCATATGCCTCTAGTAGTATTAATTTGCTCATATAAAACAATCCCTAACTTGTTCAGTTGTCTCTTGCGTAAGATGTAGAAAACATCTGTGTTCATTATTTTCCCAAATGTCTTTGGCGTTTTAGTGTGGAAACTCTCCCTCTCCAGTGCGTCACCCATGTTTACTGCCAATTCACCAAAGCTGTCTACTGTACCCACAATTCATCTGCTCTAGGTGTCAGTTAACAGTGCAGCTCTGATTCGCTCGCATCCTATGGAGATCTGTGAAGCTTTTCCAAGTCTGATTACTAAAACATGTGGTGACGACTAAAGAGAGGACTATGGCACGGATGTAAACACAGCACAATTCACAAAGAGCGACGTTGTAGACGAGATTGAAGGCCCTTATATGGATAAAAACAGAGAACTATTACAAGAATACTTTTGGGAGTACAAGACTATTATGACTGTCTAATCAAAAAGCCCATAAACTCAACACTGTGCCGCTGGGATCTAAATAAACACTGCTGGCAACAACTAGGAAACAGCAGCGGACATTAGTCCACATTAATCTACAGTATGACTCATGGTTTGATTGGAAAGAATGACAAGTACGCAGATTGAAATAAGATTACAAAGTTTTCAACATGCTTACATTTTAAACTTACTGACAAGCCTAATTAAATTGTAAAGAAAGAAAGAAAGAAAAGGGAAAGGAAGCCTTAGCAAACACTATTTGTTTCATACTTGTTTGAAGGACCGTACAGGTGTTCTTGCGTGGTTCAGTTCATCTTGCCGTGGTTTGTGGTGGTGTTAATGATTTGTACACATGCTGCTGCTGAACACCTGTGCCTTGTGTTTGCTATGATCTGCTGCCAGACTAACAACTGATAAAACACAGAATAATACTGCTTTCTCAAACAGGAAGACTCTTAATGTGTTAGGAGGCAAGTTTCCTGCTTTCTGTCTCTTGGGGAAAACACAAACGTATGCTACCATGGCAATATCTACCAAACATTAAACGAAACATGATTTTCTAAATGCATGCTATTGATCTTAAAGTAACGATTCATGGTTTCCCGCCAACATTAGGGTTAGTTTCCAGCTACCAGCAGCATTTTTGACGATTTTCACTATTTCAAGGCCCCCAGAATTTCTTTTCTATTAAAAATAAAAATTAAATAAAATCAACAATGTAGGTAGGTTTCATAAAATAAAGCAACATTATGAGCAAAAAACTGATAACTGTGTTTATTTTCTTATCAGAGACTACATTTGGATCATATTCATTTCAATATTCAAAGCAAAGATGCAGTAGATCGCTTCCATCAACAACCGTCAAGCTTCGCAGTCCTTTGCTTCTTCCGACATTTCACTGTGGAACTTTAGACAGTTTTTATTTATACACTGTTTATTGTCGATGCTCATATTATTTTTCATATGCATCTGCTTATATATGAGATTGCTTATTTTGCGTAAGCATAGACTCTTTATCCACTGCAAGCTCAGATTCAGTTGATCTACATTCATCGAACCGACAACTGATGTACAGAAGCGGTCCTTGTCGTACGTGCCTGCTCTTTCACTAAACGTGTCACTCAGATGTACATCCCAATACAGAAGTAAAGATCTGTCGCTACTTTGTTTGATTCTGACTTTAATCGCTGTTTCACAATTCACTGTTTACTGTCTCAACACGTTCCTGGTGTCAATTTTAATGTTTCATTTGTGCTTTTGTTTGTCTTCATCAAACCACTTTCCTTTTTCTCTGCAGTTATTTCAATCCTTTTTCACTATCCACTCACTGTCTCGTGTTACATCACTGATGGATATCTGGGATTATTATCTGTATTGGCCACATGTTATATTTGTCACTGTGTCACTTCAGGGTCTGTGTCATTTATTACTGGAACAATCCACTCACCGGAATATAAATACTATTACAATCTTTGGGAAATTGAGTGTTTTAACCACACATATAGCCCATGAGCTCATTTTCACCTCAATTTGACCAAAACAACAACAACACTGATAAACTGACTGATGTACTACACTGATATTCTGATGCCCCTTATTTCATATATAAAAGAGACAACACAATACTAGTGCACTGGTCCAATCTTACCCAGGAAAACGTGCAGCTATCCTGGGGTTAAGAAGTCAAATGCTGGCCTTACACAGAACACCACTTATAGGCGACTGTAAACAAGCCATTTTTAGTACAGAGTTTTCATTTTCAGCTAAGCTCCGAATACCAGAGAAAGGGCTGATAAAGGCATGCCAGGAGCCGCACAGTCTTATCTCTTTACGTGCCTTTGAAACGAAGCCAGCTTGAGGGCACATAAATATACCGCTGCCAGCAGAACGACTGCAGTTTGGCTTCAACCTACTCCGTTTGACTGAAGTCACAGTTCTTCGCAGCGAAGCGGGCGGCATGATGTCATCAGGCACCCCTCCTTCATGCACATATGTATCGGAGCTTTATGAGTTGTGGGGACTGGCACAAACTGCCTCTATGAGCCTCACAGGGAGACTGAGCTCCAGGCAGAGCACAATGAAGCTCTATTGAAGGATGCAGCGCTGGCCCTTTAAGAACACCCACTGCTGAGGGCCCCGAGCTGCACAGGGTCACGAGGGTGAACGGATAAATAAGGAAACACCAGAAATAAAGAATGACTAAAAGTACATACACATACACACACAAATTATTCACTGTATTGCAAAAACATGGTAAATAAACACGCAGCCAACTGTACTTCCATAGCCTAATTAGTTACAGTTGTGTATATAACAAGGAATATTAAACACCCCAACACTGATCATTTAACAAAGACGCATTTAGTGATGTCAAGATGCTCACTGCTTGTTCGAGTGACACGAGAGCAAACCTTCCTGCATCTGTTTACATTTGACCAATCATAAGAGAGCTATACAGTACATCACTCATCTACTGTTAGTCTCAGTAAAAGTCTCAACATGAATGGCAATTTACTGTAAGTCACTAGGCGTGTCGTTTTATTTCCAGTGACTCAACACATTTAGATGTGGGTGTGTCTGCACAACAAAACTGATTTCTTGAAAAGGAGTACATGATGTCCAACGTTTATGACCTTAACGTGCAATTAGTTATATAGCATGCTATTACTCCTCAAAGTGCCAAAGTTTTCTGGGTTAGTTAGTTATTAGGTAGTTATTCCATCATAGGCCAATGCAACAAATGCAGATTATTGTGATAAGGACACAATATGCTGATGATATTTTTCAACAGGATACAGAAAGTAGGCCATGTGAAATGTGGTGAACTAGGAATGCTTCATTGAGGCATAATAAATGATAGAGCCGGGCTGGTTTATCATTCTGGCATTTATCTGTGTTTTCTCTGATGGTTTATATGTCTTGTATGCAAAGACATGGTGAGTTTATGTGTTAACAAAAGTCCCTCCGTCAGCTCCTGTTTGAATTATTTACTCTGAACAAATTTTCTAACAAGAAATTTGTATAGCCATTTTATTAATTTGCTATTGCTTCATGTTTTTTTTCTCTCTTTTTACAAAACGAAAAGCTATTACAGACTATTTAAGCTTAGTTTAAAGGGTAAGTTCACCACGAATGAAAATTGCATCATCATTTATTCATACTTGCGTTTCAATGCTTTCTTCCACAAAAGCAGAAACAAATAGAGACCAAGGTCTGTCAAGCTCCAAAAGAATGAATGTCATGTGATGACTTGACATATTTTAAATAAGAATGAGGTATGATAATGAGCTGTGGGGGCGGCGAAGGAATTTCAGTAATTTGTTACAGTACTGTGCATCATTTAGAATAGGACTGAGAACGTTTTTAAATAGACATTAAATATCTTCACTTGAACGGAATTTCAATTGGGGTTACAAACACTTTAAAGAGTTCCACTTTGAATTAGAATTCAAGGAAGTTGAAAGAGACCGAAATAAATCCTAAACACAATGAACTTTGAACGAGAAAAGTGAGCCACAGACTGGCAGACAAACAGAAAAATAGCTAGAACAGACAGAAAGACAAAACAAACAATCCACAGACAGAGCGATAGTCAGACAGAACAAAACACTGAATGAGCAACACACAGAATAAATGAAAACCCAGACAAACAAACAAACAATCCACAGACAGACACCGGGACAGAACAAAATAACTATATACAGACAAAATAAACAAACAATCCAGACAGACAGACACCGGGACGGAACAAAATAACTATATACAGACAAAACAAACAAACAATCCACAGACAGACAACAGAACAGGAAAAAAAGAACTATATACAGACAAAACAAACAAACAATCCACAGACAAACCCCGGGACGGAACAAAAGAACTATATACAGACAAAACAAACAAACAATCCACAGACAGACACCGGGACGGAACAAAAGAACTATATACAGACAAAATAAACAAACAATCCACAGACAGACACCGGGACGGAACAAAAGAACTATATACAGACAAAATAAACAAACAATCCAGACAGACAGACACCGGGACAGAACTAAAGAACTATATACAGACAAAACAAACAAACAATCCACAGACAGACAACAGAACAGGAAAAAAAGAACTATATACAGACAAAACAAACAAACAATCCACAGACAAACCCCGGGACGGAACAAAAGAACTATATACAGACAAAACAAACAAACAATCCACAGACAGACACCGGGACGGAACAAAAGAACTATATACAGACAAAACAAACAAACAATCCACAGACAGACACCGGGACGGAACAAAAGAACTATATACAGACAAAATAAACAAACAATCCAGACAGACAGACACCGGGACAGAACTAAAGAACTATATACAGACAAAACAAACAAACAATCCACAGACAGACAACAGAACAGGAAAAAAAGAACTATATACAGACAAAACAAACAAACAATCCACAGACAGACCCCGGGACGGAACAAAAGAACTATATACAGACAAAACAAACAAACAATCCACAGACAGACACCGGGACGGAACAAAAGAACTATATACAGACAAAACAAACAAACAACCCACAGACAGACACCGGGACGAAACAAAAAACTATATACAGACAAAACAAACAAACAATCCACAGACAGACACCGGGACAGAACTAAAGAACTATATACAGACAAAACAAACAAACAATCCACAGACAGACAACGGAACAGAAAAAAAAGAACTATATACAGACAAAACAAACAAACAAACAATCCACAGACAGACACCGGGACGGAACAAAAGAACTATATACAGACAAAATAAACAAACAATCCACAGACAGACAGCGGGACGGAACAAAAGAACTATATACAGACAAAACAAACAAACAACCCACAGACAGACACCGGGACGGAAAAAAAAACTATATACAGACAAAACAAAAACAAACAATCCACAGACAGACACCGGGACAGAACTAAAGAACTATATACAGACAAAACAAACAAACAATCCACAGACAGACACCGGGACGGAACAAAAGAACTATATACAGACAAAACAAACAAACAATCCACAGACAGACACCGGGATGGAACAAAAGAACTATATACAGACAAAACAAACAAACAACCCACAGACAGACACCGGGACAAAACAAAATACAGACAAAACAAAAACAAACAACCCACAGACAGACACCGGGACAGAACAAAAGAACTATATACAGACAAAACAAAAACAACCCACAGACAGACACCGGGACAGAACAAAAGAACTATATACAGACAAAACAAAAACAATCCACAGACAGACACAAGGACAGAACTAAAGAACTATATACAGACAAAACAAACAAAAGAACAAACAAGCATATCAACGTACAACAGACTGACGGATAGACAGACAGATCGAACGAATAGGTAGACAGACAAACAAAGTATGAATGCGCATAGAACTACTGATAAAAGAATGAAAGCGTAAACAATCATACGACAGACAGTTAGAATGACAGATGGACAGAACCAACAAACAGGCTAAACAAATCTATGACAGACAGAACAATACATATCATCAACAGACAGAATAAATGAAAACAACCATACGCCAGAGATTTATAAAATGAATAAACGAACCAACAAACATTAGAATGTACGACATATGACAGATATGTAGGTATTCAGTTTTAGATATTTTTGGTATTCAAAGGCCTGCTGTGTTACAGTCCTTAAACATTTGGCCATGGTCACCCACAACTACTACTTTCTGTGGACGGAGAGACGTGATAAGAGAGAACAGCAGCCTGGTCTCTGTGGTTCCAGCAAATGGGTGACGCCTCGTGAACTCTGACCTCACAAACACACACACACACACACCATCAAGCACATGGTCTGCATTCCATGCCACCTCCTCCCAAAAGCAGACACTAGTGTGTCAGTGTGAAGTTTCAAATGCCTCTGCAATGAGAGCTATTTCATTCACCATTAAAACTCTTTTAGCCCCAGTGTTATACGTTTAAGACGAGACTGAATATGTAGTGATACAGTTTCATAATTATATTCGCAACCATACTCTATGTAAGGCAAGTTTATGTTACTTTGAACAGCTGCTTGAATGCAACTGTGTGACAACTACGCCACTTTCCTCGGATCTATTTTTAGCTCTTAAAGTATGTGGTTTATACTCAAAAGTGAAGACTCTGAAAGACACTTTACACACTATTAGACTAAATGTTTAGCACATATGTTGTATGATTAATTAAAAACAAACGAGGAGCTTCTCAATGACAAGAGATCATTTTAATCCAAAGTATTTTGTTTATTTATTCTGTAACTGAAGTTATTCCTCTCGGCACAGTGCAAGCCTCTTACGAGATTAGATGTAAAGTTAAAGTTAAAGTGGGAGTCATGTTGATAACTTACTATTTCTGCGGTCAGGATCGTTCCTTTCCGAGTTCGCACGTAGAGCTTCAGTTTCTCCAAACAGCCTCCGAACGGACTTGCATCGGTTTCTGCCATTCTCGAGATGTTTTCCTGTGAATTAACGTCTTCGTATGAAGCCTAGTTCCCGTATCAGCAAACTCTCACAAAAAAGTATTGATTGATTCAGACCGTCAACTTTGACGCAGCGTCTTCATAAACTTTCTAAATGTGTGTCGCACTGTTGTAGAGCGGAGAGGAACGCGCGCGCGCGTGAGTGCGCGTGTGCGGGGCGTTGGCTTTAGTGTATACTTGCTCTTTTTCTTGAAGGTAAATCCCGGACGACTCGGCAGCTGAATTACCTACAAGTCTGAGTATGCAGAGTACTAGGATTTGAAACGTGAAATATAGCTGCGAGCGGTGGAAATTTTCATTCAGTGCTGAGCTCTCTTTATTACATTCATAAAGAGGTTTACAAAAAAGGAAACCACCATAGCCCCAGTTTAAAACCGCATTGGAAAACTAAAACTCTACTTTTTTTAGATGTTTATGTGATCCACTACTTTTAAATATACAAAAAGTATGCTAACAAATGAATTAATTATAAATACAACTATTTTTATGATTACCCCAAGTTTATTTGTGTTGTTTCCTTATGCAAAGTATAAATTATATAACTAAACAAATTAATAATTAATTAGGTGAATTTAGGCACTTGAATTCCTCATTGTATCATACATCCTATGCAGTATGATTAATTACTAAGGCCTTTTTTTAGTCTATTAAGGGTATTTTAGTTATTTAAATAACATGAGTTATTTTAAAACATTTTATTATAATATTACACTACCAAAATATCTATATGTATAACTCTGCAGGAAAGTGGATCTCGTGGGCCAGATTTGAGGATCCCTGATATAAGGTCTCTCTCTCTCTCTCTCTCTCTCTCTCTCTCTCTCTCTCTCTCTCTCTCTCACACACACACACACACACACACATGGCTCAGTATTGTTAGCCTGTATCGTTCCCTGTGTCTTTTCTGTGTTTCCTAGTTCCTTGTTTTCTTGCCTAGCATTGTTTCCTCACCTTGGACTGTTTACCTAATTTCTGATTGTTTGCGGCCTGCCCTGACCTTCTCCTGTTTTGTGGATTATCCTTTTCTTACCCTGGTTTATACCTGTTTACTGGTGTGTGACCTTGCCTGTTTGACCACTCACTTGGATCCAAGTGTGTTTTAAGATAACTTAAAATCAGTAATAGTTTTTTTTTTTAATGAAATCAACATTTATTATTAATTTTGCATCATAGTAAATTGTATTTTCCCAAATAACAGTACTGAGAATTTTTTTAAAGCAACATTAAACATTGTAGTATTCCAAAAAGTTTCTTCAGACAAAATATGATTTTATATTAATTTTGATTTTGCAGTGAAATATGACCCACCCATGTTCTTGAAAGGTTTCTTGAAATAAACCCTTTAAATAATTCAGTATGATGTATATCAAAGTAGTGTGGTATTACTATTTGATACCATTGAGCCATGGTTCTGCTACAATACGTTTTGGGGCCTATAGTTATTTCTGTTAATTTTTTTTCCTTCATTTTTTGCTTCTTTATTTACAGTCACATTTTTAATTAAGAGCAGAGGAAGAAGGATCTATGAAGAGTTGTGACAAATGGTTCTGAATGGGGAAACTTACTGGAAACTAATGAACATGAAAATTAAATAAAATGACCCAAAAAAACAAAAACAAATAAACAAACAAACACTTTAATACTGTGAAATATTATTACAATGTAAAATAAATATTTTAAAATGTAATTTATTTCTGTGATCAAAGCTGTATTTTCAGCATCACTACTCCAGTCTTCAGTGTCACATGATCTTCAGAAATCGTTCTGATATGATTTGATACTCAACAAACATTATTATTATGTTTAAAACAGTTGTGAAAATCGTGATTAATATAAATAATAATATAATAAACACATTTATTTTTGTTACTGACTTCTTCTTCTAGTCCAACAGGTCTAACGGTTCCATAATTTACTAAATATCTCCCTCTTCTGGTCTTAAAAGTCACCAACCACGTCAGTTATAAGACCAGGAATGATACACAATCCTACATCTTGCATCCAAAGTGTTTCAACCCTAAAATAAACATTTTAATCAAAAACTAGTCAGTATTCCTCTGATCACACAGGGAAATTACAATTCTTTCAATAAAAACAAACACACTGGAGCATTAATGTCATCACTCATCATTCTCTAACATTATTTTATTTTGCATTATCAGATCATATAACCAAGGAGAGAAAGAAAGCTATGGACCTCCATGTGCAGGCAGAGAGACAGAGGCAGCATTAAAATATCCACTTCAATCTGAACAAAAAGCCAAAACACATGGAAATGAATCTTCAGAAACAATATCATTGGTTCACATTCACACTCATGTCTGAATAAGAGCATCAGTGGAGTTTCACAGCACTAGAAAAACCAAACATCAAGTACTGAAGCACCCATGACGATAAATTGTACAATTCGTTTTATAGCATCAACAATACATATGTGCTTTAGATTATAAAGGTTTGGAAAATTCACCAAAACATAAAAGGAAATAAATCTCGTGCATGTACATCTGTACTTCCCGTTACACTCTGTTCTTCAGTTTCTCTCCCTACCAATTTTATCTAAGACTACTGACTTTTGTTAACACTTTTAGTAATGATCGACACATAACTGCTATACTATTTAATCGTTGTGCTCTCATGAACCTTAAAAGAAAGTTTTACACAAATAAAAAAAGAAAACACACATTAAATAGGAGGTTTAAGGTCAGTACTGTGGGTTGAATGATGGAGGAGGTGTAGTGGTAATACAAGGAAAACACCACTACAATAAATAAAAACAACAAAAATGTGGAGACTACAAGTAAAAACACAAACACACACAAAAGCGACAGTTAAATTCACAATACAGCATATCTATTTAAATATAATTCATATTTACATCACAGAGACAAACACATTTAGTATAATATTACTATAATTCATATAATCCCCATATGTAGCATATATATATATATATATATATATATATATATATATATATATATATATATATATATATATATATATATATATATATATATATATATATATATATATACATATATCATAGGTTTAATTGATCTTTTTGGTAGCATATTCAAGTTTTTCCTCATCATTACAGGACAGATGATCTCCCGCTGGATTCGATGTGATAGACAGTATGTTGAAATCAGGATCCTCACTTCCTCCTGGGTCCAAAGCGTTTTCTCCTGGCTATGATTTAGTAACAACCTTGCTAACATTTCTTAAATGTGCTTTAGCCCTCACCCACCCCTTCCCTTTAAACCCACTGATCATAAAGAAAGACTGAAGAGAGAGGAAACATTGCTAGTATTTTCATGCTGGCTGATCACATGACTGTCCTCTTGCTGTGATCTATAAAGAAGACACACATTTGAATGTTTACAATTTCTATTTATGGAAATGTGTAAGAAAGTTTAAACAACAATATACAAACATGTAAAATGCATTTTAAAAACCATATGGCTATGTACATGGCATTTACATATATATAAACAAACAAAAACTTTTTTTTTTTAGTATGCAACATGTTTATCGTATGCAATGTAAGTTCAGCCAAAGTCCCTTTAAGGCAAGTCATGTCACGTGGCGGCCATCTTTGAAACACCTCTTGGGCATACAGATGCAGCTCCTATCTCTCTGAATGGGTAAACATAAAATTCACCAAAACTGTTGACCAAGCTTAAGATTAAAATTCATATTTGAAATCACCGATGAAATATGACAACAGTGGTTTCATAAATGTTGTTTCTTATGCTCCACTCCTGGTAAAAAAGTTTAGGGGGTAGAAGCAAAATATACAACATCAAAACCACAACAAAGTTTTATTCTAAGAGTCAGAGAAAATTATCAAAACTAAATTTTAAGCTTTTTGATGCAAGAAACCTAATCTGACATTTTAAATGTTGTGTGAAGCCCTTCTCATGTGAAGACCAACAAATATAAGGACCAGCGACTCCACTGAGCAAGGACACCGACAAGGTAGGGCTGTCACTTTTGTGAAAAAAGCATTTTCGATTTTTAAGACATGAGGGTTCATTGAATCGATTGTAAAATCGATTTTCCATGTCTAAAAAAAAAGACGTTTCCTTTTTCAACGCCAAATATCAGACGAATGTAAAGAGAGTGCTGGAAACGCACAAGTCAGCAATATTTCTTATTTATTGGCATTAGAGCTGTAATCGGCCTTAAAAGTTAGGCCCGACAGGACCCAAGCCCGACAGGTTTTGGCCCGAGTTTCACAGACCCTATTGCTACAACGCCCCAGTCCTGCAGATCTGCCTTATACAACATTAGGAAGATTAGACTCTTACTATCAAAGTTGGCCACTTTGATCCAAGATCTTGCTCTCTCCAGACTGGACTATTGTAATGCAATGCTCTTGGTGGGCCTTCCGGCATGTACTACCAGACCTCTGCAACTGATCCAGAAGGCAGCAGTGAGAGTGGTCTTCAATGAGCCAAAAATAAATCCATGGCTCTCTTCATCAGTTTGCACTGGCTGCCAATAGCCGCTCAGATCAAATTCAGGATACTGATGTTTGCCTACAAGACAACTACTGACTCTTCTCCAATATACCTACATGGACTAGTTCAGACATATGCGCCCTCCAGAATCTTGCGTTCTGCAAGTAAATGCCTCATGGTGTCATCCCAAAGATGCACAAAAGACCTCACAGACCTTTTCCTGGACTGTTCCCACAGTCATTTTCAAAAAAACATCTAAAGACACATCTTTTTTGTCAGCACCCGACCAATTAATGCTATAATTTTTTTTTTTTTTTCTAAAAAAACCTTTTTATGTGTACTGTGCTAGACTAACTGAGACTTGATACATCACTTGTATACTGTTGCTCTCTGAGTGGTCTTATAGCTTCTGTTGTTTCGAACTTTTTGTTCATTAAAAATCCTGAGGAAGTGTAACATAATTTCAACATAAATATAAAGCAGCACAAGTGTTTTCAACAGTGGTAATAATCATAAATATTTCAGAATGATCTCTGAAGGATCCTGTGTCACTGAAGGCTGGAGTAATGATGATGAAAATTCAGCTTTTCATTTTTCAAAAACATAAAAAAAAGAACCCAAACCTCGAAAAGTAGTGTAAAATTTAAAATATTACCCCCTTTAAAAATTTTGATTTTAAACTTAAAAACATTTATATGTCAACAGTGAACTGACCTTTAAGCTGCAGTAGGGAACTTTTTTAAAAATATATTTTTTACATATTTGTTAAATCTGCCATTATGTCCTGACAGTAGAATATGAGACAGATAATCTGTGAAAAAATCAAGCTCCTCTGGCTCCTCCCAGTGTCCTATTGCCATTTGCAGAAACTCCATCGCTCTCGGTAAAAAACAACCAATCAGAGCTGCGGTCCGTAACTTTGTTTGTGTTCAAAATGTAGAAAAATTTATATAATAAGCGAGTACACCATGAATCCATTTTTCAAACCGTGTTTTTGGCTTGTCCTGAATCACTAGGGTACACCTATAATAAGTGTTTATATTCAGACTATTTTAGATTGCTTCGGGGGCACCGCGGCGGAGTAACCCAGTACCTTTGTGATTCTTCATAGACATAAACAGAGAGAAGTAGTTCCGGCTACGATGTTCTTCCGCAAGACGCAAGCAGTTCTGTTTATTAACCGATAGAGCGTCAAAAGTTACCTACTGCAGCTTAACCTGAAAAACTGACTGTTTTATTATTGTCCAATTGCATTATTGGCAAACTATTTTCCCTTTTGACATGATAAAGCTGCTTTGACATGATCTGTATTATTAGAACGTAATTATTAGATCTGTCAATAAAATAATTTTAACAAAAGTTTGAATTTTAAACGATTTCAAATAAATACAAAAAAAAAATCTGATTGTGCACAATTTTTCTGTGACTAATAAAATTAGTAAATTTGTGTTGATCATGTGAATCTTTTTACAAACAATCAGATGTTCCTGATTCCACTGATGCACAAGGTTCATTAAATGCTAGAGAGCATGATCATCACGATCAACACAACACTTGTGGAGTGGTTGCAGCTTGAAAACTGCTATCATTACGATGAAGGGGAAATAACAAATACATGTAAAAAAAATATTTTAATCAGCAGAATGTTACATGTGTCATGTTCGGTTTCAGGGCTTGTTCACTCACCAGTGCAGAGCTGGAGCTCACATCTCATTGGAGAAGGAGGTGGGCTCCCCCTGACCATACTGGTTGTAGCCTCCGCCTTCGTATCCACCGCCCTGCTGGCTGTAGTCGGGCTGGTACCCGCTCTGAGTGCTGGCGTAAGGGTCCTGGCCATAACCCTCTTGTCCATAGCCTAAAAAAATACATTTAAAGGTGAATATTGTTAAGTTGTGACAGTTATAAACTAACTTAATCATAAATGTTTATAACAGCTACAGATAAACTTGCTGACATTAACTTATGGACTGTGAGTGTAATGCCCACCTTGGCCTGAGGTGTCTGGAGCTGGCTGCTTCTGTCCTGAGGGCATGTAAGTGCCGGCAAAGGCTGCAAGCCAGCCGGTTTCCTTTAAGACAAACCACAGGTTTCCTGCCCACAGCACCATATTACAGAAGCCAAACGCCTGCGGAGATCACAGAAATCAGCCAAATGGTTATTTATACATCTACAGCCTGTTTCACTTGATAAAACTAAACATGTGACTAACCAAGTGAGGTTCACACTGATTTGACCACTGGATGTGATTTAAACTATTTTTAGTTCAAGTGTACTGGTAATCTGCATAACTGGCCACAACTTTTTAAAGTCTGATCACAAATAAGATTTATTGCAGGAAAAAAAAAAAAGAGAAAAATCTATGTTTACTCCAAATTGGTTTCCTTGCCATTAAAAATTAACATTGTGGATGGACAAAACATTTCAAGCTTGTATTTCAACATATAATCAACAGATTAATCAATGTCATGGATCAAGATTGTAAATTTACTTCAACCTAAACTTATTTTATTTCATTTAGTTGCCTAGGCAGCTTTTTTAATGTGTTTAGGTTTTAAAAGTTTTTCATTATTTATAATATAGTTTTTCAATTTTTATAATATATTTCAGCTATATTTCTATTAACTTTAACATTTTTTTATTGTTTTAGTTTTAGTTAACAATAAAAAAAACTCTGTTCACTGTTGATTTTTGCAAATCGAATCAACATTTCAACGTCTTTTTATCATGACTGACTTAAAATCCCATCAGTGATTTATACAGGTAACACTGAAGTTCAGTAACATTCTGCATGTGTTTGTACAGTTCATGCAAAAGTTTGGAAACCCCTTGCAGGATCTGAGAAAATGGGAATCATTTGAACAAAATAAGAGAGATTTTATTTTATTTAGTACTGTCCTGAGTTAGATATTGTACATAAAATATGTTTACATACAGTATAGTCCACAAGTCAAAGCAATAGCTGAAATTATTCAAATAACCCTCTTCAATAGTTTGGGAACCCTTGGTTCTTAATACTGTGTGCTGTTACCTGGATGATCCACGACTGCTTTTTTTTTTTTTTTTTTTTGTGGTGATAGTTGTTTATGAGTCCTTTGTTTGATCTGAACAGTTAAACTGAGCTCTGCTCTTCAGAAAGTCCTCCATCTCCTGCAGATTCTTCAGTTTTCCAGAAGCTTTTGCATATTTGAACCCTTTCCAGCAGTGATTTTGAGATGCATCTTATCACACTGAGGACAGATGAGGGACTCAAACACAACTATTAAAAAAGATTCAAACGTTCACTGATGCTCCAGAAGGAAACAAGATGCATTAAGATGGCCATTTTTTTCTTATTTTGTTGAAATATATATTTTTTCCCATTAAGTTCTGCCCTTCAGAAGCAACAGATAATACTTGCATGTTTCCCAGAAGACGAATTAAGTTCAATTTACCTTGATCTTCAAATGCAAAAAGTTTTCACTCCTGCCTCTTAATGCCTCGTTTCTTTCTGGAGCATCAGTAAATGTTTGAACCTTTTTTAATAGTTGTGTTTGAGTCCCTTGATTGTCCTCAGTGTGAAAAGACGGATCTCATATAGTAACTCTTGAAAAGGGTTCAAATATGCAAAAAATGCTGGAAAAATGAAGAATCTGCAGGACCTGGAGGATTTTTCTGAAGAACAGTTCTCAGTTTAACTGTTCAGAACAAACAAGGGACTCATGCACAACCATCACAAACAAATCAATTAAAAAAACAGTCGTGGATCATCCAGGAAACCACACACCGTATTAAGAAGCAAGGGTTCCCAAACTTTTGCTGCATACTTTTAATAATTTCAGCAATTAATTTTTTGTCTTTTATATGTAAACATATTTCATGAATTAATCATTTTTAAGGGGCTCCTAAACGTTCCAATAAAACTGTATATATCATGGCATAACGTAGCATAAAGCTTATCAGTGCAAGACTATGTTATCATCTCGTCACTCCTCATTTACATAATGCTGAACCGGACTCAATTGTCCATGCATCGTCGTGACATTCCAGAAACACATTTAATACATGTGCATCATGAGAGTGTTAAAGTGTCTGGACCCACCACGGATGTGTTCAGGCCGGACACCACGGGCTCGTGGATTTCTTTGCAGCGGTTTTCCTCGTGGTCACATGCAGGGATGAGGTCGATGATCTCATCAGGGTCAGTGGCACTCTTCACATCTGAGAGACCCTTGGCCCACGCCGCTGAACTCACCAACCACATAAAGGTGAAAATAGCTGTCACCACAAAATCCTGTAAAACGGCACAACACAGTCATACTTCAGATTTTTGGAATACACATCATCATTGCATTTGATTTGGTTACATAAGATTCAAATAATTAAATAAAAATAATTATGCTTTGACTGCCATCATGTTGTACTGGGACATTCTCTCCTTTAAAAATAATCTTTCTGACATAATATGTAAAGAGAAAGACATCTTTTTTTTTTTAATGCAAGGCTCAGACAGTTTCACAGTTTCAGTATTTCAGTCTGTCATCAAGATCATTAGCGCTCAGTAGTTTTCCATGATAGATATGGGTTAAAGTCATAGTGATCACTCTATTACAGGAAAGATATTATGGTAGGCACAAACGTAAGAATACTGACTGTAAATAATGAGGTAGGTTCAATGCCATATGTTCAGTCTCATAACATTATATTTCAGGTTTAACAGTGTTGACAAGAGTTTGTGTCTTCATCAGATTTGAGGAGCATTACATCACTTGCTCAGCAGTGGATCCTCTGCAGTGAATGGGTGCCGCCAAAAGTCCAAACAGCTGGTAAAGAAACCAATCCATTAAGATGTTTTATCCATGGACTCATTTTAACTTAATGATGGATTAGTTTCTTACAAACATGCAGCTTTTCACTTCCCAAGTCATTGGAGTGGTGTGGATTACTTCTGGATTATTGTGATGTTTTTATCAGCTGTTTGGACTCTCATTCTGACGGCACCCATTCACTGCAGAGCATCCACTGTTGAGCAAGTGATGTAATGCTACATTTCTCCAAATCTGATGAAGAAACAAACTCCTCTACATCTTGAATAGCCCGAGAATGAGTACATTTTCAGCAAATCTTCATTTTTGGGTGAACTATTCCTTTCATGGACCTGAGCTAACATGAACTTTCAATGAACTAATAATTAATCGATGAATGAATAACGTAAAGATTGATAACAGTTGTGCTTCACAGGAAGGAGACTGTAAGACTCACAGCCTGAGCTCCTCTGTTTCCCTCACGGTATTTCTCCAGGAGGAAGATGTACACAGAAATGGCTGCCATTGAATAAAGGAAGGAAAAGACACCAATGGTGACAAAGAACTCCGCAGAGGAAGAGTTGTCTCCCACCAGAAACAGGCGTTCAGGCTCCAGCCCTTTACACGTAGGAGCATCAAACCATACCTGGTGCAGTCTGGGGAGAAAGACTTTTGGTTAATGTCTGTCAGAAGATGTATTCGCTTGACCAGAGAATGAGAGTGTGAGTGCATGTTAATTCAAGCTAATTCAGACCATTTACACTCTTTTTAAGCAGTGTACCATGAATGCTCTGCTGGTATTTCTGCAGTTATTATGTGTATATCAGATGTACTGTTGCTGTAACTGATAGTTTGGTCTGAAGTGTTAAATAGCCTGCATTTACACTGGCACAAAAAAAAGAAATCTGATTTTTGGCTCCCATCTGACACATTGGAATTTGTTGCACACGTGTAAACACAAAAAAACTGCATGAGATCCCATTTTTTTCACATCCGATCTGAGCCACTCACAAATGTGTTTTATAGATCAGATACATATCCAATATCTGGACATCGGAGCTTTGTCTAAACACACATATCTGATTCCCACAGGACTCCCAATGCAAGGGCGACACGTTACGAATTGAGAATTCAAATATTTTTAGCAATTCACACAAGCTCTCTCTCTCTTTTTCTCTCTCTCTTGTCTCCCGAATTCATTTAAATAATATCATCTTCTTGGCAATACTTTATTTCACTAAAGAATTCCACACGCTGAAGATAAAATAGCCTAACAAATGAAAGTTCCGTTATTTCTCCGTTCAGTCGGATTTTGTGCTACAGAACATCAGGACAGCTGTTGTCCATGCTGGCAAATAATAATGGCCACTTGACGTGAATTATATAAATCATTTTAATAGCATGTGCATAGTAAAGCGACTATCATTTTGGGTGGGAATCATGTAAACACAGATATCAGATACCAGTCGTGTCTAAAAGTAAATGTAAATGGGTCAAAAGATTGGATCTGTGCATGAAGATGTCCAGTGTAAATGCAGCCATAGTTGCATGAATTCTAAATACACTCTTAAAAAACTTAAAGAGTTGAATTGACCTATTTTAGTGTTGTTTTTGCAAAAATAAATAAATTAAATTAAATGAACCTTTATTTCTTATATAATCTTTTTTTTTAATTGCTTACATACCGTATTTTTCAGACTATAAGTCGCACTGGACTATAAGTCACATTTATTTAGAACCAAGAACCAAGAGAAAACATTATCGTCTCCAGCAGCGAGAGGGCGCTCTATGTTTTCAGTGTAGACTACAGGAGAACTGAGCAGCATAGAGCGCCCTCTCACGGCTGAATACGGTAATGTTTTCTCTTGGTTCATTTCTCTTGGTTCATGTCAAATTAATTTTGATAAATAAGTCGCACCTGACTATACGTCGCAGGACCAGCCAATCTATGAAATAAGTGTGACTTATAGTCCGGAAAATATGGTAATCTAAAAACATGCATCCGGATCTGGATCTGATTGGACAGGAATGGCAGGGGGACACTGACCTGAACGGGTAGCTGAACTCAATCTCAATGTTCAGGTCACTCTCTGAGCGGTTCTTACACTCCACGCTCAGACGTAACTCTCCAGAGTAACCGCCACAGGTGGAGAACGCGAAGATGGCAAAGAACTGAGAAGGAGAAACACAGTCTGTTACACTGAATAAGTGTGTAGGATGACAGGGTGTACAAAAATGCTCATGTAAAATAGATTATTTCACTGTGTTTGTACAAGCAACATACAGTATAAATCAATGTCATATTATAGTTCAAGTTTCATCAATAGGCAATTTTCTGAAGGGCTTTATAATGATCAGTCACACTGCATTATGGCTCATATTTCAAAAAATGTCCCATGGAGAAAAGATAACAAATTCTATATATATGTATGAAAATATCTCCATATGTACTTTATAAGTAGTGTATGACTGAAAAGTTTCATCATCGTTCCTCCAGTCTTCAGTGTCACATGATCCCTGCTGATTTGCTGCTCAGGAAACATTTCTCATTATTATCAGTGTTGAAAACAGTTATTCTCCTTCATGTTTTTGTGTAAATTATCAATATTTTCAGGATTCTCTGATGAAGAGAAAGTACAAAAGAACAGCATTTATCTGGAATGGAAATCTTTTGTAACATTTTAAAAGCCTTCGCTGTCACTTCATAACAATTTTAATGTCTCTTTAAATATCTTACTGACTCCAATTTGGAATATTTAAAGATATATTTAATAAAAATATGGTTTCAGACAATTCACTTGTAAAATATTAATTAAATTTATTAAGAAAAAGAAAGGAGGTATATTTTAAAAAATATCAAATTGAGAGTAAATACAGAAAAGAGTAAATTATAGAGTGTTTTTTTTTTTTTAGATGAGTGACCATCTGTCGTATCACGCCCTTTCCTCTGTCACCCAATCAGACGCTCTGCTGACACACGCATACTAATGCAACGTGGTGCACCTGTTGTCATGGATAATTAAACAAACTAGATGAGGTGACAAACATGAGGCGTTCAACAATTGTCACAATAACGTTAGTGAACGGATTGGAATTGAAACAGTAATTATCTAGTATTAGCAAATGTACTAAAGTCGCAATGGTGCAGGCACGTGCTCTCTCTCTCTCTCTCTCGCGCACACACACACACACACACACACACTCACACACACACACAGAGAGAGAGATTAGTTGGTCGGAGTATTTTTACCACACCCTTCCTTCACTGCAGGAAGATCCGATTGAATAGAAAATCCTGCTATTAATCTTACCGAGGTGCTTCGCCATCTGTCACTACACACGCTGTGCCGATCTACTATATGTCACTCTGCGCACACATTTACACACAAACACACACATAAGCTGTTCCCAAACCTCACGGCCTACACAGACAGCATCCAAACAATCACGGAAGAAATGACTGATCTGGATCACTCTGTCTACATAGACACGACACAAGCAGCACTCGTCACAATTCTTATTCTCTTATGGAATTCATCATACATTGTTTATCCATGCATATCATTATTTAGTTTTATTTTTATTGACGTGCCCTCCACATCTCTTCTCTTCTTTGATGGCGTGTTCAGTGGTATGCATCAATCCCATGTGATCGCAGTAATAGAGTTAACTAGTGCCTGCCAACTTTTTTAGCAGAGCTGCTTCTGGAAGTATTTTTTCTCTTCATTATTCCCATAGGGACGTAAAAAGTCTTTGTTAAAGCATTATATATACATGCACAAAAAATTTGAGCATGAGAAGACTGACTCATTTGTGCTGCTTCATGGCAGTAGGCGGAGCTGAAGGGAACTTTTGGTGCGCTTTGCTGCAACTTTCTGCACAGCATCATGGGTGATGTGGTATTTCAACATGAATTTTGGCATTAAACATGATTATTTAAAAAAATAAGCTGAAAAATGTGGTCTGACAGCTACATAAGCAAATACCATCGATTAACAACCTCACAGTAGGTCTTGTCTGTAAAGGTTTATACGTTCAGGAACTGTTGTGCTCTATAGCAAAAGACAATGATCCAACAGTCCAATCAGTTTCTGATGCACCAAATCAAATTCATACAGGTTTGGAACAGCGTGAAGGTGAGTTAATGATGATAACATTTGGGTAAACTATCCATCTGAAGTACACAAAATGAATCAATGACATAGATCAGAAATGTTTCATTGAATGTCAGCTTTTTTATTTGCAACACTGTCACCGTCTTGTTTTTCAGCATGGGGGAATAATAATGGAGCGTTTTAGCATTAAACGTTGTTTCAATGTTTTTTTCCGACAATGAAACCACATTTCAAGGCTGAAGTTTGGTCACATGCTGGCTGTGCATGTGATTATAGACATTTTATCATATATACCAGTAATTATTTACAGTGATTGTCTAACTTCTGTGCAACTTCTGACTCTCTGTACACAAATGGTCCCTGGCACAATATGGCAGACGCACCAGACGTAATGGACACAACACTTCATTATCCTGGGCTGTTGGAAGTGTCTCAGGAGATGAAAGGGGTTATTACATGCACTGCTTGCTTTCTAAAGATACTGGAGCACTTGAAATCTTACAACCGTAGAAGATTCATAACGGACAGCCTTGATTTCCTAGACTTCGTGACTGTAAACTAGCGTCGGGTTCCTCTCCGAGTGCCGGTTACATAAGCGGCAGCAACTGTTCACAGCCTCCCACACAGTCTGTGCACAACGCCATGTGTGTGCCGTGTTTACTGCCAGCTAGAATTGAGAGAAGCTAGATTTGCACTTCTTCTAAGAAAATACCAGTGCTTTCAGTAAAACGGCAGGTTTACAAAGTTGCAAACCCAAATATCTAAAGATTAACTACAGTTTTGATGAAGGCAACAATATGAAGGAAAGCAACAACAACAAAAAAAAAAACACCTTGCAAGCTCTGTAGTTACTCACCCATTGTAAGACTTTGATAAATCCTAATGGCTGTTTGAAGACTGTGAACTGCCCGGTGGCGACCAGCTAAAAAAGAAATACATAAATAATATCAGCAACAAAATGCACAGCTTTAAAGACCACGATGAGTAAAATGACTACATAATTGAGTACACTTTAGCATACTTTTTAAAGAGAGTATTTATTATGGATCATCATGTACAGACTGAAATGCTGTTTTCAGACACTTAAATGCATGCTAACTGTAAGTAAATGAAAATGTACTGTAGTATACATTTGTATTTAAACTATAATAACTATACTTAGAGTGGCTTTAAATAGGACTAGATATGTCATTTCAAAATCATTTCTATTGTCTCTGAAATATGCTTAAAGCGTAGTGCTGAATGTACTGACAAGCATTTATGGTAAACTAAAATAATCTTTAATGTCACTTCTATTGAAATTTGTATGTCGTGTATTTAAAGATATTTCGAATTAAAAAAAAAAATGTAATGATGAAGTTGCAGTTTAGTACATTTAAAATGTTTTACCTTTAAATGCCAATCAAATAACACACTACAGTTAAAATTACAAACAAGTACTGTACTCAATAGACTGGAGTGCTCTTATTAAATATCTATTTATCTACAGTCTCTATATGTGTGTGCAATGGACATGCTCAATGCAGGTAAGTTGCATTTGGCTCCTTTCACTCGATACACTGTAACAAGCTGACCGACGCTGGTGACGTCAGAGCGCGCGCTCGCGAGAGGAGAGGGAGACTTTGCAAGCATTAGAATTAGTCAAAGCTGCTTATCTCAACGTTTCCTTTATGAAAGTGCAACTGGCGAGCACATACAGGCCAAAGGCAGATATATTTGACTCGAACAGCGGGCGCAAGGCCAGAGAGCGCGCGACCGAATGCGGCACGCTGCAGACTGTGATGCAGCGACGGCGTCGCGATGTCATCTCTCATCTTGCTCTTTAATACCTTGTGCAAACGATATGCCATGTGCTGTAACCCAGTGGGGAATATCCCTGATCTGTTACGGTGAAATAATATCTGACGAACGCTGTCTGGATAAATAGTATTCTGAATTCCGATTCGTTTGAGCGAATCGGTTCTTTCGAACAGTTTGACTCAAAGAGCTAGTTCACCGAGTCGTTTGTGGCGTCGCTCCAAAAGCAGCATTTTAAGTTTATTTTTTTATTTATGTATTTAAAATATAAATCGTTTATGATTCAATCATGTCACCCGCTAAAAGTTCTCCCGTAGACCCATACAAAGTCAAGTCGGTTAGGAACTGTATAGGAATCGTTTAGATTGAAACACTGAAAAGAACCGGTTCAAAAGATGATTCTTTTGCGAATTGGACGTCAGTGTAAATACAGATAAATAGCACGCAGATGGCTGTAGTTCTTTAATGCCTCATCTCACATATGCATCATGAAAATACAGACCTTGAGCTATCTGAACAGCCAGTTTGGGTTTTGTGAATCATACAGCGCCCCGTTTGAAAATAGTTGCGCATTAGTTCCGTCATTCTCACTAAATATATATCCTGCAGTATAAAAAATAAATACCACCGTCGCAATGCACTGCATACATCCGCTATTTAACGGTTTCACCTGAAATGTCTTGAATTGCCAACGGTTTTCTGTTGTGCTTTATTTTGTTTCATTTTTTTTAAAAAAATCCCTGAAAGTCAACGAAACGTCGCATCTAGGTATTTCATTCATTTAAACTCCATTGTCCGTCCTGTTAAAATCAACGTTGGTCAGTCAGATAACAGTAGCTTGTCTGGTCTAACGTTACACGCAAATAAGTGCGAGGAGTTTGCAGTAGATTGCAGAATTTATTCGGTGAATAGCTGTGATTGAAAGCCCTACCTGGTTGACAACATCCATCTCGAGCGCCTTGTCGCTGATAAGAGGATCAGACGAGTGGAGGCAGTGCGCCGCTACATCCGGGTCACCGCAGAGCCGCGCTCCAAAACACGCTCACGATAATCTCTCGCTCCAAATCCAAGTCATGCTTGTCTGGAGAAATGTGCTTCTATTTTCAGGATGAGCAACCTCGAATTATAATAACATACAATAATAATAAAACAAAAAATAAATAATAATACTAAATTAAATATTTTGTCAGACATAAAATGATGCAAATCTTAAATTAATACATTACAATCAGTACGTTATTTCTTTTTAATGTAAGTTTCCCCCTTATTTTACTTACAGTAGCCTACATAACACTGAACAATTGAAGATATTTACTTTTTTTCTTTCAGTTTAACTCTACAGTAAGAAATTAAATGTCAATTTTCTGCACACATTTAGGCAGATTATGCATGATGTTGAAAAGAGAAACGTGTGAACTTTGTTCAGTGGACATGCATCAATGCATTACTGACTAAATGCATTGACTGGCTTTCTGATAATCCTCAATAGCTTTGGCAGGACATAATCGTTTTGAACAAAACACTGTAAAACAAGGTATAATACGTGTAGAGTACTGCTCACCCTGATATATTGTTTTATATAAGGTTCAAATGTAAATATGTTCATGCAGTATATTATTGATCCAGGTGTCCGGTGGAATTTTAAACTGTTGCCACAGATTTTGACTTATGACTATGTAACATCAAGAGTATATGTAACAAGTACATCTATATAAAACAGACTGTGCTTATGATAGGACTATGAATTATCATATAGTGATTTTCAAATTTAAAATGTGACACAATCTCATAGCAATTTGTTATTTAGCTAAATCTGCTCATGCCACAGTGAAGGTTATGTTGGGTTGGGGGCAACCCAAAAAGGGGACCGGTGAGACCGGGTTGGTATGATACATAACAGTGACTGTATGGACTGTTTTAGAAATGGGAGTGACATATTTTTTGGGCTAATTGTATTTGGACGAGATTTCCAGCATGATGCCTCAGGTTTAATGGTGAGTACAAGGTAAAATGTATGTTAGCTAGCAAAGCTAGGTGTTTACACAACACTGTTTTGAACTAACAAATAATTTTGGCCATTCATATATACAACAACAAGATTTAAGTGGCTTGAAAACGAAACCTTTGAAAATGGGTTAAAAAATGTGAGGTTTCAAAAACTATACCGTTAGCATTTCTGTGAAAACTACAAAACATGAATTTGCGAAAACGGTGATGCACGTGCGATGTGTTAAATCTATAGGAATGTGCAGGCGAAGTGACATCAACCACTGGCCTGGTATGCATAATACTGCGTTTTTAGTTGTTTCAATGGATCCATTCTGCTTGCGAAACTTTTCATAAACATAAAGTTTCAAGTTTCAAGTTTATTTATAAAGCACATTTAAAAAACATGGTTGACCAAATTTCTGTACAGAATTGTGTAAATCCATCACCCATATTAAAATAGACATTCACAGAACACTGAAAGCACAGTCATACAAATAGGGTTTTAAAAGACTTTTAAACTCAGACACTGTAGTCACTGTTCTGATAGATAATGGTAATTTAATCCATAATTTCGGTCCGGCTACTACTACAAAAGATCTGTCACCTCTGCATTGCAGTCTAGATCTGGGTACCTGCAGAAGAGGACTGGTCTGTGACCTGAGTAATCGGACAGGATTGTAATCAGTTATCAACTCTGAAAAGTATTGAGGAGAAAGATTGTTGCTTGTCAGGGGGGGGTTACTCTCTAGACTAGACTAGAGCAATTATTAAATATCTTTCTTGTTCCCCCTTTTTTGTTACATATACATGGCTAAAATGTGGCTAATATTTCTATTGGCTAATGAAATAATACCGGCATTAAAAAAAAAATTAGCCTATTTTTGGTGCCCCATCAGCACTTGGTGCCCTACGCACAGTGCGTGATGCGCTTGGTGGGAGCGGCGGCGCTGGTTGGAAATGTCTGTCTAAATGCTGCAGGGATAGTTTGTTGCGTGTATGTTTCTCCTTTTTTTCGTCTTGTTCCAGATACTGACACACTGGGGTGATGTCGGCGTAAATGAGTTGACATGTTTCCCGCTGGTGTACCCTATTGTCATGTAGCAGATGCGACATACCGTTGTTTTTTTATCCACCACTCTCTTGCCATCACCATTATAGCTTAAAGGGAATCCAAATTGAGCGCCTGACTGAGTAGCCTAACATAAACATATAAGTTGGTGTTTTTTTTTTCTTCGGGGGTGTATGGGTTATTGGGCTACCTTGTTGAACGTGTAACATTATATTTCAAACACTTTTTTTATTTTCCAAATGTAATTAATTCGTCCAACGCACCGTTCGGTACATAATGCGTACCGAACCGAAAGCCTCGTACCGAACGGTTCAATACGAATACGCGTATCGTTACACCCCTAGTCACAAGCCTCCTTGTTTTCATCCAAAACATCTTAAATTGTGTTCTGAAGATGAGCTTTTACTGGTTTGAAACAACATGGGGGTAAGTGATTAATGACAACATTTTCATTTTGGGGTGGAGTATCCCTTTAAGTAAATCATTATCTTACCTTTAAACAGCTCTGGCTCATAGACTGGATCACTGGTTACTAGCACCGTTATCTAGGCATGTGTAGAAGTTATCAGGATTTCCAGTCAATCCAACTGTGATGAAGTCTCCTTTTGGATGGTGCAGTGAGCGATCAGTGTTTCTCCAGAAGAATTTCTCCAGGTGATTGTTTCACTGTACTCACATATTAAATACACAACATCAGGGTAACCTTCAATCTTCTTTAGTTTTATCACAGGTTTGGGGACCTTCTCTGTGAAAGAAATGATGAAAAAAATTCAGACTGTAATATCTTGGTGTTTGAATACAAATAATAATAGCACCATTGTACGATCATGTTTTTGGGACATGTACAATGGTATTCTTGGGTGTACTTCAGCACCATAGTATATATACTATCAAAGTAGTAGCTATAATATGTTAAGGATAAAAAAGTCGTAATACAAACATTATGCTTTAAAATTAATAATATTAATTTAAACAATCAACAACCACTCACCCTTAACTTTCAAGTTGAATCTTTGTTCCTGCTCTTTACTGTTGATGTCAATGGTATAAACTAAAGTCCACTATGTTTGACAGTTAAATTAGTTATAGTGATTTGTCCAGTTTTCTCATCAAGAGTTGTGAGGCCTATAGATCTCTGATTCGGGATGTTAAAACCCTCATCATCATCATTCTCCCATTCAATCACCTTTACAACAGATCCACTGCTGTTTCTGTGTTTCCATGTAATGCTGCTGAATGGAGGGACTATTTTAGCTGGATGCAAAGAAACTTCTTCACCCACTGCTTTCTTCACAATTTCACCTAACATAATATATATGAGATTTAGTTGACGCTCAACAAGCAAGTCTCATTCATTCACTACAGTCATTTACAATTTATATATAATTAGGTTATTATAATATAATTTAAAACCAAAGTGCTTTAGAGTTTATTAAAAACATATTAAAAACACAACATCAGTGTTACCTTTAATCTTCTTTAGTTTTATCACAGGTGTGTGTGTGTGTGTGTGTGTGTGTGTGTGTGATAAAACTTAAACAGAGAATTTATAGCTACTATTACCTTTAAGGTAATTAAAACAACACTTTTACTGAAAATCCACCATCAATCACCATTGAGTGTTTGTATAAACTTCTGACTTCGATCCAATGTAGATTTTGGTCAAATGATGAGGCAGAAATATATTGTTAGTAACATTTTCGAACAATTTTATGGAGAAGATACACATTTACAACTAAAGGAAAAGTAACTAATAGTGGAACTAATTACTGTTGCCAGATAGTAATAAGTAAAGTAATAAAATTACTTTTTAAAGGAGTAACAAGTAATAAATTACATGTTTGGAGTAAAAAGCCCAATTTTTGGAATTTTTGGTCCAGATGAGACAGAGAACTTAATGGCATAAATATATAATATTTGTGTGAAAAATTCTGTGGAAAATGATAATCAAAGAGTGTTTGAGTGCATTTTTAAAGATTTTACAGACATGCTTTAGAGACATCGATTTGAATGTCATCAAATATTTATTTTATTTTATTTCATTTCGTTTCATTTCATTTCATTTCATTTCTGCCCCGTATTTAATCCAGGATGTGACGTCACACAGTCTTCATGCCCTCACAAACATGGCCGCGCACAGGAGCGTCGGTGTTGGAAGGAGTTTATCTGTACTTTTAACGAGATCGTGAGTTACTGTACTCATTCTGCTGTGCATTTCTGTATCAGTGAGGAGTTATCTGTAATATCTGACAGGTGCTTAGAGGCGCGTGAAGCGTTTGCGTCTTAAAGACTTTCGTAACATTTACAGTGTCACTGACAAGGTCTGATGACGCAGATGCAGGGTACTTACTGGACAAATAATGGCATGAAATTCGCTGTTATTAACACTGTTTTATACACGTTTGAATATATGCTAATCATTTTCTAGACTGCAAAATCTACAAAATCTGGTTGCTGTAGACCAAACATGGAACTTTGCTTTCATGCCAACTTACCTATCTTTTATTTTACTATGTAATATGTAGAAGTAATTTGTCAAAACCATGACTACCAAACAATGCAATATATTAATACAGTATATTATTTAATACAGTATATATATATATATATATATATATATATATATATATATATATATATATATATATATGATTTATAATTCACTGTGCTCAAAGGTATCCTGTATGCAGTTATCATGGGACAGGGCTCACCAGGCCACCCCTTCACAGCGTGAACAGACGTCCCATTCCACAACAAACAGCCGCTGTGTTTAGTAAGTGTCAGCATGATTGGGGTTGCATGTGACAGTGAAGTGTTTGGTTGGAATGGATTTTAACATTTCTTTCATCTCCTCAGTCAGAAACATGTTTATTCAGACCCAAGACACTCCAAACCCACACAGCCTGAAGTTTCTTCCTGGTCGCGTGGTGCTGGAATCAGGGACTATGGACTTCCCTGGACCGAGAGATGCTTACTGTTCACCCCTGGCAAGGTAGGGTTTAGATTTCATCCAAAACACACACCTTTTTGCACTGTATTTCCTTTTTTATGTAGGCTTATGGTTCATTCTGTGTCAAATCAACCAAATTTCAGAAACTTCCCCACCTCAAATTCTAGATTTTTTATATATATATATATATATATATATATATATATATATATATATAAACAAAATCTAAAATTTTAGATCAAAATTTTAGAAACATTACTATTTTTAATGTTTTTGAAACAAGTTTCTTCTGCTTATCAAGCCTGCATTTTTTTTTATCAAAAATACAGAAAAAATGTAATATTGTGATATATTATTACAATTTAAAATAATTGTTTTTAAATTTATTATACTTTAAATTATCATTTATTTCTGTGATGCAAAGCTGACTTTTTAGGATCATTATCACATGATCCTTTAGAAATCATTCTAATATGATGTTTCATTATCAAAGTTGGAAACAGTTCTGCTGCTTGATATTTTTTCAGAACATGTGATACTTTTTTAGGATACTTTCATGAATTAAAAGTAAAAAAAAGAAGCTATGTTTTTAAAATATAAATATTTTGTGATAACAATATACACTACTGGTCAGTAATTTGGGGTCAGTAATTATTTTTTAAATTTTTTTTTTTTTATAAAATCAATACTTTTATTCAGCAAGGATGTGTTAAATATTACTGTTTTTTCTGTATTTTTGATCAAATAAATGCAGGCTTGATGAGCAGAAGAAACTTCTTTCAAAAACATTAAAAATAGTAATGTTTACAAACTTTTGGTCTGTACTATATATATATATTTTTTTTTTCTGTAGAAAGGCAAATATATATAATGATGAAACCCAAAATATTTAATATCACAGATGTACTTTTACTGTGTAATCCACTGTTTTGTAGAGGGGGTCAAAATGACCATTTTCTGTCAGCGTCATTATTTTATTTGTACACGGATATTGTTAAGTCTGTTAGTAAAATCTGTTGACTTTAGCAATCATTGTTTCATTATATGCTAATGGTGACAGATGAAAAATGGCAGAAAGCACTTCTTGTGTTTTTTTCCTCAGGTTTGTGCGGCCTGTATTGCTAGAAGTACTAAAAATCTCTTAATATCCTTTTGGATTCTGGTTCTTAACAAACTTTTCTTCTGATATCTTCATTTTAAAGGCCCTGTCTGGATCAATCCCTGAGATAATGCAGCTCCATGAGTAAACTGGTCAAAAACCAAATACATACAAATGCATACAGCTGATACTTGTCTCTTTTAAAGAGGAACGTCTGGAGAACAAATAATGTTGAAACTAGAAATGTAGCTCATTTTTTTCCTAATCAGATCAGCTGAATAGAACAGACCTGTCTGAGTGCCATAAACATTAGTTTTCCAAAAGTTTTCATGGCTGTAAAACTTCAGAATATATTTAAGATGTCTTTAATATTCTTCTAGATTCTCATTCTTAATGAACTTTCCTTTACTATAAAACTGCTGATGCTCTGTTCATTCTTCAGGCAGTTGTTCAGAATAGATGGAGTCAAGAGTGTCTTCTTCGGCCCTGACTTCATAACCATTACTAAGGTAAAGAAGCTGCACTTTTAAATAGGTAACTCTATTTGTAACTCTATTTTTAAGCGTTCTATCCCTTTATCCTCCAGGCTGATGGTCAGACAGAGTGGAAAGTGATCAAACCGGACGTCTTCGCCACCATCATGGACTTCTTCACCTCCGGACTTCCTGTTGTCAATGAGGCAGATGCTCCACGTGCCGATACGGGTTAAACATTGCCTTCTCTTCTTTACTTCTAATCTTACCATCCTCACTAAATCCAAGATCACTGATCAAATGTTGTGTGTGCCATTCATTTGCAGCTCCTTCTGAGGATGACGATGAGGTGGTGGCCATGATTAAAGAGCTGCTGGACACACGCATAAGGTACAGCAGGAAATTACTGCACGTTTGTTAATGCAGCCTTTTTTTAATGTTGCATAGAAATTTAGCAGGTCACATTAGTTCTCAAATCTCGAAAGTGAGCTGCCTTCCACAAATAAAGACAGCGTTCCTAACTGAAACAGAAGCATTATTGATTTCTAACACTATACAAAGGTAGCAACTTGCATAAATATACACACAGTCGCACGTACAAATATTGGGTAAATGGTCAATGTAACTATTCAAATACTATTTCTAATACATTTGAAATTCATAATTTTATTCAGCAAGGATGCATTAAATTGATCATAATTGACAGTAAATACATTTATGATGTTACAAAACAATTTTCGTTTCTAAGAAATGCTGTCCTTTGCAGCTTTTTGTATTCATCAGAGATCCTACAAATGAATCCCGGTTTCCACAGAAATATAAAGCAGCACAGCTGTTTTCAACATTGATGATAATCATGTTTTTTGAGCAGCAAATCAGCATATCGGAATGATTTCTGAAGATCATGTGACACTGAAGACTGGAGTAATGATGCTGAAAATTCAGCTTTGATCACAGGAATAAATTACATTTTAAAATATATATGAATTAGTGAGCAGTGTTGTAATGTTAAACTGCTTCATTCTAGATAGAACATTTTCACGCAACAGGAATAGATGAAATGGAATGCCGTGATAAACTTTTAAATATTTAAATGCAAATTCATTGTTTGGCTTATTTTCACCAACTGAACATGTTGAAGTTTCTGCCAGTGGGTGGCGCTATAACTTTGACTCCTAATAGTCACATATATGCAATCGTCATCATACAACAAACCAACCGATGAAGTTTGATCAAACTCAGGTAATGTATGTGGATGCTATTAGACACGTCCTGTTTCTCATTTCTTACCATAATTTCAACGCCTCACCACGAGCAAACCATTAAAGATATCAAAAAAAGTTTGGTGGCAATCGGCTAAAAAACCTATGACAAGTATTTCAAATTCCAGAGCATGCGCTTTGTACATAACTCTAAATAGCTGACTTCCTGTTGGGCGGAGCCTATGACATGCAATACAAAAGTTGTTCAGCACAATGAGATCTATATGTGTACTGAGTTTCATAAGAATATGTGCAAGTATGTGTGAGCTATACAACAATTTCTGACTGTGTTCCAGGGGGCACCGTAGAGCCCCTGGGACACATCCGGGTCCCAGCCTCTGCAGGCTCCTAAAGGCCACAGATTCCAAAGTGTGCGCAAATTTTCAAGAGTTTTGAGTATGTTAAGGAACCCAAAAGCCTCCACAACTTTGACGAAAAATATGAATACAAAAACCCTAAATAGCCAACTTCCTGTTGGGTGGAGTCTATGACATGCAGTAGGAAAGTTGTTTGGTTTGATGAGATCTATATGTGAACCGAGTTTCATACGTCTACGAACAAGTATGTATGATATATGGCCCTCAGTATTCCAGGGGGTGCTGTAGAGCCCCTGTGCCACGCCCGTGTATCAGTCTCTGCCCGGCCCTAATGGCCGCAGGTTCCAAGGTGTGTGCCAATTTTCAAGAGTTTTCGAGCATGTTAGTATTTTTTTAATTGAATGTTTCAGTTGCATTGTCGTCTATGGAGGGTCAGAAAGCTCTCGGATTTCATCAAAAGTATCTTAATTTGTGTTCTGAAGACGAGTTAAGGTCTTAAGGGTTTGGAACGACACGAAGGTGAGGAATTAATGACAGAATCTTTCTGCGTGTGTGCTTCAGGCCCACGGTGCAGGAGGATGGAGGTGACGTGTTGTACCGGGGGTTCGAGGATGGCATTGTAAAGCTGAAGCTGCAGGGTTCCTGCACCAGCTGTCCCAGCTCCATCATCACGCTGAAGAGCGGCATCCAGAACATGCTGCAGTTCTACGTTCCCGAGGTGGAAGGAGTTGAGCAGGTGAGGAGTCAAGAACGGATGCTCCTCTCAGAAATGAGAGTGAGTGAATGATGCCAGAATTCTCATTTATGGGTAAACTCGTTTTCACTAATATTATGTGCCTTTTAATCTTGTAGGTGAAGGAAGAGGATGTGGATGTCGAAAAGGAAGTCCAGTGACATGAGTTTCGGTTGACTTCATCCTTCCTTTCTAATAAATGACCTAGCACCCTTCTTTCCCATCAGTGTCCAATCATGTAGTTTAGCAGAGACTACTCCGTTACACAGCAGTAAGGAAAATGGACAAATCTGTGTCTCACACTCCTTTAAACACGTATGTGTTAGCTACAGACATCGATATTAAATCAAGTGTGCAGCAAATGTTTTTTAGGCTACACTTTTGTATAGACAGTGTTTGGTTGGTGCTGTAACAGGTTTGGGCTTGGTCGCAGATAATATTTTATAGATTATCACTCATTGCACTGGATAAAAGACGCATGTAAATATTAGCTTAAGAAATCGATTGGTTTCATGCTTAATGTAATTTCAGGAATCCTGTTTGCTTCATGGGTCATTGTACATAAAAAATAAAAGTTGTATCACCAGCAGAGGACGCTACAGAACTACACAAACGGCCACAATAAAATCACTGCTCATTCAGAGACTGCTTCTTTTTTTCTCTCTTCAGAAGCAGCATGTCTTTCATTCATTGTCTAATCACCATCTTGATTATTGGCATTTGCATTCATGCACTGCACCTATAAAGGGGGAAGGTCTGTTTCATAAATATTCATAACTAGCTTTATTACTGTTTAACATTTGTAAAAGTATATCCAGTGGCAGCTTCATGCTGACTTGCTCCACTACAGTGTTCAATGATTTGTAACTTGTTGCCCTGTGGAAAAACATGAGAAATGTTCAGTATGCGTCCATAGAAATTGCCTTTCAAAAATAAACACAAATGTTCACTGTTATTAAAGATTGTAACAACTACTGTATGTAGCACCTCAGATTCTCTTCAGATTTCTTTTTAAAGCAAAACAACAGTTTTAAAATAAAAGTGGAACTATATAATCTGGATTTAATAGACCTTTTAGTCAACATATTTATATATGTGTTAGCATATTGTATATTTCAATTGAAATTAGCATAAATAAGATCTATTATGGACACCATGTTCTGTTCATTTCTGGGTGTCTTTTTAAATAATATGAATGCAGTTCACCAAACTGGAATGAAGCTTGTTGGCAACAACAAGGCAAGGCATGAGGATATAATTTTTCATTGTTGCTACATTTTAGAATGAGAAAATACCCGAGAAATAACAGCATTTACAGTGCATGCATTAATAGCTCTTAATCTATAGAGTTAGAATGACATGCTGTAAATTTGTTTTGCAACAATATTTATTTATTGACTTAATTGCTTTGGAATTTTGTCAACCAATTAATGTTGTAAATTGTGGACTGAACTGGCAATACCATCCAATGTAAATCTTGGAATAAGGTTGCAATTAATGTCTTTTCTATTACAGAAATGGTCGTCAAAAGTACTGCAAAAGTTAATATGATCCAGTCAAACTGCACAGTAATGTCAGATGCTCTGTGGGAAATAACCAAGGAGCTGCTGAAAGGGTGCAGATGCATGACGTAATCCAAATGGCATCACCGTAGAACGAAATACACCTTGTGGAGCAAAGATAACTCTAGTGTGCAGATTTATACTGCAGTAATAATAGAATAACAAGACATGGATTATAGCCAAAATTTATTTATTCTTTTCTAAAAGGGCATTCACTGCATTGTCTGTTTAAATGTTGATGGGAAAAATACTTTAGTGCAATAACAATACTTTACAATATAACAGATTACAGATGTTTCAAAAAATTCCCTGCATGACGCATCATATTTGTTGATATCTCATTTAAATTGAGATCGTTCAATCGATTAAAACTGGGCAACACCCCAGCATTTGGAGTCTTCGTTGTCCTTTTCTGTTCCCCTTGCTCCTCTATTTTCACTTCTTGTCACTTTCTTCTCCTTTCCAACAACGATAAAGGCATAAAAAAAAAATATTTATATATATATATATATATATATATAGAGAGAGAGAGAGAGAGAGAGAGAGAGGGATAATCTTATATTTATTTTTAACAAACAAATGGTTGTTTAGTTCATACAGGGGAATGCAATTATCACAGCCATTTAATCTTTCTTCAGAGTGCAAGAATTTGTGGAGAACCGAACCAAATGAAGATAAATTATGACACTACTGTAGAAGTTTATAATGTCTGTTTTATTTCAATATATGAACAAAAGCACATAACTCATTTTATGTAAAGCAGTGTCAATCAGATGGAGAGAATTCATAAAGCATACATTATTACATACCATATATTACAATTGTAATTGTTCTGTGTACAGACAGGTGTGTTTGGTCCTTATGTTTTGGTGTGTTTAGACATCTCACATCAAAGAAAAAAAGAAAAAAGCTTGTTTTCTATGCTGTGTCAAGTAAACATCAAGAGGATCCAGATAGCACATGTTATTTGTGATCTTTATTAAATTATATATTAGAGATGCACAGCTTGATATGTTCTTGGCCGATTCTGATTTCCATTTTTTTCTGAGTGTGGCCTGCTGAAACAGATTTTTGCTGATTCAGATTTTTTTTTTTCTGAGAACTGTAATTGACAGCATATACAAACAAAAATAGACTTTTTTTCTTTTGTGACAGGACCAGGTGCTGCAGACGCTTCTGCAACAGGTTCATCACGTTCATATCTGGTCTCCCTCACAGTCACAGTCCTTCTGTTGAGGAGCTCATTTCCTTTCTGAGTTCCTCAAAAGGTGCGAGCAGGCTCAGGACGTCTTCAATAAGCCCCGCCCTGATATGTGCTGGCTGTGGCTGGCAGATTGTGTCCCACAGCACATCTCTGCTCCACCAGTGACTGCAGCCTGTAGTATGTGCTGCTCCATCTCAGAACATCTTGCTGCAGCCTTTAATTGGGTTGACCTAACTGTGTCTGAATGTCATGAAGATGTGAATCAGAGAGGGTTGAGTGTTTAAAATGTCCCAACACTCTTTCTGCCAATTGCCACCACATCAGTGATGCTTCGCTGGGACAGCAGCTGTAATGTATATGCCAAGCAGGGCAAACTTGCCAGGTTGCTTTCATCATGTGCTATGCTTATATTTCTTGGGTTGAATTCCATAATTGTCCTCGTAATTGCTTTGGTCTTTTCACTGCTCATACCAAGTAAAGATAGCAGAGACTGCTGACTTGTGCCTGTCTCTGGCTAGCTTTAGCCGCTTTCCCTTTTTTAGCTTCCTCAAACTGGGCATGCTCAGCTTGGTGATGGTGTATTAAGTGTCTGATTAGATTTATTGTGCCAAATGTTTTCATGGTGGTCCCCGTTTGCTTTGGCCTTGCAAATACTACAACTTGCAAACTTAGTGTTGCTTTCACACACTGTGGAAAAACGTCCATGGCGACGACATGTTAGCATGCGGCTGTCAGTGTGAGCATGGTGCAGCATTTGAACCAATCAGAAGCACAACTTACATCTCTAATGCACCATTCACCTAACCGAAGTGCCAACTATGAGGGTCTATGGATCCTTCCCACAAAATGCAACCAATACCTCAGAAAAGGCCTCTGGTTTCATAGCAACCAAAGACAAAACAATCTGATAACACTAGTTTTATGGCAAAGCAACTCTTACTCAAGTCTGTCTAAAACAGACACATAATAATGCCCATGAAAATGACTTTTCTCTAAGTTCACAAGAAAACCTCTCATTGAATGAACACACAAATACTTCAGGCGTATGTTTTTACTCTGTTTGTTATATAATCTTTTGTATTGTATACTGTTTTATGCACGCTTATGATAGAACCACTCGTTCATGTAATCTTACCTATATGTAGTCTTACAGTGTTTAGTATCTATGAATTAATTAATATGTTATTGTTCTAAGAATCTTTAGTAGTTTTGCATTAACACTCAATAGAGTTCCATATGCAAATTACCATGCTCTAAGACAAAGAGCCGTAAAACTCCTGAGAGGCGTTAATCTTCTCAGACCTTAAAAGGCTCACGCACAGTTCCACCAATGTTCTTGTTCTTCTTCTGCTAAGTCTTCTTTCTTCCAGATGAGGATGTTGTGGAAGATTTTTATTGGTCAATATGTAAACTAATCAGGCATAATCAATGTGAATCTAGCCATTTATGTATCAAGTTATTCAAATGTTATAATCATGCATTTGACTGTATGTAGACATAAGACACAAGACAAAATATATGATGAGACCTCCTTGGTGCAGACATTACCAAAATACAGCATATAGTAAATTAGGACTCCCTGTTTTGATATAACACAAAATATATGATTAGGCTTCCTCGTTTCACTTAAAATAAATTCTACATCCTAAAAGCAAGCTGGACACATCCATAAAAGGTAAAAGGGTTGATAAACAGAACCATATGTATGAAATGTATTGAACATGGGCACGCCTTCAGAAGCAGTGTATAAAATCGAGAACCGACACAGACTCGACAGACTGTTCTGCAGAGCTTTCTCGGTTTTATTTTCTCTTGAGAATAAAATCTTTCTTCTGGACACAAAACCCTGAGATAGTGTGATTCCTCAGACCCATGGCAGACGAAAACACACTACATTTGGCACTCCAAATGGGACAGGAAAGGAGCAGCAGTCCCAGCAATGGACCTGAGCAGAGCCATGGATTTAGAAGACAAAAGTGGAAGCGGAGAAGTTGTAGACCAGGGGTGACCAGTCCTGTTCCTTAAGATTTACCTTCTTGCCGACTCAAATAATTTCTGTTGATCAAGAATTACAAACTTCTTTGTTCTTTACCTATTATTTTCCCTCTAACTGTAACTATTATATTTAATGCATTGTTATGTTTCACACTGAGATTTCCAAACCAGCAGCTAATAGAAAAGGACAGCACCAGCTTAATGTGGGACTAAAGCCCTATTTGCATGGGATTAGTATTACCTGGTGACCTCCAGTCATTTGTAATAATTGCGGAGGTTGTCTATGATCTTAATCCATGGTGAATCGGCCATGTCTGTAATTTGTAAAGCAAAAATTCCCCTGCAAATGACCTACCATATTTAGCCGAACACCGAGGTCCTGTGATAATATTAGTCCTTTGTGAATTGGCCTCTCTGTGATTTGGCCAGCATTTGGTGGGTCGTAGGTTTTTGCTTCCTGTGGTCCTTTTTATACATTTCCGCAAAGTTGGAGTTTGCAGTGTTTGATAGTATTTTGGGTGCTGTTAAATCGCTACCCCATTCAATTTGCAGAAAGAGAAGGCTGAAAAGATTTTGAGGTTAATACGTTACAATTAAATCAAGCATAAAGCAAACAATAAAAATGCTAATGAATAGAATGTAATGTGTTGTTAGAATATACAAATATTAAGGCAAATAAATGTTTTTAAAAGGAAGTTTTATTGTTGCTGTCTATTGTTTACCTTTTGAAATTCTGTGCAAATTCTTCTGTCACTTGGTATATAATATTTTACCCAGGCTGTTATAGCACTTATATATCATTGCTCTTTCCCAGTTTGTTATAACTGTTCTGTGGAGCCTTATAGCCTGACTTATGCACATTAAAATATCCGCTAACACACACAGACACTCATTTATATCTGTGCTACTGTCTGCGGAAGAACTTCCTCTATATCTTCAAAAGATGATTAAAGGAACAGAGACCAAATAAAAATGGAATCTATATCTTTTAGCATTTCTATTTTACAGTCAGCATATATCTACTATGGATGGATATGTTCAGTTAGACTCTGTTTCATGGACTTCATTGGTTTCTGTATTCTCTTCTTTGATTTTCTCGTTTGTCATTGGTTATCATAGTTACTGATATGATTAATTCTTTAGTTCAACTGTGACTTGTCAGTTTACCTTGTTTGTATCAGTACATTACGTTATTCTTCTGTGTTCTTGGTCCAGTTTTGTTTACGTTAGTTTTGGTTTATGCCTCCTAGATTCAAGACTTTGTGTTAAGGTCTGAATCTGTTCTCTACCTGTCTGTCTACAACACTGCGACAGAAGACCAGACCTAGAAATGAATTACATTAAATTCAGTGCCGTGGTTCAAATGAATCATAATTTATTGGATTTCATTGCCAATTTCAGCCATTTTGCCCTCACCTTACGATGAGGATTTTTTGATGATAAATTCTTTGTTCTGCATCAGGGCGAATATCCACCATCCCGTAGACCTCCCAGACACTAAAGGGCTTGACTGGAGGGAGGTCATAATCAGGTGCCTGGAGAAAATCTATCCATGGTCCAGAACACAACCAGACACAGTGACCAGCCAACCATCACCCTGCTGCGTGGAGCCTTGTCTTGCCTCAGGTCTTTTAGTCTCCAACTCTGCGTTGGCACCTTGCTCCCTCGTTTCCACCATGTCCCATTGTCCCACTGGCTCTACCGGGCTCCCTCGTCCCTCCAATTCTTCCTTGGTCAGTCGTCATCACTCGTCCAAAATGGGATTCCACTCCTCCCTCCATCCATCCATCTGTCTAGTTCCCCCTTCCCTCCAGGTCCTCCTTGGTCCCCAGTTACTCTGGCTCTGCCACCATTGTCCCGGTCCCCACCTTTGCCCCAGTCTCATGAGCCATCAAATCCACTTTTGGCCCTGCAGACCCTCTCTGTTACCCTGACTCTTTGGCGGTCCGTTTCTGACCTGGGCTCCTCCTCCATTGGCTATGTCTCCATTAGGAGTCCCCATCTTACATCTTCGCCAACCGGGGGTTCATCGTTATCCACCTCATATGTTTAGTTAGTTGTGGTTTCATGGACATTTGACTTGTTTTTATCTGTCTCTTTATTTCCTTGTTTACTTTTCCCATTTTTCATTGGTTGTCTTAGTTATTTAAGTTTTTTTTTTTAATTTGTTCAGCTGTGCCTCGTTCCTTCTCCTGTGTTCTTGGTCTTGTCTCATTTACGTAAGTGTTGGTTTATGCCTCTTATCTAGTTTGTCATTGCATTTTGGAATAAAGACTTTGTGTTAAAACTCTTCTGAGTCTCAGGAAAAATCCATATCTATATTTTTATTTTATCTTAGCATAAATATTTGTAAATAAACTATCTATGTATAATATACTGTCTCAAAAGTGAAATTTTTAATGCAGAAAAAACTGTTAGTGCAGTTCTATTTTAAACTTATCTGTACATTGATTTAAGTAAATTGATGTACTTAATTAATTAAGTGCTGGAGCACTTCTAGGCGAATATGAGAATGAATATTTACTTCAAAGTAAAGAATACAATTGCCAGTCTATTGTGCAATGCATACATTACATCACTGGCTGACTGCATCAGAATTCTTCAATCTAATTTAATTTTGGCATAGTGGTCTCAGCAAAGGGAGGGAAGTAATGTTGGAACACAATTTGTAAGTTTGATGACAGAAATATATAAAGTTTTCTTCTTGTTTAGTTGAAATTTAGTTTTGAAGATTTTCACCTTAACTAAAAGTTGAAATATGTGTATCAACATGCTGAAAAACACACATTATAATACACAAAACACGAGTACTATTAATTTGTCATGATCCTGCCCTCGTGTCCTTGATTTTTCCTAGTCTTGAGGCAGGATCATGACAGACCCTTGTTTTGTGTACAAGCGCATGGCCTTGTCTTTGGGCCATGTGCTTGTGTTGTCTCGTTTCCTTGCCCCGCCCCCCTTGTTAACCTAGTCGTGTCTTGATTGTCCTATCTGTAACACCTGTCGTGTCTTGATTAGTACCCCTATTTAGATCTCCTAGTGTGCTCTGTCTTGCGTTGGTTCATTGTCATTGAGATTTGTACCTGTGATTGTGATTGTTCCTTAAGAAGTGTTTGTATTACCGTGAGTGTTTGTTTATAGTTAGTATTTAGAGTCCTTGTTTATCTTGTCAGTCCAGTCCTGTTTTAGTTATTTAGTCTTTACCTTGCTCCGTGTTTTCCCCCCTCGTGGGTTTTTGTTTCCCCTTTTTGTAATAAACCCTTTGTTTGAGAATCCCTGTCTGCACCTGAGTTCCTCCCTTACCAATACCTGACAGAATGAACCGACCAGAATGGAACTCAGCGGACAGGAGGCAGTGCTGGATGCCCGTGCCAGCAGCGCCGAGAGCTGGCGTGCCCGTGCCAGCAGCGCCGAGAGCTGGCGTGCCCGTGCCAGCAGCGCCGAGAGCTGGCGTGCCCGTGCCAGCAGCGTCGAGAGCTGGCGTGCCCGTGCCAGCAGCGTCGAGAGCTGGCGTGCCCGTGCCAGCAGCGTCGAGAGCTGGCGTGCCCGAGCCAGCAGCGGTGAGCGTGCCCGAGCCAGCAGCGGTGGGCGTGCCCGAGCCAGCAGCGGTGGGCGTGCCCGAGCCAGCAGCGGTGGGCGTGCCCGAGCCGGAGCCGGCAAAACAGAGAGCCGTATGCAAGTCGGCAGTCGTGAGAGCGCAGGAGAGTGCCGCGGCCGACTCTGCAGCAAAGACTTTAGTTCAGTGTATCTCATCTCGTAAGGAGATGCCAGTTGTCCTGGCTGCTAAAGCCTTTTCTGATTATTTGTCCCGTCTTGTCCAAATCCTAGAAGTCCCCGTCAGTCCTGTTTTGTCCCCTGACCCTGTCCCCAGAAGTCCTAAGTGTCCAGCCGTTGTCCCCCCGTGTCCTGTTGATGTGGCCCCGTGTCCTGTTGATGTGGCCCCGTGTCCTGTTGATGTGGCCCCGTGTCCTGTTGATGTAGTCATGTGTCCTGTTGATGTGGCCCCGTGTCCTGTGGATGTGGCCCCGTGTCCTGTGGATGTGGCCCCGTGTCCTGTGGATGTGGCCCCGTGTCCAGTAGATGTTGTCCCCCCGTGTCCAGTAGATGTTGTCCCCCCGTGTCCAGTAGATGTTGTCCCCCCGTGTCCAGTAGATGTTGTCCCCCCGTGTCCAGTAGATGTTGTCCCCCCGCGTCCCGTAAGTCTTGCCCCGCGTCCCGTAAGTGTTGCCCCGCGTCCCTTGTCTGCTCCCGTCATGTCCCCGGTCAGTTGTCCCGAGACCCCTCCCCGCCCCTCACCACCCAGACCTGGCCGTACCCCCCGTCGTCAGCCTTTGTCCTGTCCTCCTAAGATTCCTACCCCTCCCACCCGCCCTGGTCTGTCCCCCATGAACTTTGTGGTCCCGCCCCCTCCCCTTCCCTGTTTGTTTTTTTTGTTATGTCACCCTAACCCTGCCATTGTGTTTTCATGTTTGCCTTTGTTATTATTAGTCATGTCTTGTTGGTTTGTGTCTGTGTCCCAGTCTGTCATGTCAGTCATGTCCCGTGTTTGATGTTCCCTTGAGGAGCGTCTGGAAGCCGCTCCTTAAGGGAGGGGTTTTGTCATGATCCTGCCCTCGTGTCCTTGATTTTTCCTAGTCTTGAGGCAGGATCATGACAGACCCTTGTTTTGTGTACAAGCGCATGGCCTTGTCTTTGGGCCATGTGCTTGTGTTGTCTCGTTTCCTTGCCCCGCCCCCCTTGTTAACCTAGTCGTGTCTTGATTGTCCTATCTGTAACACCTGTCGTGTCTTGATTAGTACCCCTATTTAGATATCCTAGTGTGCTCTGTCTTGCGTCGGTTCATTGTCATTGAGATTTGTACCTGTGATTGTTCCTTAAGAAGTGTTTGTATTACCGTGAGTGTTTGTTTATAGTTAGTATTTAGAGTCCTTGTTTATCTTGTCAGTCCAGTCCTGTTTTAGTTATTTAGTCTTTACCTTGCTCCGTGTTTTCCCCCCTCGTGGGTTTTTGTTTCCCCTTTTTGTAATAAACCCTTTGTTTGAGAATCCCTGTCTGCACCTGAGTTCCTCCCTTACCAATACCTGACATAATTTATATCTATACTACAATTCAACATATAAACATATTTTATGAACATCTAAGAAGACATTTATAATATTACTGTTACAAAGGACATTACAAAAATAAAAATAAACCAACAGATATAGACAAAACAAAATATTTAGATGTCCATATAATATAAATAATAATAAATATTATTATTTGTCATTATTATTATTATAATTCATTATTGTTTTTTTCATAGTAGTTTAAGTATTTAACATTATAATTGGCAAATATTCAATAATAATAACAACAACAATAATAATAATAAATGTTTAAACTTTTTTATTGTTTTATTTCTGGGTATCAGATGAATTTAAAGAAACAAAAACATAAATGTTAGCTTAAAAGAGAGTAAGACAGACTGAAAGACATGAGAAAGTGAAAATAACTATGACTTTCACAATGCAGGAGAGGATTGTGGAGAGAGAGAAATAGAATGAGTAAATGAAAGGCTAAGAAGTAGCGATAATCAGATCTGTGGGTGATGTCTTCAGATGTGGTTTCAGGGTGCTGATGGTTACAGATGACTGACTTCACTACAGACTGAAAATCTCCTGAGTCCAATATCTCTCTACAGCCCGCCAATAGAGACTTGTCACTCAAAGCACTGACAAGCTCGCGGGCGCTCTCTCTCTCTCTCTCTCTCTCTCTCTCTCTCACACACACACACACAAACACCAAGATCCTGGCCATAAATCAATGACTCGCGAGTGAACGTGAGAGGAATATGAAGCCAGACTGACTCATTCACCCCAATTTTAGACACCTCAGGAAGATGAAAAGATGACAGCAGTCTGACCTATAGCCAATGAAACACTCACAGCTCTATGTCAACATAATTCTACAAATTCAATCTAAAATCCCTGTTTCATGTTCTGGCTGCTGCATAACTCTGTAATTCACCAGACATTAAACAGGGAATATTTTGAGTATTAAGATGCTGAGCTCATGTCATACATCAACCAATTCAACAAAAATTGTCTTCCCATGATTTTTAATGCGATTTGAGTGGATGGAATGTGGAACGTAGATCAGAGTAAGCAGCAACTTAATCACATTAACTGCTGCTTTAGGAAATGTGTAGGCATTCTGAAAGCTGACGGTTATTACAGGAAATGATTAAAGGGGTCATATGATGTTTCTTAAACGAACATTATGTAGTGTATTTTGTGTAATGCAATGTGTTTATGCGGTTTAAGGTAAAAAAAAAACATTATTTTCCACATACTGTACATTATTGTTCCTCTATGCCCTGCCTTTCTGAAACATGCCGATTTTTACAAAGATCATCAGCCTGAAAAACGAGGTGTATGCCGATTGGCCAGCTATCCAGTGTATTGTGATTGGCTGAAAACCTCAAGCATGTGACGGAAATGTTATGTCCCTTAACATACTGCGATGCCGTCTCCCGGCACGACCAGACAAAAGCAATAAAACCCATTACAGACGAGGCATTTGTTGCAACCAGTGGGGACACAATTACTGATTATAATGACTAATACTGTTTTTTTACACGTTGCGTTCTGTATTGCGCCGCGTAAACATAAAATCATGTCCGCATTTGGGATCGGAGGCTTCACAGTGCAAAGTTGATGTATTTCCTCAGCGACCAGCATTGATCAGCTCTAGACATGATGGAGTGGATATCATTCTATTTTGGAAGGCAATACAAAGTAGTTTCACTTTCACAACGAAACACAAAGCATCTCCACAACATGGCGGCAGCAGCAACAGTGAGAATAAAAGTTAAGCCTTCTTTCTTTGCATGAACATTTGGGTGGCATTATGCAAATCTTGCCACACAGTGACATAGGCATTGTTATGGTTTCCGATAGATAAAACACTACTTTAATATTAAAATGGAGGGTGGGAGGAGCCAAGGGGAAGCCAGGAGCAGGGGTATATCCACCAGAGGCCAGTTCATACTCACTCAAAGCAGTGTGGGCGGGGCAATTCTCTATGTCCCTGAGCTCCACTAACACTCCCTAAGTGCTCAGCGGTGAAGCAGGCTCATACACCTGGTAAGACCATTGCAGAGGAGCTGGCTCCAGGGCGATGGTAACTTCCGCCTTTTTCCTCTGTCTGGGTTCCTTCATCGTGCTGACCTCCATGGTCTGCGGTGGGCACATGCCACACCTCTGTCGCGTCATTCGTTAGTGGTGGGCTGGTCTCTGGCAGTGGTGGAGTGGGACTGGTGGCGAAATCATCCTCTGCAGGGCCGATGGTAAATACCAAGTTGCTGTCTACCAGCACCCACTCCACAAAGGCGGCGAAATCATCTTTAGGACTGCCCGCTGGAACGCGTGCATTTGACCGCTCACTGAGGCTGGTATAAGAGAAAATACAGAGCGAGTGGTCTGGAAAGTCCAGCAGGCGATCTCTCTGCTCCAGGCAGAGAAGTTTTACAGGGGGAAGTCCATAGGGACAAAATAAACAACAAATTTAAACACTTGCATGACTGTTTAAAGGGATAGTTCACCCAAAAATGAAAATTATGTCATTAATAACTCACCCTCATGTCGTCCAAACCAGTAAGACCTCCGTTTATCTTACACAGTTTAAGATATTTTAGATTTAGTCCGAGAGTTCTCAGTCCCTCCATTGAAACTGTGTGTACGGTATACTGTCCATGTCCAGAAAGGTAAGAAAAACATCATCAAAGTAGTCCATATGACATCAGAGGGTCAGTTAGAATTTTTTAAAGTATCGATTGATTGGATATTTTGGTCCAAAAATAGCAAAAACTACGACTTTATTACTATAATGACTTGTTGAACTGCCCATCGGTGGGCTCTCAAGCTCTAATTGATTCCGGGTCTGAGGGAAATTTTATGGACAAGCAGTGGGCTCGTGAAAAGAGCTTTGTTAAAGCTCAAAGACCCCTTCCTGTGTTTTCGTTAGATGGGAGTAAGCTGCCTCGGTCACTTTGAATATCGCGTTCTCCCGTTCGGCCTAGTCAACGTGCCGGCTGTCTTTCAAGCCTTGGTCAATGTCAATGTCAATCTCACTTTTATTTATATAACACCATTCAAACAACAGATTTTGACCAATGTGCTTTACACCATCTCAATAAAACAATACAACAATATTGGGACAAACTGATTAAAATATATAAATAGTAATAATCATTATCATCAAATAGATGAATAAGCCATTTCAAACAAGTGGTCAATGACGTTCTGAGAGACATGCTCAACATTTCCATTTTTGTATACTTTTTTGTATACTACATCTTTTTTCCATCTCTGGCGGTGCATGTTCAGCACATTCGTTGTGTCCTGCAACACCTATTGGAAAATAACCTTTATGTTGAGGCTGAGAAATGAGTGTTTCATGCCCAATTTCCTAGGTTCGGTGATCTCTGCTGACGGCATCAGCATGGATCCAGCTAAGATACGCAAGGTATTAGAATGGCCCGTCCCAGACTCTCGTATTGTTCTCCAGCGTTTTCTGTGATTCGCTAATTTCTATCGGCGCTTAATTTCAAATTTTTGTCACATTGTCGCACCTTTAACCACACTCACTTCAGCTAAGAGACGTTTTGAATGGACAGAGAAGGCCCAGCACACTTTTATTAGACTGAAGGAGCTGTTCACTTCAGCACCTATTCTCATCACGCCTGATCCCACAAGACAATTCATTGTCAAAGTCGATGCCTCAGATATCGCCGTGGGCGCTGTCCTTTCCTACGCGCTCCCCTACTGATAATAGGGTCCACCCTTGCGCGTTCTTCTTACACTGCCTCTCATCTGCCAAACGCAATTACGACATTGGTAACTGAGAGCTTCTTGCCATTTGATTTGGCTTTAGTCGAGCCACTTGGTGTTCCTCTGTTCCATTCATTGTATGGACGGATCATAGGAACCTCGAGTATATCCGGTCGGCTAAACGATTGAATGCACAAAAAGGCTTGTTGGGCTTTTTTTTTTAAACGTTTTGATTTCACCATTTCTTACAGACCTGGGTCTAAGAATAATAAACCTGACCCTCTTTCACGGCAGTTCGGCTCCACTGGGGACGCCTCCTCCTCTGAACCCATCCTACCGGAGGGGTGCATGGTAGCAGGTGTTTCTTGGGGAATCGAGAGACAAGTCAAGGCCGCTCTTACTGATATTTCCATTCCTAGATGATGCCCTCTGGACAGATTGTTTGTCCCTCCGCCCATGTGACCCTCCGTTCTCTGCTGGGGCCATTCCTCTAAACTGGTTATTCATACCGGGGTTAGGGGAACCCTCGCGTCCATAAGTCCACAATTTTTGTGGCCATCTAGGATACGCAATGTGTGTCAGTTCATTTCCTCGTGTTCTGTGTGTGCTCAGACCAAGTCTAGTAACCCCCCCCCCCCCCCCGGGGCTTCTTAGACCCCTCCCCATTCCATCTCGCCTTTGGTCGCACATAGCCATGGATTTCGTCACTGGTCTCCCAGCTTCGAATAAGAATACTACGATTTTTACTATAGCATATATTTTTCTAAAGCAGCCCATTTCATACCACTTAACAAGCTCCCCTCCGCCCAGATTATTATCGAAAACATTTTTCATTTGCATGGTCTCCCCTCAGACATTGTCACGGAAAGGGGACCCCAATTTGCTTTGCAATTCGGTGCGATTGCCAGTTTATCCTCTGGGTTTCATCCCCAGACTAATGGGCAAGCAGACCATACCAACCAGATCCTTGGATGAATGCTCCGTAATTTAGCCTTTCACAATCCAGTGTCATGGTGTGAGAAACTTCCCTGGGTCAAGTATGCCCATAATTCTCTTCCCTCGTTGGCCACAGGGTTATCCCCTTTTCAGTCTTTATTAGGTATCAGCCCCCTCTCTTTTCCACTCAGTTCCCTCAGTCCAAGCAAGTTGTTAGGTCTGACCTATGTCGAAATAGAGAGCAAACCTGTCATGCTGCCAATCGTCACCGCGTTAAGGCACCTAGATATTTTTTGTGTTCAAAAGGTATGGTTGTCCACAGGAATCTACCACTACAGGCCGAGTCACGTAAACTGGCCCCGCGCTTCATTGGGACTTTCCCCATAATCAAGGTTCTTAGTCCTGCTGCCGTCAGAGTCAGATTGCCCACTAATTTGAGGCACGTCCACCCGGTTTTCCACGTCTCGTGTATTAAGCCGGTCATTCGTGCTTTCACCCGCCCTGCCCACTGTCCCGCTTTCATTGAGAGTTCTCTTATTTACAGGGTCAGGAGATTGCTGGACATGCGTCGCTGGGGTCGAGGCTACCAGTATCTCGTCAGTTGGGAGGGTTACGGGCCAGAGGAGAGGAGTTGGATTCCAGCTCGGGACTTCCGCTCTCGCTTGACACAGATTGTGTATGTGTGTATTTTGTAATGTACCGGTGGCTTTAATGGTAGAGCATTGTGTTAGCAGTGCAAGATTGTGGGTTAGATTCGCAGGGAAAACATTTTACTGTAGGTAAAAAATGTTAGCCTGAATGCTCTGTAAGTCGCTTTGTGTAAAAGTGTCTGCTAAATGCATACATTTATTTATATTTAAATTAAAGAATTTAATTAATGTAATTCATAATCTAAAGGTTGCGAGTTCAAGGGCTGGCAGGGATTGTATGCGGGGGGAGTGAATGTACAGCAATCTCAATACAATGACTGAGGTGCCCTTGAGCAAAGCACTGAACCCCCAACTGGTCCCCGCAGCCACAGCATACACGGCTGCCCACTGCTCCGGGTGTGTGTGTGTGTGTGTGCACTTTGGATGGGTTAAATGCAGAGCACAGATTCTGAGTATGGGTCATCATACTTGGCTGTATGTCATGTCACTTTCACTATTTTTTCCTTGATCATCCATTTTACTCAGATGTACTTTGCATCACAACCGCGAAGAAATGAACTGTCACTACTTCCATTTAACTATGACTTTAACCTTTTTGTAACGTTTTAGAGGTTCATTTAGAATAAAAAAATTTCCTTGCAAGCAAAATGTTCAATAGTAAGACTGCAGAGAGTTAGTGAAGAAGGAAGCATCTAAACTTGGCAGCTTCCAAAAATAAAAGCAGCTGTTTTAGGCTACTGATATTACTGTCTTCATCTCATGTGAAGCTACATGGAAAACATGTTTTTATTAAACATTTTAATATAAAAAAAATTATTGTGTAAAACATTGCGTGCATCTTACAGTACAACTGTGAAGGTTATTACATTAACACACATACATTTTTTGTTATTATACAAAAAACATTTGCAATTAGTGCAATTATTTGACAATATGATGATAAATTGGATTTTACAGTGTATAACCCGAGGTTAAACCAAGGTTACAGCTTGTCAGTAATTTGTTAGCAGTTGGCAAAATGAGTCCATGCATCCTCATGAGGCTCGCTTCATCATGCGAAACAACTGTCCTTTTACATTTATGATGTAACCAGATGATGATGAGGACAAATGATCCGTTCTCCTCTCTTTCTCTCCCCACCCCTTGTGCAGAGAAAACATCTTGCATTTTCACACAAATTAAGGACAGACATTCCCACAAAGCTCCCTCACACACACACATCACACGATGAAGAGCAGGAGCCGAGCCGTGTGTGTGCGTGCTGAAGCGATGACAGCTGAGCTGAGAGATACACACGCCAACAAAGATTTGCAATTTGTACAAATGTGTCGCTGGGAGTCACTGGAAAGCTCCACAACAGCTGGTGTGACAAATCTTAGTAGACGCCCCAAACTCAACCACTACAGCTGCCCTCAGGGCCACAACAACTCAACCAACAATGTTCAAAATCATAAAAAAAGTGTTATTTCAACAAATTCATCTTTATATATATAGGTGCTAGAATATCATAGAGACTGCGGTGGACTCGTGAAAAAGAAGTACACTTAGCATGCTTTTAAAAAGAGGACTTATTACAGAAATAATGTATTTAAACTGTCTGCATTTTAACTGCAACTAAATTGAAATGCATTATAATTTAAAACAGAACTTTAAAGTGATATTTGACCCACTTGAAAAGGACTAAAGTATTTATTTATATTTCATAAATATGTTTATTTGAAATATGGTCTAAGTGTACAGTACTGCTGAATGTACTGTCAAGCATTTATGGTTAACTGATATATCATTTAATATAATTTCTATTGAAACTTTAATGTCATGTATTTAAGAGTGTTATTGCACATCTGCAATGATGACGTTGCAATTTAGTACATTTAAAAGATATGATCTTTAAATAATATTGAATAACACATTACAGTTAAAATGATATTCAGTTACTTTACATGTGCTTTAGTATGTGAGTAAACCTATAAGTGCACTATTTTAAAGCATCACAAAAGATTAAAACATAATTTAAAATGCACTTTAAAGTAAAAAATTTTAATTTGCACTAGTGTTAAGAAGTGTACTTAAGTGTAAAGTTTAGTTTTATTTAACTATAATAACCTTGATTTGGTCCTGGTTTGGATGCGATTATTCATGATTAATAGTTAGACAGCACTAATTACTAATGAAGTCATCCGGGTGTAATTAGAGAGATTAATAGCTCATTTTTAGGTGATTATCAGAAGTAAGGTGTTGCTTATGTCAACAGGGTCAGCTGACGGCGGAGCAGCACAGCATGCAAAATTGCTACATCTGTTTGGTTATGTAACCTAATTTAGATGACTGTGCACAAAGTGCTGGCCGCTTATTTAGCTAGCCTGTCAAGCCACATGAAGTCATTGTGTGTGTGTTGTGCAGCCCTTAAGACATCTGCATTACTGAAAGCTGCAAAAGGCATCGACTCAAACGAGGCCCTCAAAGGCCGGCTTTTCTTTTCTGTTGTTCTCTTGCTCTGTTCTGTATCTGTGTCTGATCCCTGCTCTATTCTATTAGCAGATCTGTGGAATACATTAACCTCTCAGTACAGAATTATCTTTAAACTACGTTTCAGTTCAAACACTAAAGCACTGTACTCAAATTGCAATTAAATGAACAGACAGATGGTAGTTTATGAAACAGCAAAAAATTCTAAATAATAATTATTGTTTCAATTTGAAAGACTGAAAACTTGTGACAACTTGCCCTGAAATGACAGTTATGAAAAATATCACATTTATAGCTTTCAACTTTATCATTACAGTAAATATAGTTTTTTTTTTTTTTTAAATCTCTTATGATGGATGCACTTATTTGATCAATTGTAATATGTTTTAGAATTTATTCCTGTGATGCAAAGCTGAATTGTCCGCATCATTACTCCACTCTTCAGTGTCATAATCTTTTAGAAATCACTCTAATAGAAATCTATCTATTATATATATATATATATATATATATATATATATATATATATATATATATATATATATGGATTTTTAACTACTAAGATACTGAGATAACGCCCTTTTGAACGTCCTTCTGTGACAGTTAGCTCTGCTGTCTTAAAACATTTGGATACAATTTGAACATAAGTCACATATTTTACCAAGACTTCATCAGTCACTTTTCATATTTTTTTTAATGGCTTTGTTGTTTGTTACAACTTCAAATGGTGCTTTGTTTTTATGGACTTTTAGATTAGATGTATTTCTCACAAGAATCATGAAGTTATGGATTCATAAATAAATAGCCCATTGATAAAATGTAGCATGTAGAGAAAGACCTCTTTATGAAAGCTTTACAGAAAATCTATTCAGTTCCAAATATTTGCTTACGGCTGTGTTCATTTTTGTGAAGTCCAAGCAGGTGTGTTTCTCAGAAAAGACAATAATTTGTTATTCCTAGATTGCGTGTAATTATTAAAGTCTTGCATTTGACATTTTCAATATTTTTGGAGTATATTAAGGAGTTTAAGTGTGTCAAGTTTGAATTTTGTCATCAACCATTTTAGTTAATTCAAAAAGAACATAAAAACAACAACAACAACAAAAAAAGAAAATGTTTTGTTGTTTGAAATAAAATTTATTAACATAAAATATTAATAAAAAACAAGTAGTTGCAAACGAAAACATTTCTCATTACCATTTAGTTTGTCTTGATGTGCTCAAATAACTAAAACTAAAACTGAATAAAAAGTATAAAGACCTACTGTATGAAAAAAAACATGAAAACATAAAAAAAAAAACTTTCATTTCTAGATGTTTTAGAAGCTGTGAGATGCAGCTATATTTTAGTATAATAAACTTTTATTTCCAAAATTACTATTGCATGGTATGTAAACATTTATTTGCACAGTGCATTCCAAAACTTAATAAAGATAATAGCCAGAAGTATGATCTCTGTTGTGTTTTTATTTACAGAATATGCACAATATTTCACAGAATGGTCAGTGTGACCAGAAATGAAAGATAAAAAGTTCACCATGAAATTAACATTCTGCAAACATTACCTCATTCTCACATCGTTCCAAAAGTATGACTTTCTGTCAGTTTTTCTTTTGTTTAATCATCAGCATCAAAATTTGCACAATATGTCTTGTTGACGCGCTACAGAACATTTTCATTAAATAATATATTTTGTGTTTGTGTGTCTGTGTTTCACAAAAGAAAAAAAAAACAGGTTTGGAATGACATGATGGTGAGTTAATGATGACAGAACTCTCATATTTTGGTGACTGTCCCTTTAACAGAAACTTCGGTAACACTTTATAATAATTGCACACTATTAATGATTAATTAAGCATTAGTAAACAGATAATTCATAATTTATAAAGCATTAATAGACAGTAATAATCAGTTTATAAATACAAATATAAATGTTTTATTCTTTATTTAAAAGCATATCTATAATGTGTAATTTCATACTTTATTCATGATCAATTTATCATTTCTCAATGAAGTATAGCGTTATTTACAAACCAGTTACTTAGGAGTTGCCAGAGATTCATAAGATCACTATAAATGTTGTAAATTCAGGTAGTTATAAAGCATTTAGTAGTGGTCAGTTAACTATTTATGTGAGCTCATCTAAAGTGAGGACTAGTTATGCCTTGTGAAGCATTTATAAAGGATATTTAAATGCTCAGTTATCTTCTAAACAAAAAAAAAAAAAGAGAAACAAACACAACACAGTGATACAGAACATGAACATGATTAATAGCATGCAGTTATTATAAAGTGTTACCGAAACTTCTTACAGGACACAGCAAAGCTAAACCATGGCACTTTTTTTTGTTGTTGTTTGAATATAATATCAGCACATCCAAACCAGCTTTTGAACTTTGTACGCAAATTATGACGAAATGGGGAAAACGCTATATAAGTGGAAAGAAAACACAAAACCTATTTTGCTTTTTATTAATAGTTAGTATGGTAGTTGTTAAGTTTAGGTATTGGGTGAAATTATGGGATCTAAAATATGATCATTCAGAATAAGGCATTAATATGTGCTTTATAAGTGCTAATAAACAACCAACTTGATTTAACCGACAATTAAATTAATTTACCTTAGTTAACTTTAAATCTCATTTTGGGTCTGTCACCATTATAATGTACAGGTGAGGAAAACACTTGTTCAAGAAACTGTAGATCAACACTGAGAGGTAAATATCACTCTGGGGTGACTGTGGGAGAAGATTAGCAATCCAGATGAAGTGAGTGATGGGTTAAGGCTGGGTTTAGGGATAGGTTTAGCTAGGTTTAACCTGCCCTGTGAGTAAAGATGACTTCACATAGTGCCAGTGTGACATTAGTCAGAAATGAATGCTCACAGCCTGAAAAAATAAGGTTTTAAATCAAGGGGTGAAATTCAGTTCAACTGCTATAGAAGGATTTTCACAGTTCCCGCAGGCCATAGCTGTTGTAAACCGGAGGCCAGGCTAAGGATTAGTCTATACTCAAACAAGGAGTCATTACGGATTCTCGGCAAGGTCACTCTAAGCTAATCGGTCAATAACATCTCCATGTCATGTTTCACCCAAAAATCAAATAAAATAACTAGTTATATTTTTACAATGAAAATTAAGATAAAGATGTTTCACATTGTGCTTTCATGACAGTTAAGAATACTACCTTGCCAATTATCATTACCATAATGCAAAAAAAATATATATATATATTAATAATAAAAAAAAATAGTACCTGATACAGTATGTGATGCACTAAACGATTCAATAACAATCACCATAAAAAAAAGTAATGACAATGGAAGAATGTTAGGTTAAATTAGCTTCATTTTCTTCAAGAAATTATAACATTTTGGGGGAAATTTGATATGAACAGCTTATTGTGAGAAATCTATTAACCATATTTTTTGTACTTTTATCATATGATTGTCACCTTATTGTTTTACACAGTGTACTTCCACACACGATTACTGTAGAATATATATATATATATGTATATATGTATATATATATATATATATATATATATATATATATATATATATATATATATATATATATATCTTTATTGGGTTATATGCTCTGGACACTAAGGGTTTTATGGAAAATGAGTAATAATCTAAAGCCATATGTTTTGGTCAAATAATAAGAAAATCTAATTAAGTTGAGATATTTACTATAAGAAAATTTTACAGACCATCTGATTAATTTAACTTGTTCTACTTTCAAACCTAAATCAGAGAGTCTTGTTCTAGTCTATCATAGCTTACTGATAAAAATAGCAATAAATGCTGCATTGTTGCCGAATGTCATATGATATATTCTCACATTCAGAAATGTCTTTTAGTTCATGTGATGATCAAATTGTTATTATTATTATTTTAATTGCAGCTGGTTTTTTAAAAAACTAATAGTAAATGCACGTTTTCAGTTATTTCTTTGCATAATATATAATATACGCAGATATAAAACACACTTTTGTTGAACACAAAGAGCATTTTATGAGGATGTTAATGTCAGGACAGCATACGGACTGTCTGCTGACATAGATGTCGGATGTTGTGCTCTTGAGCAAGACATAAAACTCATGTCCTCCCCAAGGCTTACTCCTTTAGCTGACCCTTGTCTTTCTTTTATTCTTTCTTTCTTTCTCTATAGAGAAGTTAGTGTTCTGGGGAACGTAAGTAATGGCACGCAGGAATCTCCTCTTTTTCTTTGTCACTACTTCATTGAAAGATTAATTGCCTTCCTCTAATATCACAAGATCTGAACAGCCAAAAGCTGTGCTATTAGCTAAACAAAGTCAGCCACTGTTTCCTGTTATGTTGGTGATCGCGGCAAATTCATGGTTCACCGCAATGAGCTAAAGAGTGATTTTCACATAAACATTTTTATGACCTATGTGGGTTTTCAGAGGACAGCAAAATGGAGTAGTTGATATTGCTTGCAAAAATAAATTTTGGTCAGAATACATGGATCGTTTTTGCCACTGATACAACCAATGATGTGGTTCTCACATGCGGCACCAAATTAATGTAGTGCTCAGATGTCATTTAAGTGTGAGCATGTCAGATGACTCCTTCTTTCTTTTATTTTGGGGCACCAGATAATGCATTTCATCTATAGTAAAAACAATCAATTAGAATTGTAAAAACTGACTCCTTGGTTCAGACAAGCCAACAGAATGTTCCATCTTTTCAAAACTTCCAATTTGTTATACACACTACATGTAATATAATATTTAAAGTTGGCATTACAAAAAATAAAATAAAAATAAAAAGGAAAAGTCAGCTTTTAGGTAATTTTAAATATTGATAAACTATAATGTCAAGTTTGATCACTCATTCCACCATGCTTGTAATTGCCGCTAATGACTTCATCTTGACTTGGTTTGAGTATTAATATTTTTTATTTCATAAGCAAAGTATTCAATATTTTCCTTTAGGTTACTATGCACACAATTTTAAAGTGCAAATTAAGGTTATGAATTGTTTAACTTTGCTTATGTAAAGTTATAAAGGTTAAACAATTTGAAACTCACATAGTTGCATAAGTGAGTAGCCTTTTAAAATAACATTGTGGCTAGAGGAATACCTATAATCCTTTGCACTTGGATAATTTAAATGTGCATGTTTCATCAAAACATGGGGACTTACAAAGATGTATACATTAATTGTTATTTAGATTTACATGTTGATGTTATATGTAGTGTTTTCAGCGTTTTTACATTTTAGGTTACCGTTACTGTGATTAATGTTCATTTTGGATAGGTTTGCCAAGATCTTTGAATATATCCATATCAACATTTGCTACACAATTATACGTTTATTAACTTTCAGGGCTAGACAGTTGTGAAAACGTTTTTTCCTATAGCCACAATGTTCTGGATGTAGCATAGTCTGTTGTTTCGCCAGAAGATTGAGGCATTTTCATTAATTGAGACCTTTTAATTAAAAAATAGTGAGGTCCATATGCATGGATAAATTTAACTTTAGTAAGATCAACCATTATACCTTTCAAAAATGTGTTATATTTAAGTACAACTAACTAGTTCTAGTTTTAATTTGGTACAACTAACTACTGAAGTTGAGAAGATTCCAAAATGCTTTGCAGCTCCTTACCTTATTTAACTAATCTTTTGTTATTTTTCACAGTGAATGAATCAAAGTTCTTTGAACATGCCTTCAGTAAAACCACGAAAGCTAGTCTGATAAAAATTGTGAACAGCAACAGTTGCTACGGTAGAATTGGTCAGTAACCTTTTTAAGGTGCAGGGTCAATTGTTTTGCAGCTCCTTATACATGACATCAGTATCAGAAGTGACCACAGTTTGTCTCTGACACATCAAACTTCTGGCCCGAAGTTTAATTTTGAGGCTGCCTATTCATCTATTCCTCACACTTGTCCTGGCATGAGGAGAGCCTAGAGAGCCTTCACAGAAGGTCAGCCTGCATGTTCTCCGGCAGCTGACTCACAGTAACCTCACTGCAGGATGTACCAATCAGCACACGGGCAGTCCTTTGAGGTGGGGTCTGTTGACAATGAGGGTCCGACTCAGTGCAATGAAGACAAGCCCCATGGCCGTCCACCAGGCCATTGGAGAGTCGAGTAGAGTTGCTGGCATCCTTGTTGCAGCGTAGAGATGTTTGCCGTTGAAGATCCTTCTCACCAGGCACAGGGCTTCCTTTACACGGACTGGAACATATTCGTTTGCGAATATGAGCAGTGTCCTTGCTCAGAGATTTACGAAAGTTAGGCTTGAATACCAGGTACACCACAGGGTTGTAGGTGGTGGAGGATTTGGCAAAGATAGCTGCTAAAGCAAAGGCTATAGGCGGGACTTTACTGTGTTCCACAAATGCGGCCCACATTGCCACAACAGCATAAGGACTCCAGGCCGTCAGAAAGCCAATGCACACCGCCACTGAGAGCTATGAGAGAAACCGAAATAACTTATGAGAACATTTCCACATTTTCTGGAGAAAAGAAGCAAATGGGTCATTTTTCATTAGCAGCGGAAACAGTACTTTTCAACAGTAGAAATTAAGTCCCCCTGCAGTCATTACTTTAATCCCTTAAAACTAGTGACGTGACAATTATGTCTTCTTCCCTAAAATTGCATGGGAAAAACGGTAGCACTTTATTTAACAGTCCTGTTCCCGATGTACATACTATGTACTTATTATAGTAATTACAATAACTATGTAATAACTAGGTACTAATCCTGAACCTACCCCTAAACCTAACCCTACCCCATGTAGTTACCTTGTATTACCAGAACTCTCTATAAATACACTGTAAGTACAATATAAGTACAAGTAAGTACATGTACTGTAAAATAAAGTGCAACCGGAAAAACACTACATTCTTTCCTCACAATTACACTAGCTTGGACTACCTGTTCCACTTTCACCCTGTAGTTAGTGTACTTACACTATATTGGATTAATTTTGGCACATATGTCTGAACCAGAAACTAATTCAAAAGAATAAGAGGAAGAACAAATTGCACAGGGTTGTCTACAAGTTCATGTGCAGTATCAGAATGGTAATGCATTTTATGTATCACTCTCACCAACATTGGGCATATGCATGTACCAGTAAGTAATACAATTATCCTTTCACTAGAATATGTTATCAAACAGCTAACAATCCACTGCTAATGTTACATAAACCATGTTCCCGTTTGCCATCTCAGACAGCTTCTTTCTAAAAGTCTAAAATAATGGCCATATCGTCCAACATCATTTTTCATGGCCCTCTAGCACCCACTTGAATCCTTCTTGGGTTTCCTGGAGTCTGAAAATCTCTTTTAAATTACTCTGCATATCATTGCACCCAGTCCTTAAGCACTGAGGTTTGCACTCTCACCTTTACAATGAGGATATGTGCATTTGTTGTCTTGGTCTGTGGTGACACATGTTGCTGTACTGCCTGTCGTGACCCTCTTACAGTGATGAGAATCAGAATGTAGGAGAGAAGGATGATTGCGAGAGGCAGGGCATAGCAGAAGACAAAGAGACAGATAATATAGGACATGGACAGAGCATCCTGGCCTGGCGCATACCTGAAAGATGAAAAGAGGACAGAACATATCAGTGGTGACGGTAATCAGGAGCAATTCTAGAGTTTCTGGGACCTCTGAACAGTTTAATTCTCTGGGATAAATGTATTATTATTATTTTATTATTATTTTTTCATTTTAGTGACCCTGATATGCCTTTCTTCATATGCTCAGTATCACTGGGCCACCTGAGTTTGTGAGTTCAAGGTCCATCCAGGGTGGGTTTAAGCAAAATGGTTAAAGAGCATAACCCAGAGGTTGGTGAATCAAAACCATCCTCTACTAGGACTTATTTACTTGTATTACTTATAATACTTTGTTTTTGCTCAAAGCAAGACTGCCACAGTCCTATACTAAACTGGCCATCATTTAGCCAATTCTTGTAAATACCTGGGTATTGGATTTCTCCCCTCCTTGGTCCTGATGTAAAACACAAAGCCTCTTAGTCCTTGGATGATTGGAATACCGCACCAAAGTTTTGAGGAGCCATTGAATGAGACATTAATCTAATTTTGTGTTTCTCGACTTCAGTCTATGGCATCCATTTCTCAGAATGTTTTGGTTTCTGCCTGTCTAACAAAAACCCCACTGACTACATGATTAACCCGCTAATGGAATTTAGGCCTCATTACTGTGGCTATCTATTCCACAATCCAGACATAAAACACAAAACCTCTTAGTCCTAAAACTTTAGAAATGCTACATGAATGTTCTGAGGAGCTGTTGAAGTACACTTTGATCTAGTTCACTATGTTTGTTTCAAATACCATTCAAATGTCACTGAACCACCTGTCCAATACTGAGAATTATTGGGGGCACATAAACCCCAGCCCCAGTGGCCTAATGGATAAGGCACTGAGACCAGCCAGTGATTGTGGGCTCAAAGGCAGCACCATCCAAAAATAAAACCTCAAAAAGATTGGAGTAATATTGTCAGAGTACACTGCATGTGATCTCAATAGAACATGCAGTGCATTCGATTACTAGTGTGTCATTTTTGATGATAATATACTCTCTCCTATCCCAGTTCATTTTGCAACTATAAATAAGCTATTTGTACAGTAGGTTGACTTTCCAAAGAGTGAAAAGTACAACGTAGCTCTGTGGCACCACAAACTATCAAAGTGATCACGTTAAATTTTTCCTTTGGAATTTTATCCACTGGAATATGGCGCTTTTGACTTGGGTCAGTAATCAACTACCCAGAACACACACACACACACACACACACAGACACATACATACACACACAAAAACGCACAAACACAAAAACAAGCACATACAAACAAACAAAGACAAAGAACACCTGAACAACTGCAAAGCCCAGACAATCACACTGAAAACCATAGTATTGCGGCAGCCGTGGTGCCACTAATGGCATATAAATTGCACACCTCACCTTTAGGCTGACTTTTTGGCTTTCTTTGTCTGTGTTTCTGAGAATCTTTTAGTGCTTCCATTAACATCCTCCCAGGCACTTACCAGTCTATGCAGCATGCTGTCCCGTAGGGTTCAGGGCCATAGTGACCCCAATTTGCTAAGGGACCCACAGCAAACACCATGGCATAGCACCACACCCCCACTATCATCAGAAAGGCATGAGAGTAGGAGAATTTGTTCCCTGTTAAAGGAAAGCAAAATCATAGATTAGCATAGGTTTTAATGAAAAGTATTGTTCCCTCTTAGATGTTTCATACTGTGTATAAATATAATACTAGATATAAACATTACAATATTACATATAAACTTCTGATTAGAAACATAAAAGGAAAACTGAAAACACATTTTGAAACAAAATCCTTTTTATTTTAGAAGCACATTACTTCCTGTTGTCTCAATCATTCATCTCTTACATGCACTTATAACTGCATAATATAATACAAGGGAAATATTCTGTACCAAGAAAGCTATGCTGTGTAGATGAGTTATTGATCAAACATTAGTCATCCCTATTCCCTTATTCTTGTAATTTTCAAAAGTACATAAACAAATACGTATTTTTTTTTTTTTTAAATAGGCCATAGAACATTAAAATCATTTACAGTAGTGTGACATTTATTTTTTTAGGCCAAAACCCATAAGTGAGTAAGCATTTAACACTTCTTGTTCGATTGTCCTGAAGTGAGTGGTTTTTTGAATGGTGTTTGATTAAATATCTGATATAGGTTAAATTGGTTTAAGCTTTGTGAAGCTTTGTTTTTCTGTTGGAATCTCTGTCTTACTTTTTTAAACTGCTAAAATATAACTTATCAAACTAATTTTATATTCTTTACTTTCTAATCCAAACAATGAGTGCATCAAATGTATATGTTGTAGATGTGATGTTTACATCACACAAGTGTCTGCCTGGTGTGTTTTTAACATTCTATGATTTTTAACTGTAACAGTAGCAGTGGCCAGGTGTTCATTAGCACTTTAATATTCAAAGTCTTACAGTAGTAGCCTACTTAATATGGTGTACTGAAAAACAGCTACAGTGAATATTATATTTATACAACATAAATTATTCAACACTTCAGAAAGCCATCTGTAAATCTAAAACAACAACTCAAGCTTATTTTTATAAAAAAAAAATATAGGCTACCTTTTTTACACAGAAGACAAAAACTTTAATCTAAAACTAGCTAAAAAACGTTGGCGTCAAGGCTATTTACGTATGTTTAATCAAACGTGAACTTCACTAAAACAGGAAGATACCCTACTTCCCTATTTTAGGTTTCAGACATTTAAATAGACATTTCATTTAAGTACTAGCAAAAGTACTTTTTTCTCAGTTTACTGGCCAGTTACAATACTTTCATGTAACCCTCTTTCTGGCCACCCACTTTTCATCAAGTTCAATTTAAGTGATGTTAATCCAACAGATCCACAGGACAGCATCCAGGGCGCATTATACAGGTCCTTCTCAAAAAATTAGCATATTGTGATAAAAGTTAATTATTTTCCATAATGTAATGATAAAAATTAAACTTTCATATATTTTAGATTCATTGCACACCAACTGAAATATTTCAGGTCTTTTATTGTTTTAATACTGATGATTTTGGCATACAGCTCATGAAAACCCAAAATTCCTATATCAAAAAATTAGCATATTTCATCCGACCAATAAAAGAAAAGTGTTTTTAATACAAAAAAGTCAACCTTCAAATAATTATGTAAAGTTATGCACTCAATACTTGGTCGGGAATCCTTTTGCAGAAATGACTGCTTCAATGCGGCGTGGCATGGATGCAATCAGCCTGTGGCACTGCTGAGGTGTTATGGAGGGCCAGGATGCTTCGATAGCGGCCTTAAGCTCATCCAGAGTGTTGGGTCTTGCGTCTCTCAACTTTCTCTTCAAAATATCCCACAGATTCTCTATGGGGTTCAGGTCAGGAGAGTTGGCAGGCCAATTGAGCACAGTAATACCATGGTCAGTAAACCATTTACCAGTGGTTTTGGCACTGTGAACAGGTGCCAGGTCGTACTGAAAAACGAAATCTTCATCTCCATAAAGCTTTTCAGCAGATGGAAGCATGAAATGCTCCAAAATCTCCTGATAGCTAGCTGCATTGACCCTGCCCTTGATAAAACACAGTGGACCAACACCAGCAGCTGACATGGCACCCCAGACCATCACTTACTGTGGGTACTTGACACTGGACTTCAGACATTTTGGCATTTCCTTCTCCCCAGTCTTCCTCCTTGATTTCCGAATGACATGCAAAATTTGCTTTCATCCGAAAAAAGTACTTTGGAACACTGAGCAACAGTCCAGTGCTGCTTCTCTGTAGCCCATTTCCTGCACACGCCTGTGCACGGTGGCTCTGGATGTTTCTACTCCAGACTCAGTCCACTGCTTCCGCAGGTCCCCCAAGGTCTGGAATCGGTCCTTCTCCACAATCTTCCTCATTGTCCGGTCACCTCTTCTCGTTGTGCAGCGTTTTTTGCCACACTTTTTCCTTCCCACAGACTTCCCACTGAGGTGCCTTGATACAGCACTCTGGGAACAGCCTATTCGTTCAGAAGTTTCTTTATGTGTCTTACCACATTTATGTTGCCTCTATCTTGAGGGTGTCAATGATGGCCTTCTGGACAGCAGTCAAGTCGGCAGTCTTACCCATGATTGCGGTTTTGAGTAATGAACCAGGCTGGGAGTTTTTAAAAGCCTCAGGAATCTTTTGCAGGTGTTTAGAGTTAATTAGTTGATTCAGATGATTAGGTTAATAGCTCGTTTAGAGAACCTTTTCATGATATGCTAATTTTTTGAGATAGGAATTTTGGGTTTTCATGAGCTGTATGCAAAAATCATCAGTATTAAAACAATACAAGACCTGAAATATTTCAGTTGGTGTGCAATGAATCTAAAATATATGAAAGTTAAATTTTTATCGTTACATTATGGAAAATAATGAACTTTTATCACAATATGCTAATTTTTTTAGAAGGACCTGTAGATCAACTAACACGGTCATAGGTTGTTTAAATGACAAAAGAAATTAATTGACACATATTTGACAATCGGCTGTATATTGTAAATGGTATAGTTAACAATTAGATATTTTGAATAAAAAAGGAAAATCTAATTAAAAGTAATACATCTGTCATTGTGCCTGCATGACGCGTCATGGAAATAATAAGTAATATATCACCCCCAAAATAAAAAAAAGCCTTCATTTTATGTACTCTTGCGGTGGGGGGAGAGGGGTGGGGGTTGGTTGGTGGCTACATCCGCTTAGTTTGCTTATGCCAATGCGTAATGGCTTCTTCTTCTTTTATTATCACTTGCACTGCTTGCACACATTTATAGTGTAGCCTTCTCTCTCATCAGCGAGGGATTCAAAAGTGATAAATGCAGTGAAATAGTTAGGCTGACAGGGAAGATTTCCGAACTATTGACACACATCCAAACTTTAACTCTCAGGTTATGTTCGGGTCAATTTGACCCGGAGAGAATATCTTTCTCCCAGAAATGTTACTTAATGTTATCGCATTAGACTAAGATTTACTTATTTATTTATATTTATTTATTTATTATTTATTCAACCATGTTTCACTTGTGGTGTTCTCGGTCAAAAATGTCCGGTCTACAAAAAATATCTTATAAATCTCTTGTTAAGCAATATTATCAGCTAATATTGGTATCAATCTTTTTGTCAGTTTTACAATTATTGTGTGTATGCTTAACGAAAGACAAAGACCTTGAGGAGGATCGGGATCAAAAGAGGTCTTTACTCACATTAGGTTAGGTTACAATACAAATAACAGCATTAACATAGACAATCACAGACCAGGAGGAACTGAACAGACCGGGTATTTAATCACACAGAATGTAATGAGGGAACTGGAGACAGGTGGGGAATAATCAATTAACAAAACAAGAACAGGAAGACCAAATAAGGAAACAGAAAGTTCATAAACATAACAGTCAGCTTGTTTTCTTTCAATTAGGAAAAAATGTAATAATAAAGTTAATAATACCGGCCTACAGAAAAATTGCTTATAAATCTGTTGTTGCGCTATATTATTACAAAAAAATATGATTCAATTTTTTTCCTTTCAGAAGCATGTTTATCATGTTCGTGTTCAAATACCATACACTTAAAGGGGGGCGGGGGGGGGGGGGGAATGCTATTTCATGCATACTGAGTTTTTTACACTGTTAAAGAGTTGGATTCCCATGCTAAACATGGACAAAGTTTAAAAAATTAAGTTGTACGTTTGAAGGTTCCGGTTTGTCACAAGTTTCGGAAAGTTTTTTTTCAAGTATGGCTCTGTGTGACGTTAGATGGAGCGGAATTTCCTTATATGGGTCCTAAGGGCACGTCTGCCCGAAGAGTGCGCGCTCCCGTATAGCAGAGCACTGAGAGCACAACAGGCATTCACTGTTCAGAGCGAGAGCGTCACGAAATGTCACAAAAGTAAAACTGCTTAAAATATCTCTGCCTCCTTGTTAGTGCGTCCGCCTCCCATGCCGGAGACCAGGGTTCGAGCCCCGCTTGGAGCAAGTTGTTGCTGCTGCTGCTTTCGTTCAGTTTCAGCCTCGGGATCTGATTCTGGATCATAAATAAATGGCTGAATCTGACTGTAAGCCATGGGTGATGGTTTTTCCCTCACGGTAATGTCACAGCTTCCACATGCTCTCAACGCAAAAGCCTACTGGCGCTCGTGATTCACATATAAACTCTTTCACTTATATTAGAGAATGTGTCTGTTCCTAAAACTGGCAATTAAAAAAAAATGTTCAAAACAATTCAACTGCTCTCTCCTGAAGAGGACTAAAAAATCCAAGCGATAAATAATTCAACCGCTGGGTTACGTCTGACTCAAGACCCAGGTGTAACACAAAAACTGCACAAACACTGGTTGTTACATTTGACCCAGGAGCTAGGTAACACAAACACTACCCAAACAATGAAAAAATTACCAAAAAATGACTCAAAAGGCTCAACTCAGGATTTGGGTAAAAAAAATAAATAAGTGAAAACTAAAGAGTAATAATATTTCAAGTCTGGTCAAATCAACATGTCATGAATGTCATTTAGCATTCAATTATATATATATATATATATATATATATATATATATATATATATATATATATATACACACACACACACACACACACACACACACACATATATATATATATATATATATATATATATATATATATATATATATATATATATATATATATATATGGGCTAATGTGGAATGTTATATATGGGTTAAAAAATGCTTTGAAAATATAAATAAAATATAGACTATACACCACCATTCAAAAAAAAAAGGTCTGTAATATTGTTTTTAAAGTTTTGAAACAAATCTCTTTTGCTCAGTTTTTATTTTTTTTATTAAAAATACAGTAAAAAATCTAAAACTACAATTCTAAAGAACAATAGCTCCATTTCTCCAGGTTTCACGTAAACCCTTCAGAAATCATTCTGACTCTAAAAACATTTATTCTTATTATTATTGATGACTATAACAGAGATATAAATGAGGACAGCACTATAATAGTAGTTATTTTTAAAATTAGGAGCATTTGTTCCCTATTGATACTTCACCTGTACTGCGTCTGCTAAGAGAGCGCGAAACTTGTCACTTGAAAGCGAAAAACAGTGTTTGAGATTCATCGCAGAAGATTCAAGCAGCTGTAGTTATGTACTTTGTTTTTGTGTTAGAAAAATATACAAGACATTTCTGAGAAAATATTCTACAAGTGTGCAACTCTCATTGGATGAATTCACGTACTGATTTGTGGATGTTCAACATTTCTCCACTACTTCACATTTCTTGATGCTGGTGTGTAAATGCGTTTTGCACCACATTCACTGCAGCAAATTGTTTCAAAAATGTGAGCGTACGAGTTTCTAAATGTGTGATTTGTAGAATAGGAATTGTGCACCTGCAAAGAGAAGGTGTAACTGTTGAGTTGTGTTTGTGGGAGAGAAAAAAAGTCTACAGGTTTGCAACTATTAAAACATTTATCTCTGTGACTTCAAATTTACTGATACACGTGTGGCTTTTCTCTACAACTACAAATCGCACTGCCACAGGTGTTCAGTTGTTTTGAATCAAAAATAACTTCATAGGGACGTCTCGTGCACACTCTAAAAAGCGCACTGAAAGTTCTATTGCCAGTATCGCAGTCAGTATAATGAAACGCCAGCAACAGATGACTTTAATGTCTTCATGGATGAAAAAAAAGAAAAGGAGATGTGAGTTGGTTGATTAAGTAAATTAGCTCAGGTCATGGTAATCAAAATGCCTGTCTATTTATTTTTTTACAGTCTATGGTCTACACCTGTTGATGAGCTAACCTTAACATACACTGTTGCTAGGTAACTTCAGACCGTTAGCTAGCTAACCTAAACATTTAATGTTGCCTAGAACATTCTGTGTCCGCTTTAAACAGCAGCGTTTTCTGTCAGCAATGTATGACAAGCAGACTCTGGCTGCTGTTATAGGCTACTCAACTCATTATACTCAGATGCAGAAATAAAATAAGTCTTAATAATAAATGTTTTTCTAAACTTGAGCTATTGTTGTTCACAATATTTGTTCATTTAAAATGGAAGTTAATTTGTAAAAATTGATTTACTTGTTCAAAGAAAAGACTTAATGTCGAGCTAGGCTGAGTTAGCATATATTTTATATAGTGTTATGGTTATGTGGTGAGCCTGAGTATAGTTTTACACATCAGCCCAGTCTAGTCTGTAAAGTTATTGATACGCAGTCAGGGTTTCTTTTACACATTAATCTGAAAATGAATGTGGCACATCCAGTTTTTAAAATGTACATCCAGAGACTCTTTTCTGGCTATGTGGACTCAATATCATCATAACTCAGTTGTTTTCATATCAGAGCACAGATGAGGTGGAGCTGCTTCAGAACAGAGAATATTTTATGTTTAGAATATTATTTTTACATGGTCATATCATCACATGAGTGTGATTTCAAATTATTTACCTGCTCACTTGTGGGAGAGAAACAGAATCAGGCCCTGATATTTTTTTCTGTTGACTGTTATAGTATAGTATCAGTTGCGATGAACTTTTATTTTTTTTTATGCCATGCTTTCATATCAGAGAACAGATGAGGTGAAGCTGCTTAAAGACAGGGAGGGTGAGACAGGGAGAAGTAGCTCAGAGTTGCAGGCATGTGCTGTGTAAAGGGTCAGGTAATTAATTTTAATTATGTCATGTCAGAAACAGGCTAGCACATTTTCATATTTCATAGGTGAGACGGAAAATTTTTAGTGAACGTTTTTGACTTTGTCTTTGGTATTCAACAATAAATATAGTAAGACATCTTTTTCTTCTACATAGTAGCTTATTATTCTTTTTGGCAGAATTTATCATTATAAACAACTTAATTATGTAACTGTATGTAACTGGAGGAAATGGGATTCAAATCGAAAACATTTTTCCCCATTTTGTGTCCCCCCCACTTCTCAAACCAAAGTTACACCCTTGAATACCCAAGATTTTCTAGTAAGAACTCTATCTATTGTATTTTGGACTAGCTAGAGTTTGTTTATTAAGCATGCAGAACAACCACCCAATAAAGCATTACAATAATCTAACCTTTAGTTGGGGACACTTAATTTTTTGATACTGTTGGCACAGAAACTATAGGAATAGAACTGAACTGAGCCGGACGATGACATCACAGAATGAACAATGAACTGACTTTAACTGATAAACTGACTCTTTTCTGTTGTTCTCTTGCATTGTGAGCACATGATTTTTCCTGTGTAACACTTTAAAGCTGCTAAGAGACAATCTGTAATGTAAAAAGTACTATATAAATGTGACTAAGTGTCTCTCAAACTGAGTAAATGAAACCCTAAATAAAAAAAAAGAGAGAGGATTTTTCTCTTCAGGAGAGAAAAAAAACAAGAACTAGATAGAACTAAAAGGCCAAAAAGGAACCGAGGATATAGAATAAGTAGACAAGAGATCAAAAACAACTTGAGCAAGATCAAAAGGATAAATTCTGGCCCAAGAAACAGGTAAACACCAAAAACGAATCAGCAGAGACACAAGGAAAGAGAACCCGATATACATGTATAGAGCAGTACACATGAGGATCAGGTGAAAACAATCAAGCAGGCAAGGGCTAAACAAGGGGGCGTGACCAGGGGTAACAAGGAGGTGGGACAAGGGGAGCATGTGGCAGTCACGAACAAAGACAGAACCATGTGCTTAGACACATAACAAACAAAGAAACATGGAACAGAGACAAGATGGACAGGACTGTCAAGGCAGGATCCTGACATGATTAGAAAACCCATAGGTTAGATTTATGATATTTACTGTCATATGTAAAAATGACTATTAATATCCTTTGAAATATACTTATCTAATGGTAAAATACTATAATTATTGATTTTTATTTTTATTTTATTTCAGCAAACTAAAGTACACTAGCATATTTCTAGCTAGAGTCCATCTTCATCCATTTGATTCGACATTACAAACGTGACCCATTTAATTGAATGGACACTGCTGTTTATGACACCATAGCCAGGATGTAAAATATAAAGAATTTAAAACTACTGTTTTGCTTATGAGATCCTCTGAGATGGTAGTATGCGGGCTGTGAACTTATGAGTGAATCAGCCAAGCAATTACCATTGAGATGAATGGGAATGCTTACACACTGCTTGGTTCCCCTAAATTCTGTTTACACAGAATGTTTTTGTTTTGAATAATGTGAGATGTGAGCAATGGAATGGGAAAAAATGCAAGGTCTTGACATTAGATTTTTTAAAAAGCTGACTTATTTGGATTTAAACTCCACATTTTTATAATGATGTGTCATGTGCGAGATGCTGCAAAAGACACAAGACCCGAGCTCAAAAGTCCAATATTTCTGTCTAGTGCAAGCTTACATGGAAAATGGAAAAGAGGCAGGTGGAATGGAAAAGCGTGTTCTGTGTGAACATCCCCCAACACTGCTTACATTAACTATAATGTACTCTTTAATTAGGGCACATATCAGGTGCAGAATTAAAAATTCACAGCCTATCTGGCAACATGCCCTCTAAAATAAGGCTTTAACCGCATCCCAAATATATTTCCTTTTCTTCCACCTACAGAATCCATCTGTTCACTTGGTATCCTCCTTGCCATCTAAATCTTTGTTCTCAAGCTCACCTATATGCCGTTAAACTGCTCCATCTAAATTATCTCCTCTCTCCCACACGCACCTTCATCTTTTTAATAGTCAGTCAAAAGTTGAAATTGGCAAAACTAAAGAACTCTAATTAGGCCAACTGCTCCTGTCCATATGTGGGAGTATTGACCAAAAAAGTCAAATGAACACCTGGCATCTAAAGCCTGATAAAAGCTAGAATATCCAATAATCACACTAAAATCCATAAGTTAATTAATTTTCCTTTGGGATGCATCATGGCAGGACATAAAGGAATCCTGAAGCTCCTAATTCCTAATTAAGATATGGATGAAGGCCAGGGAGGAAGAAAAAATTATTTGGTGCGAAAGGTGTCAAGGAAGTATACCATAGCTTGGGAAGCAGACTTTGAGGCAGCAGACAGACGACAGAGCGGTGAGATTTGTCAAGCTGGATAAGCCGAAGAGGACGCCACACACAGCATAGCATAAACATGTCAGCTCTCCAAACAACCACCTGAGATAATGAGAGAGAAGCAGGTATAGAAAGCAATCAAGAATGGTTTTTGGGTTTCAAAATAATCACCATTACATTACAAATGTGGTACAGATCTGAAATGGCTGAAAAACATTCCTACCGTATTTTGAATGTGGCATTTAAATAGGAATAACATGGAAATGTCTCAGTTATGTCTGTAACCCTCGTTCCCTGAAGGAGGGAATGGAGACGTCACACTGGTACTGAAGGACGAATTGGGATCTCTCTTAGAGAAACCAATCCACTTTGAGTATTAACTAAATGAGCCAATGCACATTGGCATGCGATGATTACATCCAGCTGCATCAAAGCCACATCAAAGCACGAGTATAATAAGCCAGCAGGTGCAGTGCATACTCAGGTTTATGCTGTGGAGGGGGATGGAAGAGGGGGGATGGAATAACTCAACAGGGTCTACAGTATGGACACTCTGGAGCAGTTACAGCAAGCCAACACTAACTGGGCCTCTTGGTACTTCTACCAATTTGAGGTGAGAACACAGAGGGATACCAGCTCCACATGAAGTCTATAGAATCTAGCAAATATGTTGGGGGTTATCCAGCCCACATCTCTACAAATATCTGTCAGTGAGACTCCAAGAGCCACGGGAGCTGCCAAGAAAGGCCTCGGGACTACCTGGGAGTCGGCCAGCCCACACTATTGGCATGATTCATTGACTAAAAATACGTGCAGGACTCCTCCCCATTTGATGGAGGCCAGTGCAAGCTGGAGCAGAGTTTTCATTAACAGAAACTTCAGCGCAACTGACTGCAAAGGCTCAAAAGAGTCCTGCAATAGTGATTTAAGCAATAGAGACAGATCCTAAGGCTGGGGAGGATTTAACCTTATCGCCCTCCTCAAGAACCTAATGACCCAGGTCAAGCTTCCCTAAAAACCTCCCTTCCATGGGGTCATGATTGGCAGCAATTGGACAACACGACTCTGATCCGGGATTTTCAGAGGTCTCTCTCAATGAGAAGACCACCATTTGACAAACAGCTTCCACTTCGAGGAGTAAGACGGTGCTCTCGCAGAAGTAATGGTGTCAGCTTACCTCTTAGGATAGGTCTCCTAGAACCTCCGTGTCCCATCCAGGGACCAGACATGAAGTTTCCAGAGGTCTGGTTGTGGGTGCCAAAGGGTGCCACATATCCGAGTCAGTAGAGGAGGAGGAGGAGGTCACGGGCAAGTTGTGACAGAAGCGTAGACCATCTTGTCAGTTGATGTACGTAATAGTCACAGTGTTGTCTGTGTGGACCAGCATGTGATTGCCTCGTATGCACACTGCTAACAACTCTAGGCAGTTGATGTGCCAGTACAGCTGGGGACCCGTCCAAATCCCTGACACTGCATGCCCATCATGCATGGCCCCCCAGCAGATGGACATCTGTGTAAACCACAGAATGCCAGGAGACCTGTTACAGGGGCTCTCCCACCCAGAGAAATGCAAGGTCTGACCACGGGGTGAAGGTTTGGTGTCAGGCCGGTGTGACTAGGACCCGCTGAGTGCTGCATTGCCATGCCCAACCTCGGGACTCGGCCATGAATCTAATGACTGCTGCTGGAGTTGCCATATGCCCCAGGAGCCTCTGAAACTTTTTCAGTGGGATCAATGTCCTGCTCTTATCCAGGGAGTTCAACACCAACTGAGCACGTTGTTGCATGAGGCGTGATGTTTGTTCGACCAAATCCAACTGGATGGCTTCTGGCAGTGAAAAGTGCCATCCACGACCCACTGAGCTCATCATGCACTTCTGGAAAGAAAGGCACTGTGTTAAGGCCCTGGGACCAGCACTAGCCACCCCATGAAACCAATTATGCAGGCTCATGGGCTCAGGACATGATGTAGGTTACCACTCAAGCCAAACCCTCTCTGTAGAAAGGGCAAGCATAGCCACCAGATCCGGAATCAAATCCAACATCGCTGGCCACCCGGAAGCTCCACTGGTTTCAAAGCGCAGATGGAAGGAGGAGCCCTTGGAGGTCGGTTCCTCGGAGGGGAATACCTCACCACCACCGTAAGACCAGTCTGGCCACTGCCAGAAGCATCGCCCCCCTAGCCTCCCACCTACCCATCCACCTTGCTCTTGCCAGGGTGAACAGTAGAGCTAGGCAGAGGCACAGGAACACCCAAACCCCACCCCCCTCCGTCATGAATGCATTACTTGTCCACAAATGCTGCCTCAGCATGCTTAACACCCAGACACGTGAGACAGCGATCGTAACCATCACCGAGCGACAGGTAACAACCGCTTCCAGAAATGCACGGGTAGAGAAGCATCTTTAAAAATACAGCTTTAAAAAGAAATCCATTATTGAATTCTCTTTTAGAGATAGCTCTTTTAGTGTGCTGAAGCAAACAGGGGAGACCTGCAACACAAACAAGGGGCAGCGCAGCCTGATGTGTGCCACCCACTTGACACAGGAAAAAAACACAGCTGCTGAAGAGCCATTCTGCCAACATGAGAGGTGTAAAAAGTGCCCTGAACTTGTTGAGTTTCCTCAAAGCAGATGTCAGAAGCAGAACGATATGACCACACAGCTCCAAAGCGAAAAGATGAGTATGCGTTGTACCTGTTGCCTTATTATACTCATGCTGTTTTTAGCAGCAGCTGGATGCTATCATTGCAACCCAATGTGTATTGGCTAATTTAGTTTACACTCGAAGTGGATTGGTCTCTCTAAGCGAGATCCCAATTAGTCTGACATTTCCGATGTGACATCAATAGTGACTGACTGAAAGAGAACAATGAATCACATGCACATTGTCATGGAAGCCATTTTTTTAAATTGTGAAATCTCATGACTATACATTTATTTGTGTAATTTAGATTGTGTGTCTCACAATATCACTTTGTCTTACATTTGTGTCTGTATATCTCACAATTTATACTTTATTTCTTAATTTTGCATGTTTATTTCTAGCAATTCAAATTTTATATCTTGCAATGTGTTTTTTGTCTTACAGTTTTGAATGTATACCTCAGAATGGTTTCTATATTTTTTTGTAGGTCACATTTGAAACTATTTCTTGTAAATGTGATTTATATATCTCACAATTTAATGTTAAATCTCAATTACCATTTTATTTCTTGTAATTTCACATTTTTATTTTACAATTTAATTTCGTCTATCTCTTAAAATTATTAGTTTTTGGCACAAATGTGACCCCCCCCCCCCCCCCCCCATTACTACAACTTTATATTTTGTATTTGTGAATTTCTCTTAATTTTTGTATTTTCTCAGTTTATTTCTCTCAACTTATTTTTTTTTTAAACTTTATCTCAATTATTACTTTTATTTTTTACTCTTAAGACTGACAAAGGTTTCCATACATTGTTGATTTATATAACTAGAACAAAAAAAAACAATACTAATTGTGATTGTCATGAAAAAAGCAAAGCCTAATATTGTGACTCAACCATTTTCGGCATGCTAAAATTTCAATATGCCGCATTTTTGGTTACTAGTAGGTATTTCTAGTCAACTGCAATATCCAGCTATATACAATTTGTCACATTGTGGCACCAGTGTTAGGCAGTTCTACTTCAGCTTTGGTCCTGTGTCAATGAAATGGTGAATCATAGCTGCTTTAGACATTGTCTCTGATATGGGAGTGGGAATATTTTAGCACAGGCTTCTTGTGGCATTTGCCTACTTGTGAGCAAAGGATGATGGAATCGCCAAGGGAAAGAGAGTAACTGTCATCCCAAGGTCACTAATAGATAAATTTATGATGAAGAATTCTGCCGGCTTGAGAGATGATCTCTTACGATACGCAACAAGAAGCAGGATGCCATTTCCCAAGAGTGACAGAATACCTAAAAAAAGAGAGAGAATTTTTTTTTGGTGAATAGACAGTAACATTTTTTTTTCCTTGTTCTAACACCCTGCAACCCCTATTTTACTGTTTTGTTATTGCTCTGACAGCTTGGCAAGACCTAAAATGGCTATGATTTATTTGGGTACTTTACGATTTGAAGTCACTCTTAAAACTGCTGTATGTCCTCTTGCTCCATTTGCCAATGACGTCTGAAGCTTTGTTCTAACATCCCTCAACACTTAAAAATTTCCAATACAGTATTGCTGTAATTCAAGAAACAAAATGAAAAAGAAAATTGTGGCCTAATAGAGAGTTTGACTCCTAACCCTAAGGTTGTGGGTTTGAGTCTTGGGCTGGCAATACCACAACTGAGGTGCCCTTGAGCAAGGCACTGAATCTCCAACTGCTCCCCGGGTGCCGCAGCATTTTTATTTTTTTTATTTTTTTTGCTTACCTAACATTATTTTCCAGGCAATGAAGTAAAGCAGTTAAACCTTAAATACCTTGGGGTGTTTCATGCAATGAATGCATCCTATTAAGAAATTCTAGGAATTAGCAGTTTATTTACAATAATGAAGACCATCAGACCAATAAAGAACATTAAGAGCATCAAGATAATACTTTCAAAGCTGACTGTTCATATTCTAACATGAAGCATATTTTGGTATCTGGGTCAATAGTGTTTTTTTCAAACATACGTTGAAAATGCAATTAATCATGTAAATACAATGACTTGAAGACAAAGTACAAAGACATCTCTGCAATGATGAGAATGTTTTACACTTCCCAATTACATTTTTAATTTTTAAAATTACAATTAATTTTTTGATACAGTCAAGAAGGTAAGTCCAAAATGTAAGGGAAACATAACTGGCCTGATCACATTGTGTATCAAGGTCAAGTTTCCTAAAACATTTGGTAATATGAGATTCTTATGACAGGGCAAGGTTAGTTCAGGCTGTAAAATGTCAAAAATAATTCATGATATTTGTAAAAACCACATGATAAATTGTATGATATCAACATGTATAGATCCCCATCCCATTTCTCCTCTCTCTCCCTCAACTTTACTATATCTCTCGACTGTTCTAGACTATAAATAAAGGCTAAAAAGTCAATAAATAATGTAGAAGCGATCAGTTGTAAGTGCATGGACTCACAGAAGGTTGTGTATATAGAACCCATGAAGACATCGTGTTCCTTTGGGATTTTGGAAACAAAATGGGAAGTTTCCGTGGTATTTCCCATCTGCAAAGAAGATAAAAGACAAGAAGTTTAGATGAACAGTGGGAAAAACACGAGGATGAAGCTGTGGTAAAACAAGAACAAGTATTAAGCATTCATGAGTGAGATGAGGGTTTTCAGGGCAGAATCAGGGGACTTTGTGGTTTATTGAGCTTTTTGGTGAGTCCATTACAGTTGAGATTAGCAGCTCATCTCTCTGAAAAGAGCCAGATTTCCACTCACAGCTAATGCCAACACAAAAATGTCCAGTCCAATTGTTTTATGGAACATGTAGAGGAAAAGGGAGTGAAAATGTGTATATATATAAACATTTTTTTTGAAAAAAAAAAATGTATTTGTCAGTTCTTCAGTCAACCCTTCAGACAAGAATACATGAAGATAAACACTCAAATTTAGAAAAAGCATGAAAACGGCTAAAAACAGCTATGTGGGAAACTGTTTGCTTGTGGAAAGAGTTTATAAAGTTTCATGGTTATTAAACAATAATATATGACCAAAGAAAAGCCCTGATTGTTCAATCAGAATCTAGGTCCCAGAGACCTGCCTTTTCCCTCTCAAAAGATAATGTTTTTCCCCACTAGAAGCTCACAAACACTTTCTTTGTTTTCTGTCCTTAAATCCTCCTGAAAACACACACTCAAACTGGCCATGTGTGTATGTGTGTGTGAATAGTTTATTTAGAATAGAAACATAAAGATGTTCATGTGCTGATATCCATGCAAAGTCAAAGCCTCTTACAATCTATACAGAACTGGAGGATTCAATGACCATACGGCCTACTTTCTGGAGGCTGATAAATGTCATCTCAGCTGTTATGAAATGCAGGAGTGATGCTTCAGCCTGTGCCTGAGGTGTAGGGACACAGCTCGCATCTCTGTCAGTTTACCTAATGAGTCACCTTTATACAGATGCACACATAATAACAAGATACAAATAACAATTTTATTACATACCACTCTTTGATACTGGATTCTTGATTAGTGACCTAGAAATAGTACAGAATGCTAATATATTTAATTTTTTTTACATTTTATTATTCTTTGTTTATATTTTGTTTGTTAAAATATTCTCTTAATTACCATATTTACATGTCTCACACACACACACACACACACTCACACACACTCTCTCTCTCTCTCTCTCTCTCTCTCTCTCTCTCTCTCTCTCTCTCTCTCTCTCTCTCTCTCTCTCTCTCTCACACACACACACACACACACACATATTGGATGTTTAAGTGAATGTGTGTTGCTTACATAGTGCTAAACAAAGAAGGACATTACTTATGCACTGACAGCCAATCCAGCAAAAACACATTCTGTGTAACACTGTTTCATTTCACGTTGGCACTGCCTGTTCTCTATTTGATCTGAAATGACTTCATGCAGCCAAACATTGTTTTTCTGTTTGTTTGTTTTTCGCTCTTTTATTTTATTTAATGGTTGGCTGCACAAGGGTACACATTATCTGACTCAAAATAACTTTTTTTTTTTTTTTATGTGAATCGAGGACAAATTGCTCCTTTTAGAATATTATGAAATTTCATTGAAGTCGCTGGCAATGTACCTACTAGGAGATATTGAGAGCCCTAAATCAATGCCAGGTATCAAAACTATATAAGAAAGACAGACATCTTACAGAATGTAAGTTTATAAAAAAATATTCATGTACATTTTTAAAGAGGAAAGATAGAAATTCTAGAATAACTGCCTTAATAATCATTCTTCGTGATACAACTTTTTTTCAACTTGAATTTTTTAATGTACAAAATGACTTGTTCAGCCGAATTGTAAAAATCGGGTTAGATGAATTTACTTATAAAAAATGGGTGGAAACCCATTATCTTAGGAAAATAACTAAATGTTTAACTACAATTAATTCACTCCAGTTGTGCAGTTGTCTGAATTATCTAAATAAATGTCTAAATAAAAATGGTAAACAGGTTTCAGTTTACTGAATAAAGTGTAGCATGCTTACTAAAGCAAAATGTTTACTTATTTTTTCCTCTAGCCCAATTACTTACATACAAAGTGTCTGAACAAGTCATTTTGCATTAAATTAATTATCATTCAAAAGTAGTAATCAAATGTATTAACATTCAACAGCATATATAGTTGCAGTCTATCTTTCTGTTTCTCTCTGCTTACTGTAAATTAATTCTGGAATAAATGAAACCCATGGCCTATGCAGACACTCAGCATTGCAGCATAATATATTAATGGGGATGTCTTGGCCTAATGGTTTGAGGGTTTGAGTCTTGTACCGGCAGAGATTGTACTGTAGGTGTACAGTACAGCGCTCTCTCCCACCTTCAATACCATGACTGAGGTGCCCACTGTTGCTGACCTAAACTACAAGAGTATTGCATCTCACTATAGTCCTTGTAAAGCATAATGAAATCAATTCTGCTGCATTGTACCTTGACTTTGATTCATATGTCCTCATCAACAAAATATATAATATATTTCAAATGTAGGATGAGTTTTGATAAATTCTACTCTAATCATCACAATGTAAAATCATCTTCACTGCTCTGGCATACACTGGCATGTCACGTTTGACCTCTTCCAATGAACAAAAAATAACAAGTTCAGTGAGCTTATTTTAAAACGTGTTTCAAATGAATAATTGCACCTTAAAGAGCCACACAGATGGGAAATCAAAAATGACCTGTATTACAGTGTATGATGTAGCTGTCCATCAGTGATAACAATGTGCAAAGTAATTAAACCAAAAAGTACATGATTCATAAAGTTATTGGCTTCTAAAGTAAGGAGTCGACTCTGAATCGCTGAAACTACCGTCTCCGCCTACCGTCTTGGGAGAAACAAAACTACTCTGACCTGCCCCACCCCCCTCACAGACGCTCTGGTTGGTGTGAGAGCATAATGTCGAAATGCTGCCGAATATATTCTGTGATAAAGTAATCCATATGAAAACAACGCGATGTCTGTTTTTCACGTCTCCCTTCATTATATCTAATGTGACCACGCCCCCGCGCTGAATGCGCTATTCAGATTCAAACTGAAGCGCGCGGCTTGAATACACCCACACAGAAGAAAAAGCAGCGAGACTGTTCAAGTTTTTTATTTTACTGTTTGCTTCGCGATGAGAGGAATAAGACATAATTCACCCCAAACAGATGCTAACGCATAGTTTACCGTGGAGGTGTGTGCGAACAACCAATCAAAACTGACTATGTCAGTTGACCAATCAGAACACAGTATGCTACCGAAAGGTGGGGTTTAAGGAAACTGAATCTTTTGAACAGCTTCGCACGAACGGTTTGGGGATCTCTGAGAATTGAGGTAATTTTAAAATGATATTTTGACAAAATGACAATGTTTTTTAACCTTTGATGGATTTAAACCTATTGTACAGGACTTATAAACATTGATAGGAAGCTTAGAATTTTCATCTTACTGGCTCTTTAATCACACAATTCATAATTTTGCTCACAAGCTGGAAACTGCGGTAAATTGTATGTATAGGCATTTACATGTTTTTACAGGCTCGCAAAAATGTAGGCAGAGTCACATATTTCCAATGAGAGTAAAAGCACTGCATGTGTTATACAGTGAGGCTTCATCCATATGTGGTCTGTCAAGGAACTCTAACCATCACACTGTTTTTTTGCTTTATGTATTGAAATGGCAAAATAAGTAGAGCTCCTGCATGCTCATCTCATATGATTCCCGCTCTGTGGCAGTAAGAAGACTCATTACCAGCTCACGCCAAGCATATCTCTCCACCTGTATTCAAATCCTGAATGAGTAATTCCATCAAAAGCTGTCATAATGCCAAAAACTGTTTCTTTCTCAAGACCTGAATAGAATGTAATGAGTACTACCCTAATAAACTGAAGAAATAGATGAGCCTTGGATTGAGACTGCACAGATGGTTTAGAAAGAACTAGACATTATTACTATTCAGAAATGAGTTTAAGTTTGATTAAAAAATTAGAAAGATTTTCTATTTTCTGTTTTGCTTATTATTTTATGGACATAAAAGTGAAAAAATGCAAACATACAAAACAAACATCTGTTGGGGTTTAGCATTTGAATGATTATGTAATTAACATTGCACATCATTGACTACATCATTAACATCTACTAAACACCATTGAACATTTCAACATCTGTTGTCCAGTGATGTACATGCATCAACATTAAACTGTTAAAGCGATCATTCTCCGCAAAATTAACAGTATTATTTAGTCACCCTTATGTCATGCGAATTTCTTTTATGGATATTTTGCTGAATGCCTGGGCTGAATCAGTCTATCTCAAGTGGTACAAAAAAAAGGTTACCTGACCAAGTGATTACCAAGTAAAGTTTTTTTTTTTTTTTATCACTTAAAAAAAAAAAAAAAAAAAACTAAAAAAATGTGGTTAACTGGTTCTAATTTCACTCAGAATAACTTGAATTACTTCTCACTGGCCATTGCATTCATGAAATCAACAGCTATGTGATTGGCTACATTGCTCAATGCTGAAAACCTTTGACCAGATATGAAAAGCTCCATCCCACATGTTGATGGGACTGGTTGCATGTTTATGATGGTAGGAAACAGAGGCGTTTTGAGACTTTGGAACACCCCAGTTTTAAAGGGGAAAATACTCAGCAATGGTGTTGACTAATGAATTTCCAAGTGGTTTATTAAAAGCACCAGACAGACATGTAAACAACATAAAAATGTGCATTTTTAGGTGTTCTATACCTTAACACAATCTTTCCACATCTACTTGGGTGCTTTTGCTCTTAACTCTTTCCCCACCAGCCTTTCTGAAAAAAAAAAAATGTCAGCCACTGCCAGCATTTTTGAACATGCAATACATCAAAATAAAGAACAAAGCCTCTACTTTTAAACAACAACAACAAAATCATTTTTTATTCTAGCTTCAAGCTTTCTTTTTTCGTAAAAAACAAACAAAACAAAAAAAAAATTTTGATCAAAAAGCTGAGATTGCAAAAGATTACATCTGGGTCATATTCAGTTCGATGATCAAAGCAGATATGCAGTAGATGGCTTCCATCAACACCCCCAATGCTTTACAGTCTTTAACCAATTCTGCAATTACCATTTCACTCTGAAACATTAGGCAGTTTTCATTCATATGCTGTTTATTGTTGATGATCACATTATTTTTATATGAATCTGATTACATATGAGATCGCTTGTTTCTGTATCTTACTAGTCAGTGTTTATGATCGGGGGATTGTGGACTTATTCAGGAGATGTGCAATAGCTCATAACTGTGCATAAAACAGTGAAAACGGAAACTCGGGCGGAGAAGTGTTTTCTCATAAATAACGGAAAATTCCATGTTTGGCGGGGAAAGAGTTAATATGCGATTAAAGATAACATCTCGGGTTAATTGACTGTAACCTTGTTCCCTGAAAAAATGGAAAGCTTGTCTACAGTTAGGCAAAAAAACACTCTGGGTCGGAGGCCTCTAAGTCTAAGCCAGATCAGCGGACCGTCCTTAAGGCTAAGAGGTCCTTGGCAATAAAGCCTTGATGCCACTGGCCCAGGGCTTATGAGGGCAGTCCCCTTTGGGGTGCAGTGGGTTACACCGTATTACACGGTGTCCGTCTCACCTCAGTGCCTTCAAGAGATCGTTCTGCCAACCCTGCTGGAGTTACAGGGCGCAGCGGTCTCCCGCGAGCACCACTCGCATTTACCACCCCAGAAACGTAGCAGTGCTGAGAGGCTCGCCATCTCCGCAAAGGTCTCTGGAACAGTTAGTTCGGCTGTCTCCTGCTGGTCTGCCATTATAGGGCACCAAACTAGCTGCTCTGATTAAACCAGATGGCAGTCTTGAGAGGCTGATTCCCTCAGTAGACGATTTGGCAGCATGGAAACTACTGCCAAATGTATCTCAATGGGTCCTGCACACTGTAGAAAGAGGCTACACGATTCAGTTTGGTTCTCCTCCGCCTTGATTCAACAGGGTTTCACCCACGCTGGTGGGTCCCGAGCAGGCTCTGGTTATGGAACAGGAAATGCACGCTCTTCTGAGGAAGGAGGCCATCGAGGTGGTCCCTCCTCACGACAGGGAGTCAGGGTTCTACAGCCAGTACTTCATTGTTCCAAAGAAGGATGGGGGGTTGCGTCCCATTTTAGGTCTTGCGGCTTGTGAACCGCTCAGTCAAGCGACTGAAGTTCAGGATGCTCACACTCAAACAGGTTGTGTCTCAGATCAGGTCCGAAGACTGGTTTGTCACGATAGATCTAAAAGATGCATATTTCCATATCTCAATCATTCCCTTACACAGGAAGTTTCTGAGGTTTGCTTTCGGGGGCCAAGTGTACCAATATCGAGTACTTTCCTTTGGCCTTGCACTCTCACCCCGCACTTTCACGAAGTGTGTGGATGCAGCCCTGGCTCCGCTACGACTCCAGGGCATCCGCATACTGAACTATATTGACGATTGGTTGATCTTAGCTCAATCAGAGCAGATGGCGGTTCGGTATCGAGATGTCGTTATCGCCCACATGAGAGAGCTGGGGTTAAGACTGAACGCCAAGAAAAGTGTGCTTTCTCCAGTACAGAGAACCACTTATCTGGGCGTGGTGTGGGATTCGACCACGATGCAGGCACGCATGTCACCTGCTCAGATCGAGTCGATCCTCGCCGCAGTCGCGAGAGTGAGAGAGGGCCAGTCACTCACTGTCAATTGGCCATTGCGGCCTACCAAGCCCCTCTCGGTGACCAGTCAGTGGGCAGACACCCCCTTGTTACACGTTTCCTCTGTGGTGCGCTGAGGCTGAGGCCTCCAGTACGTTCTCGTGTCCCCACGTGGGACCTGGCCGTGGTGTTAGAAGCTCTCTGTAGGCCGCCCTTCGAGCCTATTGAGGAGATCGCGATCGCCTTCTCTCTATTAAAACTGTCTTCTTGTTGGCGATTTCTTCTCTCAAGAGAGTTGGGGACCTGCAGGCCCTCTCTGTGGCCCCTTCTTATATAGAGTTTGCGCCCGGTCTGGCTAAAGCTTTCCTTTACCCTCGTGCGGGGTATGTCCCTAAGGTTCCCTCCTCCACACCACGGCCTGTCGTACTGCAGGCCTTCAGTCCTCCTCCCTTCAGGGAGCCAGACCAGAAGAACACTGGACACATACGTTCACAGAGCTGCCCTGTGGAGAAGGGCGGACCAGTTGTTTGTTTGTTATGGTCCCCCTAAGAGAGGTCTTCCTGCTACTAAACAGACCCTCAGCCGGTGGATAGTAGATGCTATTTCTCTTGCATATGAGTCCTCTGACCTCCCCTCTCCCCTGGGGGTCAAGGCTCACTCCACTAGAAGTGTGGGGGCCTCCAAGGCCTTCCTAACAGTTGTCTCTATGCATTTCTGCGAGGCTGCGGGGTGGTCCACACCCTTGACCTTTGTAACATTTTACGGTCTAGATTTACGAGCCGCTCCAGGCCCCTCTGTTCTCTCGTCCTAGTGTCAGACACACTGGCAGAGATTTGTAAGTCTGGCGGCGTGGGCATTCTCGTTCCCCAATCGTTCTCGACGCAGCTCGAGTTCCTGAAGAGGAACGTCTAAGGTTACGTATGTAACCCTGGTTCCTCGAAGGAACGAGACGCTGCTTCGCAGTGCCACACTTCCGGCATCTCTGGCCGGCGCTTGCTTCATCCTTTGAGGCTGGTGCTGGCTGTGTTTCTCCGGCTTTTATGCTTCCTGGTCTCTGACGTCACCCGCCTATGACGTCTCGCCCATCCATTGGACTGATTACACACATGATTCAGAGACGTCCCGCTGGGGGCGTTCCCCAATCGTTCTCGACGCAGGGTCTCGTTCCTTCGAGGAACCAGGGTTACATACGTAACCTTAGACGTTCCTGTCTTTGATGCCTGTGAGGTTCAGCCACAGGTGCCTCTTCATGGCAACCATAGCAGCCATAGATTGGCCGGGCTGTCTGCTTAGTCGCCTGGAAAGACTGATTTGTGGCCCAGTGAAGTTCTGAAAATGTCTCTTTATCAATGCAACTGCGCATGCTCAAATCTTTAGCAGGTCAGCCTGGTACACCTGCAGAACTGCCATGGTGTGCAGGGCATTATCAGCCTCTGGGGCATCATCATGTTGCCCTGTACCTTTGCATCCACGATGGTCAAATAAATCAGTGGCGAGGACACAGAGATATGAGATGAATACAACAAGGAACGAATAAAGAATGAACGAGTTAAGAAGGGTGAAAGACCCCTCTCACTCTTGTTCACCTGACAGAAACCTACCATCCAGCAATTTGGGGGTCTCTTACTCCTGTTGCCAGTCTAACTGTAGCCACTGCCTGAGTCACAACCTTGAGTAACTCTTTATCCTTGTTAGAGGAGTACTCCGAAGTGGCACTCTCAGTCTGCATCTCTGCAAAGCAAGAGAGGAGATGTCCTCTTTCTGATCCAAAGAAGTGCCGGGTCACGGTTTAGAAGTGGGTTCGAGAACCTCCCGATCTGGCAAGAATACAAGAGAAAGGGAAGGACCTGCCTCTCATTGCAACCCCCATGATTTTACTGAGGGAGTGGTGGCTCACTTTTCTTTGAAGGAAGTGAGTAGCGCACAAAGCACTTTGATGGGTAAAGTCTTGGTTATAATTTTACCTCGCCCCACATGGCTCCTCTGACTGCAGGCGCACCTCCCCAAATGGATGAGGTGTCTATACTTGTCACGTTCACTGTTTTACTATTCTTTGAAATGACAGGAAGTGACTACGAGTTGTCCTCTTAAACCATCAGGATTTTTTTTTAAACAAACGAAAACTGTGAAGTATCATGGAGTGCAAAGCCTGCACACACACAAAATATGGTCCCTGAAGACAAACCTAAACGTGTGTCCATTTCACGTCTATTTATAAACTAAAAAGATGAACGCATTCCATTGACGTCATGGAATTAGGTTAAGTCAAATTGTTCATGTGTTTGCCACACAAATTTCACAACCAGTCGAACAAAGAATGTTCTCATCAGCGTTTATGAAATGAAACATTGAGTGTAGCTTTTGATAGGGAACATCAGTGTCTTTGAACTGTCCCTTGATTGTTCATATTATTTGCCATATCTTTTTATTTCTCATAGGTTTAAGGATTTAAACAGTCCCCTAACCCTGAGTATAAATCTTCCGCATATAACTCATCACAGACTGTTTTTGCTGCTGGCATGAATGATGTCTCAAATCATGCAGCTTGCTGAGTAGAAGTGTGCTTTAATATTTTTAAGTGACCAGATTTATGACTAGAAATAAAATGGATGTAAGAATCCTGTAGATTTACAAGGAGAGACATAAATTATGCCTAGAGACTAAAATCACATAGAGACATGTGGGTAGATACTTTTGATCTGGGGCAATACGTAACCACCTAGCAATCACTCACACAACACCCTAGCAACTGCAAAAGAATGCGTTAAAAAACACCCACACCATGTCTACACTGGACATGAGCGACGCGGTGCAACAAAACACTATAGATTTCATTATAACCGGTGATGCTGTCTACACTGGATGCGGCGCGACACATCAAATCCCTGACAGAAAACTGCTGCTGCATTCTATTTATGATGTAATGTACACAAATTTCTAATGATTTTCAATGGTCGCTTTGTCGCATCCACTGTAGACAGACTTTAGCTGTTGTGGCATGGCGCAACAACTGTCACATCCGGTGGAGGCACAATGTCACCCCTGACAGCCATCCTCAACACTTTAGCATTGTGACATTGACATTTGCATGGGACAGCAGCACAGATTTTCTTTAGAAAATTTAAAAATGTTGTTTATTACATATACAAAGACCAAAAGTTTGATCATACGAACTATTTATGACTATTTAGCTTTTTTTCACTAGCACTGTTAATGATACAAAGTATGTCAAACTAACTTCATAAATACATATTAAAAATAAAAGTGAATTGAAACTTTTATAATAATTTGTCTCATGGTGTTAATAACAACATTGTATAGGTTAAAGCAGGTAGAAATAGCACTGTAAAGAAACACTTTTTATGGTGTATCTTTTTCACCTTTTTGTATAAAATATATATTGAAATTGGACAAATCATATGTTTATAGTTTACAGATTAGTGATTTATTTTAGATCTAGAATGTACACTGGCCAAAAGGCCAATTTCTTTCCCCAAATGCTATATTAATGAAATAACAGACCTCTTAAAATACAATTAATGTTGTTAATTTTAAATACAATTGCAGACTAGCCCTGTAGCATCTTGAACATCATCAGATCAATGGTGGTCATAAAAAAGGTTAGACAAGAAGACAGAACAGACTATCTAAAAACTCAACTTGACATTCAGTTCTCATCCGATTAGTGCTCTTTTATGTGTCCGTAGTTTGTGAAGCGGGCAGCTAAAGCATCACACAGTCTGCCTTGATTTTTGCCCAAGGGTGCCTGCTCCGCCTGTCCTTCACTGATCTGCTGGCTAAGGCATCAGAAGGACAAAATGTTAATAGTTGTGATAACATCAGGAAGGCTATATACAACCGCCTTATTACCGGCTACTAAAGTGTTTGTTCTGAGCTTGGGAATGTAAAGTGTCATTTATTACTGTGGATGTTTAGCATCTATGCCCTTTGGGAATAAGTGTTGATGGGTGACATGGAAATCATTGCGTTAGAGTCCAGAACAGTTCATACTCAAATCGCAGAGGTCCCACTGCTGTTGTCATCACTGCAGCGGTTAGTTTCTTTAAGTACAGGCTCTTTTTTTCTTTTCTTTTTTTTTTACATAAAACTAGCATTCGTCCAATGTGTCTAATTGATACTTATCAATTACGATTTTGTAGAAATAGATTTTATTATTTTACCCTAAAATTAGAAATCCATCTTTGAATGTTAAGTTTGAACTATGACACATTTAAAACATTAATACAATGATCCATTTAATATTTGTTAAAAATGTTTTTTTTGTTTTTCTTTTGCACAAATTATATTTGTTTTTGTGGTTGCAGTATTTCCGATATAGCATATCATTTTTTCTGGTCAAATCCTGCTGTTTTTGGAATGTAATCTTCATGAGAAGTCTTGTGTAACTGCAGAGCCATACAGTGGATTCGTGCCACATGCAGCTTGACACATGTACTTTGCAGCATATCTTACCTTTCACAGACCGCTGGCCAGTCAGCAAGCTGGAGGAATGGATATTCATGCTTGGTTGGTTATGCAATATTTTATTCAAGTGGGAAGTTATGACCACTGTAGAGGTGCTGAACCTGTGCAATTGTTTATGTTTTTTTTTTCACATCATTGGAGAGGTTTCAATTTACAATAAGTTATGATCTCAGACTAAACATCTCATTTAAGTATCATTTGTGCAAGTTTGAGCATCATGAGCCAGTTGATCATAGTAATCTGATCTGATTTTGGCCATCAGATTGGATCAAATTTGAAAAATGGGTTGTTGTTTTTTTACTTAGAGGTTGAGGACATCATCAAGGGGATGAGATCCTCTACCTGTGCCCTTTATCCCTTCCCTACAGCTCTGGTGAAAGCAAATATTTCTGTTATCAGTCCTTTTATCACTATGATAATAAACCAATCAATTCAGTCTGGTCATGTACCATTTGTTCTAAAAATGGCTATAATCAGACCACTACTCAAGAAACCTACCCTGGACCCTCAAACTCTTGCTAATTATAGGCCGATATCCAACTTACCATTCCTTTCAAAGGTTTTGGAGAAAGTAGTTGCCAGGCACCTTCACGATCACCTCAAGTATAACAACCTTTTTGAAAAGTTTCAGTCTGGCTTTCGTTCCGCCCACAGCACAGAAACAGCCTTAGTGAGAGTGACAAATGACCTGCTAATGACAGCTGATGCGGGTTCACCATCACTCCTTGTCCTCTTGGACCTCTCTGCAGCTTTCGACACCGTTGACCACGGTATACTTCTTAAACGGCTGCACCACTCTATTGGTCTCAATAACACCGTCCTGCGCTGGTTTGAGTCATATCTCACAGATAGATCTGAATTTGTGGCCATGGGAAGCTCTAGGTCCCGTTTACACGCTGTTGATTGCGGGGTTCCACAGGGCTCAGTTCTTGGACCTATTTTGTTCATTCTTTACATGTTACCCCTCGGTAAAGTCATCAGTCGTTTGGGAATTTCGTTCCATTGTTACGCTGATGATACACAATTATACATCAAAACTGACACTCATTCATCAACTTCATCAACAATTTTATCAACAGTCACTGCCTGTTTGGAGGAAATAAGGGCATGGATGACTCATAACTTTCTCCAGCTGAATAGTTCAAAGACAGAAGCTATCCTCATTGGTTCCCCTCATCAGATCAGATCATCTTCCATAACCTGCATTACATTCTCTGGCCAGGATATTCCCCTATCATCATTAGTCACCAACCTTGGTGTCAAGTTTGATCCTCATTTAACCTTTGAGGCGCACATTAAACATCTTTGTAAAACATCTTTTCTCCACCTCAGGAATATAGCCAGACTCCGCCCCACACTTACCCTACATGATGCTGAGAAACTCATTCACGCCTTTGTCTCCTCAAGATTGGACTATTGTAACGCTCTTCTCATCGGGATTCCTAGCAAGAGCATCCAGAAACTCCAGCACATACAAAACAGTGCCGCTGGGATCCTGATGAGAGTGCGTAAATATGAACACATCACACCAATTCTTCGATCTTTGCATTGGCTTCCCATTTCTGCCCGGATTGAGTATAAAGTCTCCCTTCTCACACATCAGTGCATCCATGGCAATGCCCCCAGTTACCTTCAAGAACTCCTAACTCCACAGACTTCAGTACGTTCCCCTCCACAAATACCCACCGGCTCCGTCCCCCTAAGACTAAGTCCCGTACAATTGGGGACAGAGCCTTCTGTGCCGCGGCCCCGCGGCCCCTCGGCTCTGGAATGCTCTTCCTGAACACTTGAGGGCTCCACAAACGACAAATGGTTTTAAAAAGGATTTAAAAACGTATCTTTTTAAAAAGTTTTTCAATGTTTAAAACTCTTTTTCATGTTTAATTTTGTTAGTTTTAGTTGGCAGTTGTTTTTTAACTTAATTTTTAGATTGTATTTATTTTATTTTTTTTTCTGCTTTTATTGTAGCACTTTGAGATTTTCTTTAAAATGTAAAGTGCTTTATAAATAAAATGTATTATTATTATTATTATTATTATTATTATTATTATTACTTTTTAGTAAGATTGGGATACATTTGATCCAAAGAATCAGGATTATACTGGTGATTTCAGGAACAAAAATTTAATAAAACATGTTCCAGCTTGGAATCTGTGGCCAACAGGGCCAGGCAGAGTTTAACATGGGAGGGTCACCAGGGGGCTCGTGGCACAGCTTTTAAAATGGCAAATTTCAAGGAGCTCTGTAGCACACAACATTCCACCTACAGTCACACCATGCTCTGGATTTTGATAAATTGATATAAGCAGAAGGAAATATGGCACTTTTAAAAATGCTTTGAAATCAACACCTTATTAGCATAAGCTCAGAAATAGGCGTGAAGGAGGCACTCCATAGCACCACCTTTTGAAAAAAAAGTTGAGGGTTAATTCCTAAAGTCACCGAACTCAGTACATATATTGCTATATAGATTACTTCCTATTTGCTTCAACTTACAAGAAGTCAGCTATTTTGGTTTAATTGTAATTTTTTTATTTTTTTATTCAGTCTGTGTATTATTGCATACTACTTCAATTCACAGAAAACTTTGTCAACGTGATAAAAAGATATTAAAGATGCTAAACTGGATATTGTGAATGGTGTTGCCATGGTGAATTATTAAAGTAATGTAAAAAAATAAAATAAACAGTAATTTTCTTACATTTTCTAAGTGCTTTATCCAAACTCCTCAAAACTTTTTAAATATGGAAAACAAGTCATTTTTTGATGGAGAGAAGTGGCTTCTTTAATGCCCTTTTTTACACCAGGCCGTTGTCCTAAAGGCTTTTCCTCACTGTGTGTACAATCTGCTGTCCTTCCAGAGCTCTGCACTGGTGGTGACATGATTCCATAGATGATTCCTCAGGAGGGGACAGTCCTGGATAATTGCTGGACGCTCTAGGACGTTCTGCAGACTTCTCTCTCCTTGAAAATCTTGAAGATCCTGTAAATGGTTCTTTTAGATGCAATATTCTTTGTAGCAATTTCTCCTCCCAAAAATTGTTGATGAAACATTGCTTTGTGAAAAGTATTTTTTTATGGCCAATTAAGCTTTTAACAATTATTTAAAATGTGTCACTCTACACAATAATCTAGAAACAATGAACACCACAACAGCTTAAGCAGCCAATTTTGCAAAACACAAAATGTATGTCACTGCCAAAGCTTTTGGCCACTACGGTAATCTGAGAGCAGCGCTTGCAGCTGGGAGTGGTGGGAACCTTGGGCACATATCCAGGCCAGGGTCTTAGGACAACATTAGAGTAGGACGGCCCTAACACAAGGCACTCTTCACTGAAAATGCTTTGAGATCCCCGAACCTTTTGATGGAAGTGAGCACGATTAGAAGACCTGTCTTAGCAGAGAGGAACTTAAGCTCAACTGATTCCCGAAGCTCAAAGGGAGCCCTCTGAAGTCCAGTCAGGACAACAGAGAGATAACAGGAGGGCAGGTACATCAGGTCAATCGTTGTAAACCAATCATGGGCTTGAACACATTTGACGATGCATTTCTGTGTCGACATCTTGAATGGGAGCTTGTGTAGGGCTTGATTCAACACTCGAGATCAAGGATTGTTTTCCTGGGCACGATGTAGTAAGGGCTGTAAAACTTCCTCAATCTCAGCTGGAGGAACAGGCTTGATTGCGTCCTTTGCCAATAGGACAGCAATCTCTTTGTGCAGGACTGTCACGGAAGTCTTGAGAATGCCGCAGAACACGAGGGGTCACCTGGTGAACTGAATTGCATAACCAAGTCGAACCATTTGAATGAGCCAGCGGGACAGGTTGGACAGCCAATTAAGCCACGCTTCCGAGTTCCATACGAGTGGCACCAAAGTGTCAGTTGACATACCCGCAGCTGTGCAGCGATGGGGAGTCCTGCTGGATGGCCCAAAATGCATTGCATTCTGAGTCATCATGGCAGAACTGGCCATGTCCCTGGAGGGACAGCCTAGAGACATGCATGGAGGTATGGCAGCCCCAGCCTGGAGTTTCTTGGTCATCGGTGACAGGGGAAATGGTGGGTGAGAGTGAAGAAGCCGCAGGTCAAGCCTTGCAACCTGGAAGAAAAAGGAAACTGCACTTTTTTCTTTCTGCTCTCTCCTCCTGCCATCGAGGATAGTGAGGATAAAGGAAGGAGATGAGCGACTTCTGGCTGTAAAAGGGGTCGTCCACGATTTTGTCATGCCCTTATGCACCTCTGGGAAGTAAGGAACCAGAGCAGAACACGGTAGTGACAGAGGGGTCTCCTCCACTTCCCTTGAGGAGGAAGAGACGTGATCGCAGTGATGCCATGGTCATGCACTCACAGTAAGAGATGTGAACCATCCACGAATGCAGCTACGGTACCTTTATCAAGTTTATGGAATTTATAACTAACTTCCATGCAAAAATCTAAATTTTGAAAAGATCCAGCACACCAAGTCACATTTAGATGTTTTTTTTAAGCATAAGCAGTAAAAATATTACTTACATAGGAAAGCACTAATTAAACCCGACTGAGGACAGTAAATCTCAGAAGCTGTCAAAAAACAACCAATTTGAGGAAGAGTCATATAGCAAATGCATATTCCTCAGTGACTCATAAAAACTGTATAAAAACTGTCTTCAACTGAAACCTATAGAACTGTTAAAAGCAGTGGCGTCTGGTATGTATAAATCATTTAAAATGAGGGATAGTAGATAGGTATTTAGGGAACTTTGTCATTCTGTAAACACATGGGCAGGTGATTCTGGCTGCTCACTGCCAGCACAGATCAAGAATTTGCCTTTCATTTTTACTGATACATAAAAATGAAATGAGTATCTGGTTTTGCCATTAATTATTATTTTTTTTTTTCAGATTTTATTGCTGATTTGAAATATGTTATTCAAATGTGACTGTGAAAAACCCTTGATGGTATTTAAAATATGTTTTGTTTATCTCTATATTTCATTATTCTGTACATTATTCTATTCAGGGTGGATCTAATTACATATTAATTTTCATTCCACAGTATTTGATTTATTAATGAACTGATGGAAACAGCATTCTAGAACACATGGGATGGAACTTGCGAACCCAACTGTAATACTGGTGACGTGGAGGCCATGAGGCCTAGCATCCTTTCCCACATGAAAAAACCTATATAAACATATATGTTTCAATATAGGTTTTGATATAGGTTTTTAATATATGTGACATATATAAAATTGGCCGTTTTCCTATATTATATGTACATACAGTATATACACACATATAATTACACATATATGTACACATATATATGTGCATACATATACCTATATAGGTACATATATGCACGTATATATGCACCTATATGTTCACCTATAATAGTAAAATTAAAATCCATAGCTGCTAGGCAACATAAATAAAAGTCCAAAATGTAGAAATGTACTTTATTTACTTACTCAAGATCAATCAAATAGTACAAAACAAAAAATATAGTACAAGAACAAAAAATAAGACAAAAAACCTGCTAGGCAACATAAATAAAAGTCCAAAATATAGAAATGTACATTATGTATTTACAAGAACAATCAAATAGTAAAAGAACAAAAATAAGACAAAAAAACTGAACAGAAAAGAAAAATTAGGTCTGTCATGACGCGCCTCATCATCCTCCTCCTCCGGCGCCTCCTCCTCCTCTTCCTCTTCCTTCCTGCACTATCCAATGAAGTTTGATAGGATGTTAGAGATTTTTATTTTTTCCTCTCTTTTTTTTCAGCGCAAAATTTCTTAGCGGATAGTCATTTTCGTCCACACAGATCTGGCGTTTCGTCCGGACGGCGAATCCGTACATCTTCTGAAAATATGGCATCATTAGCCCAGGTCTCATTAGCCCAGAAATCTAGCAGAGTAAAGAGTACAATATTTGCCTCTCAAATGTACTTGAGGAAAGTCATGTGTACTCCCCAAAAATGATACTCGAGTAAAGTACAGATCCCTCAAAATTGTACTTAAGTACTGTACTCAAGTAAATGTACTCCGTTACTGTCCGACTCTGTATATCATGTTAATATATTGCCATAGTTAAATTCCATAACATGCCAATTACATGTGATACCAATTTAACATGTTCACACATACTTAAGTTCTTGCATAATTTTTTTCGTTAATTCTTAGTTTTTTCCTTGATAACAGAAAATATGAGCTAGGCATCATGTATGACAGTCAAAAATGGGATATGAGCTACAAAATGACCAGATCCTGCCATTAGCTATATAGAAGAGATATATTGTATGTATAGGGCTTATATTTGGATATGAAGAAGCAATACAGGAGACCTATATTTCCTGTATATGCACATATATGCACCTCAATTTTGCCTATATGTGGCATATATACGCATATATGCAGCATATATGAAGTATTTATACGCATATGTGCAGCATATATGCAGCATATATATTATCATGTATGTGCATATATGCAACATATATGTGCATATACACTGCATATAGGTTTCATATATGCGCATATATACACAAATAGGTTTTTTCCATGTGGGTTGAAATGCTTTGAGGGGGCGAGAGGCTCCAACTTCGAAGGAAGCCATGAGCTGTTGTATGGCAGTGCACATTCTGATGTGAATACTGCACTGATGCATGCTGAGTCGAAAACTGTTTCCAGGAATGAGGTTCATTGCCTGGCAGATCGTAAGCTCTTGGTAAACTTTACCCTGAATCCCAGGCATTCTAAGCGGCTGAGGAGAAGGGGTCTGTGAGATATTAGCTCGGCCTCCGACTGTGCTACGATGAGCCAGTCATTGAGGTAGTTCAGAATACAGATTCCCTTATGTCTCAGAGGGGAGAGAGCCGCATCTACGCACTTCTTGTGAGAGAAGCCAGGGACAGTCCAAAAGGAAGAACCGTGTATTGATATGCCATTCCCTTGAAGGCAAATCTCAAGAATCTCCTGTGGGGTGGGCTACCTGGATGTGACAGTATGTGTTTTTCTGATCCAGAGAGAAGAACCAGACCCCTGGGCATATTTGTGAGAGAATCTGTTCCAAAACAGTTATCCTGAATGGCTGCTTCATGAGGGCACAGTTCAGGTGCATGAGATTGAGGATGGGCTAGAGGCCACCATCTTTTTTGGGGATGAGGAAGCAGTGGCTTTCTCTGACTTGTCTCTACAGCTCCTTTTGCCAGTCAATTCATCACCTCTGGGCACAGGACGTGAGTCTGCACTAAGGTGGGAACCATGCCGCTGAATCAGAGGGTTCTTCGAGTGAATTTAAGTGAGTAGCCCCGTTTTATAATCCCCAAAAACCCAATCTGACATTTTGGAGATGGCTTGTCAGACCTCAGCCCATGTGACAAAGAGTTGGATTAGTTTGAGTGATAAGCCGCCTTGTGGGGACCCAACACTTATGATAAGTGTAATTTAGGGAATTTAGTCTCCTTTCTCTCGCTTTAACAGCGGCTGGTTGTGTAGGCACTATTCGAAAGGGCCCAGTGTTCACATCCATAATTACAACAAACACACTGCCATCAGCACCTGAAACTGAATGGGGTGCTTGGAGGCATGAGAGAGGCTGTAGTGCTTTGCTGGATGCAATGATCAGACCCCGTGGGTGTGACCTCAGTGTGGGTGTGGTCCAGATGCGTCTGATCCTGAAGCTTTCAGTGACAGAGGGGTGGGGCCATCTTCATTGAAGGTGAACCGTAAGCAGAGAAGAGTGAAACTCAAACTCACAGCTGTGCTGGTGTGGGGACACCGAACCCTGTTGCTTAGGGTCCGTGGCTTTATTGTTTCATTCTCCGAGCTTTGCTGAGAGAGGAGAAATGGGAGAGCGGAGCTGACTTAATTGAAGTTGGTGAGCAAGCAGAGAAGAGTGAGACTGATACTCTGAGCGAAAGCATTCTATCTCAGTAAGCATGCGGTCTCTGTGTGGGCATTAACCAGACAGGCGACGCACTCACTGCCCTGTTTCATCCCTGGATTCCCTGCACGGGCCACACTCGCAGTGTGACATTTGCAACAATATCACTAGAAATTTACTCTTTTATAACTTTATAAATCACTGGATGTCAGCTGGTGATGAACTGAGGGCTGCACGGTCGCTGAATCAGCTTCTGACCACAGCGAGGTGTGTCAACGGTGATCGGCTTCAAGCCTCATCGGTCAGCGAAGAAAAGATTGTCGTCGCTGAAGGATAGTTTGTCTGATATCCTATGGCGAAATGCTTGCTAATATAGCCAGATGGCCTGTTTTTGATTTACTGCACAAACCAGTGCCTGTGCAGACACTATGCGTGATTGTATAGGCTTCAGTCCTCAGAGATTTTTTTTTCTTCTTTTTTCATAGCGTCTAACAACGCAGTATGAATAAGTTAGCAAAAAGGAACTGGTTTTACTGATGATAAATATATGAACCTGATTATTGTGTATTAAAAAACATAAAGTTTATTATTAAATCTAATTCTTTTTTCGCTTAGATAACTTTTATCACATTATATGCATTATATACAATTATAATACATAAATCTTACATTTAGGGCTGGATATTTCTTTATTTGAATGTTAGCAATTTCACATTTTCCTTTTCAACCATGCAGTTTTTTTTCCTTCATGTCACCTTTCCTCATACTTTAATTTGCTCATTATGTAATTCCAATACTAATTTTCAAGCAGCTTGATTAAATTTTCTTGACCTCACCACCTCGTTCCAGTTTCAATGCTGAAAGAAACCACAATGGAACATAGCAAACTGCCATCATACATACCATGCTTAAACATTAAAGACCCATTTTTATTTTTTCTCTCCTTCCTTTGCTCTATAATCAAAATTTTCCACCATAATCGGCTTTGGAGCCATTAGCATTTAAACTTAACGGTCAACAGCCTCGCTGTTGCGAAACGCATAAGGAATGAATGGGATGCTTTGATGTGCTCTTATCTGCAGAGGGGAGCGAAGGCAAATTATTCTTAAATTAAAAAAAAAAGTGTTTGGTGTACTCTTGAGCTGCTTTGCAGGCATGGCGAATATGTACTGTAATGAATGCCTCTATGTAAACCTCTCAAATGGACTGATATGACACATTGACTCAAATGCATCAATGAGTCACCATTTAAATTGTCTCTTAACACCACTCTAAAAATGAACCGAGGGTTTCATCACTGTTTTGCATTTACTCAGTGCACAAACTCTGATGCAAATGTCTTTTTCATGTTGTTACTTCACTCAGCGTCTCTGAGGAGAGGTATTACATTTACTTTGAAATACTGTGTATGTAAAATATAAGCAGCAGCATGTTTATGATTTGCATGTAGATTTCCGCTCTTACAGGCAATTGTTTGAACGTCAGTAGATTTCATCTCTAACTGGCTCCTTGTGCAACATCAGAATCACATCAGCAGCCAACAGACTGTGCATATGGACTCCTATGATAGCTGGATTCAATTTCTTCTACCATCGTTTTGGTACACTGATCCAAAAGCACATGGACACTTAATAAACTTATTATACAGAAAGATAGCACAAGCACACTTGTAGGTCCATGGAATGCAAACCAGTGGAAAAAACAAAAAAAAAAAAAAAATAATAATAATAATGGCAGCATAAGCATAATCCATACAACATTGGTTTAACCCATGTCTTCTAAATTTTGGGTAAGAAAAGCACAAAATGTAATTAATCTTTCATCTTGACATCAGCAGTGATTTTGAGCTTGAATGCATCCATCCAGCTATCTAGCACTCTACAGATTGCACTCTACTGTATCCCATAATGCTATGCACAACCTTCCATTTTCATTGTGATGGATGAACTGAAAACGCAGAACATATGTTGCCATTTACAGAATTTCAAAACATTGCCAAATATTTCAAAATGCATTATCATTTTGGCAGAAAAAACAAAAACAAAACAAAATACAGCATATTGAATTAGTTATCCACCATATTTTTTTTTATCATAAGTAACTTATTATTTCAGTTTTTAAAAATCCTTGTTTTGCCTCAATCCTGAGACCCGCTGCATTAAACTGTTTCAGTGGCTACCCAGGTAAGAAAAATTGCTCTGCTTTTGCTTCTAATTATTTATTGTATTTATTTTATATGAAGTATGCATTATTTATATTATTTCCTTAATGCATTTAACATTATTAATATTAATTAATTAATATTTTAATTGAGTTTTAGCAACTCTAAATCTACTTTGAGTTTATTGATCTAGCATCATGCAACAAGCCATTGTAGTGATAAACACAGACTACAACTCAATTATCCAGTGTGGCTTAAGCCTGTTAAAGCATGGTTATTTCTTAAGGTAACATACTTTACTGAAAATATTCAATATTCAGAATGATCTTCTCAGCTGTATCCAACAACTATAATCATGCAACAGTGTGAAAACAGTCTGATTAATCAATATGCCATGCATCGCAGTACAAAAACATTTGTAATAAAATTGTGACTACTAAATAATGTAACTAAAACATTAAAACAAATGTCAGGAAGTGTATAATCTCATTCTTTTTTCTCAGTTTTACAAATATAGTGCTTACTGCATTAAGCTCAAACATTCAACTGTTTATATAACCAGTGTTGGGGTAGTTACTCAAAAAATGTAATTAGTTACTAGCTACTAGTTACTTCTGTAAATTGTAATGAGATTACTTTACTAGTTATTGCATTTGAAAAGTAACTTCACTACTTATTACTTTACTTTTTTTTTAAATTACATGTTTAGGGCCCTATGATATTTTATATATTTTTTTTCACCATATGTTTTTTTTTTAGCATGTGTAATTATTTAAAAAAATATTTTATTAAAATAGCCTTATGAACTGTTTTTTCCCCCTGCAAGTCCTCCTTCAGAAATACAGTGATATAAAAACACCTGTGTGTCATTTTGATATTTAAACATATAAATGTAAGGAATTATTATTATTATTAAACGTGCAATACGTGCTCATGTTTATTCAACAAAGCCTTTTGGAAAATCGTTTAGTTTTAAAATTGTGGCGAGTCTCCAAAAATAAATAAATGTATGGGAAACACATCCCACATCACAAACACCTGAGCCCAACTTCAGTCTACTCATCACCTTAACTTTAACTGCGTTTGTAGAAGGCACCGCAGCCAGACCGAAGTTAACTTAGGGCCAGGCGCGTGCGCCCGATGAAAGCGTCTATAAGATGACATTTCAGCACTTGACAAACGGAGAGCGACTCCTACGTAGCACTGGAAGCACAGCTGTGCGATTGCTTTATGTGCAATGTTGGGAAACGCACGTCAAACAATAACGAACGATCGTAAAATTACTCGTAGAAAACACTCTTAAGCGTTAAGATCAATCGTTATCGTGAAACCCGGCCCAGAACTTTACACACAGGCAAACACGGCATGTGTAACGCAGGGAAGCGTGTTCCTATAGTCTAGTAAAGTAGTGTAGTAACCAATATTATTAGTGTAATGCGTTACTTTACTGCGCTACCCAAAACAGTAATATAGTTACTGTAATCCGTTACATTGTAACTCGTTACCCCCAACACTGTATATAACATAATGAATGTAATATAGGCAGTGACGGACATTTTACGTTTCAGTCCATCTGTCACTATTTGTAGGAGAGGAACAAGGAGTCGCTGGAGCAACACGAACGAAAGTCTTTAAAAATCCACTTGAAACAGAGAAGAAGATAGAGGAGAGGGAGGAGTTCGATCTCCTGATCAGATTCCCAGTCAATGAGATCCTCCTCCTTGTTTTGGCCCTTTTGCCACACCATACTCAGCTCACCCTCACCCTCCATCACAGTGATGGATGATGATTGTTTGTATTGTGACTTCTGACCAGAAGTTACATCAACTGTCTCATTTTTGACTCACTGAACTGGATTTAAAATATAACAAGATGCTACCTGGACAGCATAGTCTCTGGTGAACAGTTTGAGATTGTTTGTGTTTCTTGTGGCTTTATCAGCCAATCAGCAGTCATGACAACATTTTCCAACTTGATTACCCACATGGCATTAACAGCTCACGTGATAGGCTCAGTTTTGTCCAGATTTGACTGCTTGTGAACAAAGATGTCAGAATTCAAATCGGGTTTTTCCAATGGGACCTGTATGTGTCAGCCAAGCAGCTGCCATTGAGATGAATGGGAATGTTAATGACAAGATCTCTCCTGGTATTATGTAGACCACCTTGGCTAAATGAAACAGAGCGATGTTTTGATAGAGCCACAGTGTTTACACTCTTTTGGGAAATCAACCTACAAATAACTGACACTGAATAGGAGGTAACATTTTTAAATCTAAAGAAAAATACATATTTAAAAGCATTTAAATTATTTTAATGACTGCTTGTTTATGTCTGTTAATGCACTGCTAAGTTTCCTCTGAGGATTGACTGTTGAGTAATTAGCGTTTGCATTTGGATTAGAAAAATATCAATACCGTCTCACCATAAGAGCTAATCCATAAACGCTCAGAAGTGTAATTATTATAACCAATTCTTCGTCTCAGTTCCTACAGCTCCCATGCAGGCTGTTTGGAAGGCTTGTTGCAATCATTGCCTCTCAGGGAATGATCATCTGCTTTTGGAGCTGTTAACAGTGGCACTGTAATTTCCAGTAACTGCCTTCAGTGCATCCTGCTAAGGGCAAATATATAAATGCTACTGTGCAAAGCTCTACAGTGTTTGAGAGCCCATTCACATCAGCTCTAATGCACACTTTAGTTCCAGCATTACAAAGAAAGACTGTATTGCTCCTTCACATCTCAAGTGACTTAATAAAATCACTACTTTGTTAGATTAATTTTAACTTTATGTCAGAGGTAAGATAAAAACAATTGAGCCATTTGTTGTCATATATAATTATGACTACTAAATGACCTCATTTTGATCATTATCAAAATATGATGGAAAATATATGATCTCATTTCTTTTTCTACATTTTACAAGCAGTGCTTATTGCATTAATCAAGCTCAAACATTCATCTGTTTTTATATTAACATTTAATATTTAGATTAAAAGTTTTATATTTGGATCCTTTATGTTACTAACTAGCTACCCTTAATAAAAGCTAAATCTAAAATCTTAATTTTTTTTTGCAAAAAATGCAAAACACATAGACTAGAGGGAGTAAAATGCAAACATTTATTTATTTTTTCACACTAATTATGATTGCACAATACTCAAAATATTTGGCATGATTTGTAAACTAATTAGTGCTGTCAAATGATTAATCACATCCAAAATAAAAGTTTCTGTTTACAAAACATATGTGTGTGTACTGTGTATATTTACTATGTATATATAAATACACAAACATGAATGTATATATTTAAGAAAATATGTTTTGTTTATATATAAAATCTGAATATGTATTATATTTTAATATAAATATACAAATACATGTAAATATATATATTTAAATATATACATCTATGTTTGTGTATTTTTATATGCATAATAAATACATTTTGTAAACAAAAACTTCAATCAGTCAAACAATGAATCGCAATTAATCATTTGACAGCACTGAAACTTATACATTTTGACGTTTGCGCATATGCAGCTCCTTATGTATTGCTTTTTTGAGATAGTAAACTTGCTCGGTAGCACACCTGATACAGCATTGCATTTGTGATGCGGAGCAGTTCCATTGAACACGAAACTTCACAAAAGAGTTCAGCTTCATGTTTGCTTTTGTTTAGAAAGTATTGAAAAAATGTTTTATGACATGACACCCATATCTGGTTCTTTCCAAGAAAGACTGGTTTATGATGTGCGTAGCTAAAAAAAAAAAATACTCATATTGTATTAATACAAGCCTTCCCTGAGGATGAAATTCAACATTTGCTTTAAGTTAAACAAGTTATTTTCCCTATCCCTTTGTTGAATAATATATATATATATATTTTTTTTAAAGACTTTTAAAGTCCAATTTTGTATCCTTCCAACAAAGTGCCTTAATCTTTTTGCTATCTAGGGGAAACATTTGGCACATTAAAGTCACACTAGGGTTTGTAAGATGCACACAAGTGCACACATGTATCCCTTATCTTTAAGAGATACAGCAACCCCTTAATGAACTTTTTTTTTTTTTAAATGAAAACTCATGGTCCATATATGACATGGTCCATTCCTTTTTTTTTTTTTCACTACCCATATAAATATCCCTTCATCTGTATTTAATAATCTTTCATGTCGCTGTCTGTCTGTCTGTCTGTCATTTAATCTGTTTAAAAGTCATTGTTGTCTTTATATGAAGGTCATTTGTATTAAATGATGAGCTACATTCAAATGGACACATGATTTGTTTCCTCAAGAGTTTCAGAGATAATATCCTCCGACCTTTCTCTATAATCCTGCCTAACTCAGTTAATCTCTCTAGATTCTCTTCAGTATTCCCACATAAACTCTCAGGGAACATATTATGGTGCTTATAAACAGCAGTGCAATGCACGGACTTCCTGAAATTATCCTCAGCCTCATGTGGTCAGGGAGAAGAGGGTCGATGTGGGAAGAAGTTAATTATGAAATCATGAAACTTTATCAAGGTTGGCCTGTAACTGATTAAGATGACCGTATCAGCGTTGCTAATTGCTGTTAGGATTTGACAATTATTAGTAAAAGTATGATAACGTTCAATCCCAGTGTCCCATGCAATCAAAATTAATCTGAATGGAGGAAGTTTATGGGTGGTCTCATGAAGTTTGATATAGCTGTAGATTTCGATCTAAGGATTTCTGTACATAACTGACATGAAATTTCACAAAGTTTTAGTGTGACATGCTCCTCTAAAACGACTATAAACAACAGGTTTATCTATTTGTCACTCTATATCTGCCACTTATATCTTTTTTATTTCAGTTTTCACAGCAAAAAGAGACACGTATACCACAACAAGATGTTTTACAAAGCCCTTTTTATTGCTAAAAAAGTATAAACTGTAATTCAGATGAGAGAAAGCATGCAGTAGATTGTGTATATCAAGTTTTTCAACAATAATTTGATCATGATGAACATAAAGAGGCCTTAGAAACATATGATAAAATAGGCTTTATAAGGTTAAACATACTTTATATTGACTGAAATGACAGATGCTGTCAAATAACACTAACACACACCTGTCCAAGCACCAAAGCATAACATGCATATTTAAAACAACAGATTTATCAAATTAGCATTGCAGACGTTCTACACTTTACTAAATTCTCCAAATCTGTCCAAAGAGCCATCAAGTTTATTTCTGAAATCAGTGAATCATCACTGCTGTGCATTGGGGATCAAATGCTTATGGGATGATTGCCAATTACAGAAATGAAAAGTCACATTTATGCTACTGTGGCAGGTGCACTACACATTCGCTACAGGAAAGAAAGCATTTGAAGATGATAGGAGCTCAAATCTCAACATCCCCAGACACCCTCTCCAGATAACAGTCTCACTGTTTGAGTTCTGAGCCTTTGAATCTGCGCTATGGACTTTTTCTTTTGCTCTCAAAGCACTTCTCAATGAGATGCTTCGAGTTACATAACCACGCAATTATTACGCATGAAACATCAGAATCATGTCAGCCACCTCTACACTTCTGAAAATGAAGTTTACTAAAGCCGATCAAGCACAGAAACCTGATGACTCATGAACAAATTCTGAATCCTGACACTCGGAGACTGTCATGGTCAAGATTAAGAGGGACTAACAGATTTAATTTGCTTCCAAAATGGACTCCAAACAAACCCCGAGTGAAACTATAGGAATGTATTGACTGTTTTTTTTATTTTTTTTTATGCCTGACAGTGTAAATGCTAAAAAGTAGGAACTGTAATTACTAGGATTCAAGCAAACATACGTGATTAACAAAAAAATGCCTCTGCATAATTAAACTATAAACAATTATGACTGTCAAAATTGCAGTAAAATGTGAAAATGAAGACAATGTGTCAACTACTCACATAGATCTGCCCATGTTGCACTGAAGATTTTGTTTTTATGCATTGTTTTCTTCTAGCATTAACTAATAACACATGAATTGAGTGCACGGATGCAATTACCAGTCAGATACAATTTCAATTTGTATAATTTATATATTTTATGTAAAGGTATTTTAATCTAGAGTAGTTAAACATGGTTTAAAAAATTGCTTTCTGAAACACAAATAAAATACAGATTACTAACTGGGCTAGGGAGACCTGAACTAAAATAAACTAGATGAATTTAAAACAATCTGTGCTATTGTGAATTAGTATGATAGAGGATGCCTATAAATCATGGAATTAACGTTTAAGAAACTGTTATTTTTTATGTAACAGTGAAGCAAATCCTGGAATGCCTGGAAATCTGTTTGTAATGAGTTCTTGCTTAAATTCTTGCAATCATCTGTTGTCAGTTTTGCTTTATTATTTTTTAGTTTAGTTATTAGTTATTAGTTTATTATTATTATTATTATTATTATTATTATTATTATTATTATTATTACTATTATTATTATTATTATTATTATGTTGCACATAAAGTAGCTGTTTTGTAGAGAGCTCTAATGCACACTGACCACAATTATTTGTTGTCCTAGAAATTATTACAATTAAAACCTCTGAAGATCTACATTCCCTGATGTCCAGCAACAGATTGGTAAGCTGCTCAAAATATAAAGTTGAGAAAATAAACCAAAATTGTAAGTCCAAAAAATTAAGAAAAGAGCGACAGCATTGAGCACTGAACTCTAATTAAGGAGTTCCCAACAGGAAATGTTACAAATCTGTCTACTGGACTGGATTCTGAGTGCTGCTCAAAACATAGATGGAGTAGATCCTGCTCTGAAAAGGGGCGGAGCTACATAAGGTCTTTATAACTATGAAGACCTGGACTGCCGGAAAATTCCATCCGTGGTTAATAAGGTAATTCCAAAAAACGCTCTTACAGGGATAACGAAAATAGCTTTCGATTTGGCCCTTAATGGAAAAGTTGATTTCTGTCCCTGGACAAAGCGCATAGAAATAAAATGTAAAGTCTTACACTTTATTTGCTAAAAATCTTCCCGTCTGTTGCATCATTGGTTCGTGTGCTCCTCATAAAGAACCGAAGGGTTCTTGAAGATTTTACTAAGCATCTACTTTTGTGTCCCACGGAAGCAACAATGTTTGGAGCAGCGTGAGGGTGATTGTGTACTGATGTACTGTATTTTCTACTTTGTATTTTCAGTTGAGTTCAAAATAATGCTGGTTAGTGTCCTGTGCCCTGTTTAGATATCTACAGGTCTCTGAACCCTGCTATCTTCTGATCTTACCCAATCAAGCCTGGAGATGTGGTACAACTGAATACACTCAAGCAGAACCCTTCAGCCCCGGGCACATACTAGTGAATCTAGTCTTTGTTCAGGGACTTATCTTCCTTGGGATTTCTGAAGGGAACATGCAGTTGCAAGTTGCAATGAATCACAATCATATGACATTAACAGTAGTTAAATCATGATACTGTATAATTGAAAGTGTTTGCGGACCTAATGGAGATTTATTACTTGAATTCATAGGCAGAAACTCTATAACCGTTAAGATGCAGTCACCAAAGGGTCCACTGTCAGCAGTGTGGTAATGTATGTAAGAACAACACACACAGAAGACTCCATCAAACCAAGCAGCTTTCTGTTGGTCAGTGAGTTGAATTCACGTTCGATTTGAACATGAGTAAAAACTCAAGCTATTTTCCTCTTTGCATTGTGTTTTTGATATGGATGGGATGGAATAAACAGATTTACTACAACAATGGGCATAATGTGCAATGTTTAACCAGTATTTAACCAAGGCACACCACATTATGAAATTCTGTTTGGTTACATGAGTATAGTGGCAAAAAACAATTTAATTTGAATCCTGAATAAAATGTATTGATATATATATATATTAGGGGTGTAACGGTTCACAAAATTCACGGTTCGGTTCGATAAGATACACTGATGTCACGGTTCGGTTCGGTTCGGTTCGGTACGTTTTAGATACAGCAAAATGTAAAAACATCTCAACTTTTCAGAATGCTGCAAGCGCACCGCGGGTCATGTGACAAGAACTAACCAATCAGCTTCATCCTTTCCCGTAACAACGTTGAAAACTCAGCCAAGATGAAGGATCAGCTGATCATAGTTGTATATGGATTGCAATTTTGAAATAAATTCAGTAGCAGAGCTACTGCAAGCGATTTTTAGAGCTGCAAATCCATTTATCCTTCGCTGAAATTTCCGCGTCTCATGGAGAGAGCACGTCATTGTTGCTTAGCAAAGACAGACGCCTCATGAGCGCTTCTGCCCGAGAGCTTTGGAAAGGAGGAGAAAGACGCGCTTAGCGTTTTCCACGCGTTTTTAGGCGCGATATGTGAACGGCCCCTAAGGCGCTCGCTCACTCAGCACGCGCTGAAGGCTCGTTGCAAAATGTCTAATGCATTTAACAGACCAGAAATATAAGATCCTAAAATAACCAACAGGTCTGGTGTGGGTGCATTTTGGATTCCCTGTAAGCTATAATACCGGTGTCTAAATGCTGCAGGGATAGTTTGTTGCGTGCTTGTTTCTCATTTTTTTCGTCTTTTCCCAGATACTGACACAATAAGGTGATGTCAGCGTAAATGAGTTGACATGTTTCAAGTATTCCCGCTGGTGTTTTTTTTTTTTTTTTTTTTTTTTTTTTTGTATTCCCGCTGGTGTACCCTGTCATGTTGCAGATGCGACATACCGTTGTTTTTTTATCCACCACTCTCTTGCCATCACCATTATAGCTTAAAGGGAATCCAAAGTGCACCCAAACACCAGACCTGTTGGTTACTGGAGGATCTTCTTTTTTCTGGTATGTTAAACACATTGGCCATTTTGCAACGAGCCTTCAGCGCGTACTGAGTGAGCGAGCGCCTGACTGAGTAGTACCCTAACATAAACATATAAGTTGGTGTTTTTTTCTTCTTCGGGAGTGTCAGGGGCGTTGCCTGTTACGTCGTTTGGGTTATTGGGCTACCTTGTTGAACGCATATCATTATATTTCTCTTTTTTTTTTTTTTTTTTTTTTTTTTTTTTAATATAATGAATTAGTCCAACGAACCGTTCGGTATACATAATGCGTACCGCGTACCGAACCGAAAGCGTTGTACCGAACGGTTCAATACGAATACGCGTATCATTACACCCCTAATATATATATATATATATAAAAGCACTACAAATTCGAAATGCTATTTCACATGTTTCATGTACCGTTTTGACCAAGATGCAAATAAAATGTGCACACAAATACATATTTCCACTTGAAATGTACACTTTTTTTATTGTAAGAGAACATAAATGTTACATAAATTACTATAAAAATATCTGACAAAATACGTAGGAACATAAAAAAAATTAAAAAACGGGGAGTTTGGCCGGTTAGGTCCACTAGGCAGGAATCGAGCTCGGGACGCCCAGAGCACTCCCCACGAGGCTTTCGGCACTGACAACTGAGAGCACATTTTGACAAATATTGCTTCCATACACTGCCTGTAAGAACAGATCATATTTCATCCATAAATACCTAGAGGAATGCCAGAATGTGTTTGTGTGTTTGTCAGTGGACAGTGAGCGCTCCTTGAGAAACCACAGAGAGACTGACAATCACTCTTAAAAATAAAGGTGCTTTATTGAAATCAACGGTTGGTTAGGTTACATAAAGAACCTTTAAAATCCATGCACTCCTAAAAACCCCATTATTTTTAGAAGTTCAGTAGCAGAGAGCAGAATAAAGAGGCACCAGTTTGTGTGAATGCAGTCAGAGCGGATTGCACAATGGATCTGTGTGAAAATATATCTGGTGTTTGCCAACAAGAATAACCGTCCCATTTAGGAAAAATTTTATGGTTAGATAAGACAAAGTGGTTTTCATCCAAAATTTAATGCAATATGTGTGGTGAAAATTGAAAACACCCACAATATCCGGGGTTTATTAACCGTGGAGGGTGGTCAAGGCTAAATGAATCGTGAGAATCTTTTCAGTTTGAACATTTCGATCACCCAGATACAACATCTAAAGGGCCGTGTTGCAGTGGTTAACGCTCAAGGCTGAAGACTGGAGGGTTTCTGGATCGATGCCCCTAAGAAGTGAGCTATAAGTCAACAGCCCTGTGCCCTTGAGTGGGGCACTCAACCCCGGGTTACTCTAGGGGGCTTGTCCTTGTAATAAAACTCATGGTGTCATTGTGAGATGTTACATGAGACTGCAGAAACAACAGCAGCCCTAGTCGAGTTTTTCTTCATTCGGGATCATGGTTTCCACAAAGCAGCAACTGTTTTCAAGACTGATATTAATCAGAAATGTTTCTGTTAAATGATTTCTGAAGGATCACGTGACGCTGAAGACTGGAGTAATGATGCTGAAAATTCAGCTTTGATCAAAAAAGATATATATATATTTTTTTTTTAAATATTCAAATAGAACAAAAATAGAAATTGTATTAATATTTCACAATATAATAGTTTTTTTTTCCAGACCACAGAACTCTTTCAGAGGATTTTACATCCAGATTTACTAACAGCTTGCTCACTTGCTGTGTGTGTTCATTACTCACTGTGCTGTGTGTGCACTTGGATGAATAAATGCATAGCACAACTTCCAAGTATGGGACACTTGGCCACATGTCACTTTCACTTTAATTTGTAGGAGCGTCTTTTTCAGATGCTAAATTTATGAGAGGAGAGAATTTAAATGAATCATGCAACACGGTTTACTAAGGTTTGCAGTAGTTGTATTTGCGCCATTATTTACGGCCTAAAAAAGCATGTCACAGGTTGCCCTGCTCTGTGTTGATTGTGTTGGTTAATATGGAGATGATCTTGTTGTGTCTGTTTTTTATTGTGCATGCTGTCAGTAGATCAGCCGCAGAACCTCCCGCTCCCATCAGTGCTTTTATGGGATTGCGCTCTTATGCTAATTTGCTCTGTTTAGTAAATCTGGCCCTCAGTGTACATTCATATGCGTTTTAACTAGGGCTGTCGAAATTAACAAATTCATTTTGCATTAAAAAATATTTAACGCAATTAATTCAGCATCCTTTTTTTCCTGGTAACCCTTTGGCTTTGAGTACTGTAGACTATATGGATGAACAGAGATGAACTTAACCAATAAGTGATACACACACACACACACACACACATCCCGGGCCCTTGGAATTGTACTAACCATCCCCCTGTTACAGCACCCCTGCGACACCATTATTAAATGTAAAAAGTATGGTTAGTAATTCAGCAAAATTTGATTGCTTCAAATCCCATACTGCTAGCATGCTAGCAACACTCGCATGTTGCTTACCTTCAAAGTAAGACTCTGTTGCAAAGTAGATTTAGTTCTGAATGGATTCCAGAGCCAAACCAGTCTATTACATTCAAATTAGTCCTCTGATGTTTGACAGGGCAGATTTGCTTTTCCTATAAGAGCCATGTTCACTCACTCAATAACGTTTAGATCAGGATGTAAGAAGGCTTTTGTGCTCTTAACAACTCTACAGCTAAATATAAAGCTTTCAAAGTATAGTGGTATGAAGACGGTGACGCAAGTCAGCAGACAAGAAGCAGTTTGCTACCATTGTGTCACAACGTCCAGGCTAGATGCCAGAATGTCCACTTGACTGAAGAAGCATGTCATGTGCAAGTCATAGAAATAAATAAATAAATAAATAACAAGCTACAGTATTTGTCTAGGGAGTTAAGCTTAACCTAAATACTTTGCAATGCCTCAGATGCCAATATATGTGTGTGTGTGTGTGTGTGTGTGTGTGTGTGTGTGTGTGTGTGTGTGTGTGTGTTTGTGTGTTTGTGTGTGTGTGCGTGTGTGTGTGTGTGTGTGATCCTGCAGCACAAAAGCAGTCTTTGTGAAAAAGTCGCTGGGGTATATTTTTAGCAATAGCCAAATAAACATTGTATGGGTAAAAAATTATAGATTTTTCTTTTATGCCAAAAATCATTAGGATATTAAGTAAAGATCATGTTCCATGAAAATATTTCGTAGAAATTTATTTATTCAGCTCATTTATTCAAATCTCAAAATTTCACACTTAAAACTGGTTTTGTGGTCTAGGGTCACACACACACACACACACACACACACACACATATATATATATATATATATATATATATATATATGAGCTCTGAATCAGGCCAGCATTACCTAACAAAATGATTAGGCATACAGTAGTAATTAATGCAGACATAAAGTAATTAATCTTGAATTATCATAATTCACATATACACATTTGATTTGATTATAATTAGACTATATGCACCATATAATAACAATTGGGTAATTATGTAAAAAATTACATTTGAAAATATATTCAAATAGAAAATCATTTAAATTGTAATAATATTTCACAATATTAGTTTTTAATGTTTTTTTTAAATGTTTTTTTTTTTACTGTTTTTTATTTTATTTATTTTTTATTATCAAATATATTCAATGTTCAATGCAAGAATGCAAGCTCTCACATTTTGATCCATAATTTGCTTTGCACATTAAACAAATTAAATCAGAGAAACTCTAGAAGGTCGGGGAAGACTGCATCCTGAAATTTGTCCCAGAGGAACTTTGAACGGAAAAGCCTCTGATTTCAGTAAAACAAGCATGAGAAAAACACATTCCCTGTTCCTGTGACACTCCAGCATGGTCTTACCTTCCAGGGAGAGGCTGGACTTCCTCAGACGCACTCATGGAGGCCAAAGGTGTTCCAGGGCAAAAGCAGCGGCGGCCAAACTCCAGCAGGAGAGACGACAGGACACATCCGTCCTCAGACTGAGGCAGAAAGAGCACTAGAGCGAAGAGACTCAGCGTGTGACACACATACAGACACACGCTGATGGAGAAATGTGCGTTCACACTCACACATGCATCCACGCAGGATTAAAGATAGTTCTGAGGGACAGTTGCAGAGGTGTGCTGTGCATTGGGCTGGACTCACTTATTCAGGCTGCACACACACACACACACACACACACTCTCACTCTGTCTCTCTCAAATGTTTTTCCCGTATGGTGAAGAGTGGTTTAGTCCAGAACGCTGCCAGTCCAAGCATGGCAAGAGAGACACTAAGGCTTGTTGTCTAACTAACAGCATGGTCTCTCCTGCTCTCTATTTTCCCTCCCTCTCTTTATGTTTTATACTTGCTATATCATACACGTCTCTTCACACCAGATTTTCTGTCGATCTGCTTTTATACGTTTCTCCCTTTCCCTCTGTTTCTGTGATTTGCTCTTATTTTGTTGGGCTAGCAGATACTTTCCCTGTACTTATCACAGTTTTCCTTTGTCATTGCGTTAGCTTTGTTTTCAAGATTTACAACTAACACATAAAATACTGAATACCATGTTAATCATAAGTATGACATATACAAATGTATAAATTGGGTATTTATATAAACATATTAGCATAGGGACCAATTCTCACTATTAACTAGTTGCTTATTAGCATGCCTATTATTAATATATTAGCTGTTTATTAGTGTTTACTGAGGCAAAAGTTTTCTGTTTGAATTTATTTTCAATGTAATCCTGTAATTCCTGTTATTCCTGTTGGGGAACATATAATATATTTTAAATAATTTTAATAATCATACTCTATAATATATAATATATGACTCTATATTACTCTAATTAGCATTTTAACATTATTTTCATTATAATTATGCACATTTAACTCCAAAATTCTCATTAATGACAATCATTTTGTTTGCGCACAATAATTGTGCAATTAAAATTTGCATAAACTATGCAAATACTAACATTGTCACATACAATTTTCCTAGTTTCAATAATATATAATTATTTTATTTATATTAAATTAATTCCAATAATAATTTTTCATTACTGCACTCTATCATTCATTTATTTATTTACTGTATATGTTTATTTGTTTATGTATATACACTGAAAAAAGAAAAAACACAGCACTTTTGTTTTTTTCCCAATTTTTTCATGAGCTTAACTCTAAGACATTTTCTATGTACACAAAAGGCCTATTTTTCTAAAATATTGTTCACAAATCTGTCTAAATCTGTGTTAGTGAGCACTTCTCCTTTGCCGAGATAATCCCTCCACCTCACAGGTGTGGCATTTCTCGGCAAAGGAGAAGTGCTTCAGTGTATTTGTGGGATTTTGTAATATTACGCATGTTTTTGTGAAAATTATTATAATTTTTTTTTTTACTATGCAACTAATGTCAGAATGCAACTAATGTCAGATCTGAGCTTTCCAATTTTTGCTAAAACAGTGAGATGTGAAAGCATTCATGAAAAGAACAAGGTTCTTTTTAAGTACATCTTGAGAATCTTTGTATGTTTAAGGGGTATGTTTGAATTTAGTGTAAAGATACATAAGTACAACAGCAACTGAAAAGATTAAATTATCATTAGTAAATTATTTCTAATGGACAGTTGAGATGTTTTGAAGATGCCAGTCTGATGCTGGTGTGTGTGTGTGTGTGTGTGTGTGTGTTGTTTCAGTAGTTTTCTCCAGCTGTGCCTATCATCTAATTTTCTGTCTTGCAGGTGCATGTTCCTATGATAAACATTTAGCTGAGATGGCCTAAGGGCAGTTTGTTTCAATGATGTGTGAACTGAGGCCAATATTTAACTTATTTCATGCCATCAGTCATGAACTCATATTATAACTACTCTGGATACCCACATACACTGCATGTGCTTAATCAAGTTTCATACTCGGTTAAGTTTGGCAGGCATCAAAACTGATGACAGTTGTTTGTCTTAAATGTTTTGTCACCATCTAGTGTTTCAGGCATTAAACTGCATCATGGCATAGTTTTTTTTTTTTTTTTTTTTTTTACCTTGCACTGCATTAAGAGTCCACTGGGGTTGTTCTTTGAAGATGATGGTTGTTGCAACAGAGATTAATTTAAAAAAAAATTACATGAGCAGCTGCATATGTTGTTTCAGTGATGCAATCTTCTTGGAATCCTTATTATGAGAGAAAAACAGCAAGATAATAATAACAAAAACAAGAGTGGAAAATAAGATCTCAGATCTTATTATGTTCTACACACTATTATAACTGCAGAATATACCCAGATGGTCCTCCTCCCAGATGGTCCACCCTAGTTGTGTGCTTGTCTCATGATCCAAACCCGCTGTTCTCCAAATCACTGAAGCGGTTTTAGACAGACACTTGGAGATTCAACATCTCATGCTGGTCTGGTGAGTTGGGTTGGAGACGTCTGTGGAAAAACATGCTGCAAAAGACATGATATTAATATAAAAATAAAAGGCACTTTCTACAAATTACATGAGAGTGAACATGTTGGATATAATAAAGAAATTAAGTGGACCATATCCCTTTACATCATGTAAATGAATTAATTTAAATACATTTTAAATAAATAAACTTTTTTTATTTTAAACATTTAAATTTGAAGTAAGTTTTTACATTTTCCAAGATCAAACATTCACCCCTGAAACCAAGATACTGTTTTAAAAATTTTATTTTCTTATATTGTTGTGCGAACTAATGTGTGGACAAGAACAACTCCAGACCAGCAAGTGGTCCCAAACTATGGTCCCTTACTGCCTGAAGCTAAATATGCTCCCCTGTTGCCCATTTTGCCATCTTTTGATTATAACATTCAAGCTAAACATTTACTGTTTGTCTATTGCCAGAAAATAAGGACATCAGTTTGTAAACTGTACTGAGAGATGACGAAAATATTGGAAATGGTGTGAAAAATATGACAAACTTCATATAAATTGAATGTAAAATAAGATTAACTACTTAACTAATACTTTGTTCAGAGAGAGAAAAAAAGCTAATTTCAGTTAGATTTAAAGACCGCATTTCTTTAATAGAGTTTCTAATTTCTAGTTGAGAGTTACAAATGACCTACTCTTATCATCTGATTGTGGTTGTATTTTTCTGTCAGTGCTATTTGATCTTAATGCTGCGTTCGACACTATTGACCATAACATTCTTTTGCATAGTCTAGAAGACTTTGTTGGCATTAATGGAAGTGCATTAGCATGGTTTAAATCATAGTTATATGATTGCCATCAATTCGTAGCAGTGAATGAAGAGATATCATATCAATCACAAGTGCAGTATGGAGTACCTCAAGGCTCAGTACTAGGGCTGTTACTCTTCACGATTTATATGTTACCCTTGGGAGATATCGTCAGGAAACACGGTGTTAGCTTTCATTGTTATGCTGATGATACTCTGCTTCTTTGCGGCCTGGTGAAAAACACACATTTGAAAAACTAACGGAATGCGTAGTCGATATAAAAAACTGGATGACGAGTAATTTCTTATTGCTAAATTCTGAAAAGACAGAGGTGTCAATTATAAGACCTAAAAACTCTGCTTGTAATAACCTAGAACGCTGTCTAAGACTTGATGGTTGCTCTGTCAATTCTTCGTCATCAGTTAAGAACCTAGGTGTGCTACTTGATCGCAATATTTCCTTAGAAAGCCACATTTCTAGCATTTGTAAAACTGCTTTTTTCCATCTAAAAATATATATCTAAATTACGGCCTATGCTCTCAATTTCAAATGCAGAAATGTTAATCCATGCATTCATGACCTCAAGGTTATATTATTTTAATGCTTTATTGAGTGGTTGTTCTGCACGCTTGGTAAACAAACTACAGCTGGTTCAAAATGCAGCAGCAAGAGTTCTTACTAGAACCAGGAAGTATGACCATATTAGCCCGGTCCTGTCAACACTGCACTGGCTCCATCGTATAGATTTTAAAATCTTGCTGCATGGTTTAGCACCTCAGTATTTGAATGAGCTCTTGTCACATTATAATCCTCTATGTTCGCTGCTCAAAACTCAGGCAATTTGATAATACTTAGAACAGTGGTTTTCAACCTGTGGGCCTCGCGATGGTATTGCAGGTGGGCCGCCAATTACTATTCAACATTTTTACTCATCACATACCCAATTATATACAGCATATTTCACCAGCAGTGAAATGTGAGTAAGGTCCACTCCATGGACAGTGCAATTATTAAAGAACACAACACAGATGAAAATATACATAAATATAGCTATGAAAGAATGAAATAAAACTAAACAATAAAAATATAAGAATAAAATATAAAAAAAGATGTATACTGCAGAATTAAATATAGAATGGAAAATAATGTGCATGAAAGTACACTGTAGTCTTAAATATTAAGATACACAGGAATGTACAAGAGGCAAAAGTGCAAACAGGTAAACACTGTCAGTATGTCAATGTGAGGTAGAGAATGATGAATATCTTACTGATAAAGTGAATATTAAGTGGAGACACGAAGATGTTAAGGGGCTGGTTTTGAGTTTGGGGGGAAAAAACTCCTCCTGAGTCTCTCGGTTTTTGCCGTCAGACTACGGAAACACTTAACAGATGGTTAAAAGATGGTTCCTGGGGTGGATGGAGTCTTTGATGATTTTAACAGCTCTGCTTTTGCAGCGTATGAGTTAGATGTCCTGCAGAGAGGGGAGAGCAGACCCAGAGAACACTTCCCATAACACCCAATGTACTTGCTACATCATTAGAAGAATGGCGTCTATGCTAATATTAGTCAATTTCTCTCTTATTCTGAGGTCACCGTAGCCACCAGTCTGTATCCAGATCAGAGGGTCACTGCAGTCGCCCGGATCCAGTACGTATCCAGACCAGATGGTGGATCAGCACCTAGAAAGGACCTCTACATCCCTGAAAGACAGCGGAGACCAGGACAACTAGAGCCCCAGATACAGATCCCCTGTAAAGACCTTGTCTCAGAGGAGCACCAGGACAAGACCACAGGAAACAGATGATTCTTCTGCACAATCTGACTTTGCTGCAGTCTGGACTTGAACTACTGGTTTCGTCTGGTCGGAGGAGAACTGGCCCCCAACTGAGCCTGGTTTCTCCCAAGGTTTTTTCTCCATTCTGTCACCGATGGAGTTTCGGTTCCTTGCCGCTGTCGCCTCTGGCTTGCTTAGTTTGGGTCACTTCATTTACAGCGATATCGTTGACTTGATTGCAAATGATTGCACAGACACTATTTAAACTGAACAGATGACATTACTGAATTCTTTTTTTGTTTAAAGCGCTCAGAGGTGTCAAGTAACAAAGTACAAATACTTCGAAATTCGTTACCTTACTTAAGTAGAAATTTTGGGTATCTATACTATACTTGAGTATTTATTTTTCAGCCGACTTTTTACTTTTACTCCTTACATTTTCACACAAGTATCTGTACTTTCTACTCCTTACATTTTAAAAATAGGTTTGTTACTGCTATTTCATTTCGGCTTGATTTCATTCCGACTTGTCATCATAAAAAAAAAAAAAAACCTATCCAGATAAATCGTGCCGTCCGGATGAAGTGACTTTGATTGTGGTTGGATGAGAAGTATAAACATATAACATTCGGAAACCCTATTGGTTTTTTGAACGGGATCCATTGCACCTGTACATAACACAAATCACATCACACTCCAGCAAGGACAAAAGATAAAAAGATTTCTTAATAGTAGGGTTGGGTATGGAACCGGTATGCACCGAACCGAATAAGGACACAGATTTCAGTGCCTCATTGCGGTGCCTCTTAAATGCCTGAGCGATCGATTGAGATATTTGTCCTGGTTCTCCGAAATGTACAGAAGAAGCAGGGGCGTCGCTAGGCTTTTTTAGCAGGGCTATAGCTTTTAGCTCAATAAACTGTAGACAAATTCGCGATCACCTCAGAGTCAGTCTGCTTAAATGTCATATGAAACCGGTGTCAGACCGCTCTCCTCTCCGTCTTTCAGCGGGCTCTTCAATCTGTACCCACGATCTGTGACCACGAGCGGACTCAAACAGAAACAGAGGACACGAGGTGGGTGTTTATCGATAGATTATTAGAATATTCGTATCTGTGCAGTTCTTTGTCATAAACATAGTTTACAAAAGGTCACGAGGGAGCAGTTGGTTTCTTATCTACTGTAAAGTTTTCGCTTGTCACCGGGTACACCAATGTTCTTGTCCATTGCCCTCGCAGATTCCTGCAGCTAAGCTTGGATGTACATTTACATTCCATTAGGTTATTGATGACATGCCTCTGAAGTTTGACCTTTTGACCCATTACAATACTTATAGGCAACTAGTAATCATATCTCTAGTTCTTGAATGTATTTGCGTTGTACTAAAGTGCGTTCATATTCAATGGGCATATGCGGCTGAAACAGCTAGCCTAGTGCATCCCAAATTGTTCAACATGAAAAATACTTGAGTAATGAATGTGAATACTTTTGACAACAGTGAAAGCGCTATATGAATAAAGGTGACTTGACTAGGCCTACCTTTTTTCATTGAAAGTCAAAATTGGGTAGGCTTGCTCTGTAACATTGCATTGAGAGTCTTTTAGTGTGATTTCTAATAACTAACTGAATGCTAAACGTGTGTTTTCTTGTACTGTAAAGAATATTTGATATTAGGTGTTTTTGAGGTAGCCTTGTGATGCGCCGCCGCAAACTAAATGCCTTTAAAAGTTGAAGGGGCTTTTTTACTTAACGCAGTTAGTATAAAGGGCGTTTATCCACTCACTGAACTCAGAGAGCCAGTGTAAGCATGATACCACAAGGTCAATCTCATAATGTTTGCTAAATAATAAGTCATGGGGTCTGATGTGCAGAAGGAGAGACTCCATGCGCTCTTCCGTGCCTGTGAGCCGTGCCAACGGCTTCTGGCTTTGCTACCGTTCGGATGTTCTAGCATAATGCTCTGTGCTTTGCTTCTTTTCTGTAATTTTTTCTGATTTTTCCAAGATTTCTACATCAACAGATCAACACAGTGCTCAAAAAACAGATTTTTTGTCACAAACGCTAAAACTAAAAACTCTTTGGGACTGGAATAATACTACAAAAAGAAAACTTTGCCTCCCACTGCCACAGCAGCTTACATTCCTGAGACGGGAAAACAACTGCCTACATTCAAACAGAATAGAGAGAAAATGCCTCCTGTTGGATCTACTTGTTGCATAAACTGCTGCAAACTTCTACAAAGGATTGTGATTCTTGAAACAAAGTTACTTGCTGGACTTCCAAAACAGACGGAACACTTAGCAGACCATCATCATGGACCCCCTCAGCATACAGCCGGTGAGTCCCATGAATCTTCTGAATCTCAACAGTTTGTACCAAGCGTAGAGGAACAAGCCGAAACTGATCATCACACTAATCGATGGCACAAACAGGGAGCGAGACCCAAAGGAACACAAGACATCAGATTGTCACGAGTTTCTCGTATTGCTGCCGTAGCTTCCTCTACCCCAGATTCGACTATGACAAGGCTTGTAAATACTGGTATTCTACCACCCCCTATACATCTGGAAAACAGATTTCAAGCATTAATAAATGTGGGTGAGGAATCCCCAAATGTATTTAAACATGGATCTGATCAGCCAGCAGCAAACACTGCTACTAACAGGCGCTCAAGGACGAGCAGACAGCGGCTTTCAGCTCATAGCGCAGCCGAGCCAAGGACTCTGATAGTGGGTGACTCTGTTATCAGAATCATTAGTAGCAGGACTACAACAACATGCTGCCTTCCTCAAGCAACGGTCTCTGATGTGAACAAGGAACTTCAGAACATTCTGATGAAGCACAAGACTGCAAATCGAATCATCATCCATGTGGGAAAGAATGATATTCGGAAAGAGCAGTCAGAACTCCTTAAGAAGGACTTCAGTGAACTCTTTGAAACACTTCGAAGACTCAAAGTTCAGTCGTTCATCAGTGGACCACTCCCAGCACGTGGAACAAATATGTTTTCATGGTTGCTTGGGCTGAACACATGGCTACAAAGATCTTGTAATATAAAAAGAGTGAATTTCATTGACAACTTCAATCTTTTCTGGGGCCATAGACAATTATTTAAACCGGATGGCCTCCACCCAAACAAACTTGGTGCTAGAGTGTTTAAGGACAATATCTACTTCTTCCTCCGTCATCCTTCAGCAGAGTGTGTCAATCCATTCAGCACACACACACCGGGTCCGAGTCATCATGTGGTTGACATATCCCACAAGGACACTGATAACACCAAGCAGCCAAAACAAACACTGCTGATAGACACTATCCCTGCTGAGCCCTGCCCACAGAGCTCCTCACAGGCTGACTGTGATGTATCAAAACAGCTACAAGATTCAGCACCCAAGGACGACTTTCTGGAAAACAGCCAGGGAAGCAAGTACAACATATCACAGCCACCGGAAACACCAGAGACACAGCCTATCTCACCAGACACATTATCCCTTTCTCCAGCATCTTCACTTCTGTACTTTTCACAGAAAATGGAGGAATTGGTGTATGCTGGGACTAAACTCTCTCACTCATTTGCTGCAAGCCCGCAAATATCAACAAAAAAACACCAGGCCCCAAAACCACCAAAGCCTGTAGTCCCTGCTCATGCGAGAGCTCTTCAACCACTGCCACAACGCCAGGGCCCAAACCATCTATCTGCTGAAGGTGAATCAAAAACAACTGATAGCAGCTCTCAGTGATATGTGTCGGGTCCCCGCTATAATAACAGTAACATTCATAAATGCCTACAAAACAAGCGGGAACCCAGTGTGCCTGTAGCTTTCTTTGTTTCAGTTTTATCACGTGATAGAAAGTCTAAGGCCATCTCAAGCCGAAGGGCAAACTCATCTAATCTGCGGCCTATTATGCATCAAACTAAAATTGATGTACAGACACAAAACACAGACATCAAGTTAGCATCTTTAAACATTCGCTCACTAAAAAATAAATCATTTCAAATCAATGACTTTATAACCACAAACAATCTGGATTTTATGTTTCTAAACGAAACATGGCTTGAAGACAGCTGCAATGCAACAGTCCTTAATGAAACAGCCCCTCCTAACTTCACTTACATGAGTGTCTGCAGGACTGTTAGGAGAGGTGGGGGTGTAGCAGCTCTATTTAAAGATGTCTATCAATGCAAACAAGCACTCACAGCACAGAGACAGCACTCGTTAAGATAATAAATGATATTCGCTTAAATTGTGACTCTGGCAAAACATCGGTGCTGGTATTGCTAGATATCAGTGCTGCGTTTGACACTGTCACATAACATACTACTAGAGAGACTGGAAAACTGGGTCGGGCTTTCTGGGATGGTACTCAAATGGTTCAGGTCATACTTAGAAGGGAGAGGATATTATGTGAGTATAGGAGAGCATAAGTCTAAGTGGACGTCCTTGACATGCGGAGTCCCACAAGGGTCAATTCTTGCACCGCTCTTGTTTAGCCTGTATATGCTCCCACTAAGTCAAATAATGAGAAAGAACCAAATTGCCTATCGCAGCTATGTGGATGATAACCAGATCTACCTAGCCTTATCTCCAAATGACTACAGCCAAATTGACTCCCTCTGCCAATGCATTGATGAAATTAATAGTTGGATGTGCCAGAACTTTCTTCAGTTAAACAAGGAAAAAACTGAAGTCATTGCATTTGGAAACAAAGATGAAGTGTTCAAGGAGAATGACTCTAGGGGTCAAACAACAAAAAATCAAGTCAGGTATCTTGGTGTGATTCTGGAGACAGACCTTAGTTTCAGTAGTCATGTCAAAGCAGTAACTAAATCAGCATACTATCATTTAAAAAATATCGCAAGAATTAGATGTTTTGTTTCCAGTCAAGACTTGGAGAAACTTGTTCATGCCTTCATCACCAGCAGGGTGGACTATTGTAATGGTCTCCTCACCGGCCTTCACAAGAAGACCATTAGACAGCTGCAGCTCATCCAGAACACTGCTGCCAGGATTCTGACTAGAACCAGAAAATCTGAGCATATCACACCAGTCCTCAGGTCCTTACACTGGCTTCCAGTTACATTTAGGATTGATTTTAAAGTACTTTTACTCGTATATAAGTCACTAAATGACCTATGACCGAAATATATTTCAGATATGCTCACTGAATATAAGCCTAACAGACCACTCAGATCATTAGGATCGAGTCAGTTAGAAATACCAAGGGTTCACTCAAAACAAGGGGAGTCCTCCTTTAGTTACTATGCCGCCCGCAGTTGGAATCAGCTTCCAGAAGAGATCAGATGTGCTAAAACATAAGTCACATTTAAAGCTAGACTTAAAACTCATCTGTTTAGCTGTGCATTTATTGAATGAGCACTGTGCAATGTCCGAACTGATTGCACTATATTTTCACTGTTCTTTTATTTTATTTCATGTAAAATCATTTTCTAACTGTTTTAAATTAATTTTAATAATTTGAAAAGTTTTAAAATTGCTTGTTTTATTCTTGTTATTATTTTTCTTCATTATTATTTTACATTCTTTTATGTAAAGCACTTTGAATTACCATTGTGTACGAAATGTGCTATATAAATAAACTTGCCTTGCCTTGCCTTGCCTTGTGATGTGCATCACTCCGGACGCATCAAGAAATGGGAGTTTGTCAGAATATGTTCCGAGCTGCACGTGTGATCCTCCAAGATGGATGCACTTTTCTCCAGACTTGACACTGACAAAGATGACACGATCAATCTGGGGGAGCATGGATGGGTTTCAGGAGTCACACTTGTTGAGGGATGATGAGGAGATGAGCAGCAAATACGCTGCTGCCGGGGAGAGTTCCTCTGCCACCTGGGACGAGTTTAAATCCCACCTGGGAGATCAGCTCACACTCATCCCCAGGTAAAACACCTGGCTGTCTGTGCAGAAGCTGTCAGCTTTCCCTAGTCAACAAAATCCTGAAGAAATGCATGAAGAAATGTGGACACAACTCCATTTAAAAATGCACTTAAATTTAACTTTCAAGTTCCAAATGGGAATGATTTATTAGGATCCCAACATTACATATGACTTTTTTTAATAATATTCCTGACTTTTATCCCATCAGGATATTTACTGCCCTTGCCTTTAGCTGTTTTTATGAAGGCAATAATTCTTAATAATGACATTCATTATCTATCTAACAAAAGAAATGAATAAGAATTTGAATATGAATATTCATAAAATTCCAGTTGATTATGATTTTGAGTTGGACAAAATCTGTTAATCAAGTCAAGTCAACTTTATTTATATAGCGCTTTAAACAAAATACATTGTGTCAAAGCAACTGAACAACATTCATTAGGAAAACAGTGTGTCAATAATGCAAAATGACAGTTAAAGGCAGTTCATCATTGAATTCAGTGATGTCATCTCTGTTCAGTTTAAATAGTGTCTCTGCATTTATTTACAATCAAGTCAATGATATCGCTGTAGATGAAGTGACCCCAACTAAGCAAGACAGAGGCGACAGCGGCAAGGAACCGAACAGGGGCGTAGCCATCTTTTCAGAAGTGAGGGGGACAGAAATGAATATGTACGCACACACACACACACACACACACACACACACACACACACACACACTACAATATAATATAAAACATTATAATAGAACATTTCTGTAATCTATAGCCTACCAGTCAACAGTTCTTGAACAGTAAGATTTTTAATGTTTTTAAAGAAGTCTCTTCTGCTCACCAAGCCTGCATTTATTTGATCCAAAGTACAGCAAAAGTTTTCAAAGTTTGTACTATTTAAAATACTATTTTCTATTTGAATATATTTTAAAATATTATTTATTCCTGTGATCAAAGGTAAATGTTCAGCATCATTACTCCAGTAGTGTCACATCCTTTAGAAATCAAACCATTCTAATATGCTAATTTGCTGATTATCGATATTTAAAACATGAGTAAAAAAAATTTCAGCATTATTTGATGAATAGAAGGATCCAAAGATCAGCATTTATGTGAAATAAAATGCCTTTGCAACATTATACAGTATATCATTCAAAAATATATATTTTTTGGAATATAAATTATAGAAATTAATACTTTTATTTAGCAAGCTTTAAAATCTCGAAATTTTGAAATATATTCAAATAGAAAACAGCTATTTTAGATAGTATAATAAAAATATTTCTGTTTACTGTTTTGCTGTACTTTGGATCAAATAAATGCAGGCTTGGTGAACAGAAGAGATTTGTGGTAGTGGATACTATAGGCAACTTTAATTATTCTCTAATTTCTAGCTTTTAATTTGCTTAGAAATCTATAACTGCTTGACAATAACAAAAATAATGATTTTTTTAAAATATACTACAAACACTTATCACATAATAAGGCAGAATAGTTTCTATACTGTAATAAATCTATGTCAATTAGCACTGTTTTGTTAGTATACTGTATTTATCACCTGCTGGAGATTACTTGAAAAACCATATACTGTCGCAATAGTATATTAATGTCTTCGTGTTTCCAAAAGTTGCAGTTTTTCTGTCAAAACAACTGTTTTCATACAGCGATATATATATATATATATATATATATATATATATATATATATATATATATATATATATATATATATATATATATATAGTACTGTGCAAAACTCTTACCACTAGCCAAAAAATTGTCTTTAAAAATTGCCTTAATTTGTGTAAAGTAATAGATTATGTTAACAAGAACATCTCTCAATATTAAGTAATGGGCTATAATTTGTAAGTAATATACCACATATGGTTCTTTGAAGATGAAATGTGATGCTGCATTTACAGTTTCTTCAGCTCATTGTGTTGATTTCTGGGCCATTAAAGGTTCATTTGATGCTATTTTCCAAGCTCCTTATTTTGTGTATTGATTATATGAATGACACAATACAAAAAGATGGAAAGATAGATGATAATTGGCCGGGGATACACAGTCAAGGAAGATGCATGTGAGTGAAGGATCCGAAGGGTGGTGATGAGTTGGCAGCAGGAAAGGGTGACACAGGAACTGCGGGGAAGCGAGCCGAGAGGTAAGTTATGATCCGATGGTGATATGCGATGAGTGGACAGGGTTCCGGGGTGACACGGATATCCAAAACGCAGAAACACACAAGAGAGCAAAACATCTCCTGTTACAGACGAGTAACACTAAAACAATGCTCTGACAAACACAAGACGCTAGACAGGCCAATATAAAGGGATGAGTAATGAGTGACAGCTGTTGCTGATGACAATTAGCGGAGACGCCCACAAGAAACAATCACTGCTGACGCGTAACACACAGACCTCACCCACATAGTGACCCCCCCCCCCCCATGAATGCCTCATGGAGTTCTCAGAAGGGCCTACCTGTTGGTAGTATTCAATAAGGGAGTGATCCATTATGTCCTTAGCAGGTACCCAACTCCTCTCCTCCGGACCGTAACCTTTGAAGTCCACCAAGTACTGGAATCCTTGTCCCCTCCGTCTCGAGTCCAGAATACGATTTACTGAATAAGTTGGCTCCCCATCTACGAGACGCGGTGGTGGGGGAACTGGGGTAGGTGGATTAATACGTGAATAAAACACGGGCTTAATTTTGGACACATGGAAGGTGGGATGAATCCTCCTGTATGCTGGAGGTAGTTTGAGGTGGACTGTCACCGGACTAATGATCTTGGTGACCGGAAATGGGCCAGTAAATTTGGGAGCTAATTTATTGGAAACAGAGCGGCACTGAATGTTAGTAAAAAGCCACACTTTTTGACCCACGACGTATACGGGAGGCTGCGACCGGTGGCGATCAGCCTTGGCCTTAGTGCGCTTCCTCATCTGGAGAAGAGTCTCGCGGGCTTTGGTCAAGGTGCGGTTGCACCTCTGGACAAACACATGAGCAGAGGGGACCGCGACTTCAGACTCCAGACTAGGAAAAACAGGTGGCTGGTAACCTAAACTACTCTGAAACGGGGAGAGGCCCGTGGCTGACACTGGTAAAGAGTTGTGAGCGTACTCCACCATAGAGAGTTGTTGGCTCCAGGAAGAAGGATTCTTGGAGACTAAACATCGCAACGTTCTGTCTAAATCCTGGTTGGCTCGCTCAGATTGCCTGTTACTCTGAGGGTGATAACCCGAAGACAGACTAACCGTCGCTCCTAACAATTAGCAAAATAAACTCTTTCCAAAATTTTTATATAAATTGGGATCCCCTGTCAGAAACCATGTCTACCAGGAGGCCATGTAACCGAAAGACATGATCAATGACAGTGACCGCTGTCTCCTTGGCTGTAGGTAATTTGGGTAAGGGAATGAAATGTGCCGCCTTCGAGAACCAGTCCACTAAGATCAAAACGACCATCATGCCATTAGAGGGCGGGAGGGCGGTAACAAAATCTAGAGCGATATGTGACCAGGGTCTCAAAGGGACAGACAGCGGTTGAAGAAGCCTATCTGGAAGTCGGTTAGATGACTTACCACTGGCACAGGCTGAGCAAAACAAAATCGTGAACGTCGCGAGCAATAAGTGGCCACCAGAATCGTGGCTTAACTAAACCCTTGCTTCAGCTTATCCCTAGATGACAGGCAACATTAGAGCAGTGGCCCCACTGAATAACCTGGGACCGTAACTCTTCCGGCACAAACAAACGATTCGGTGGGCATCCGGGCGGAGGCGTTACCCCTTCGCCGTCTTGACCTTCGATTCGACCTCCCATACAAGTGCTGAGACAACTATTTTTGCTTAGCGGTTTTGGAAAATGACTAAGTTTTTTTTTTAAGCTGTACATTTGGAAAGTGCAGTTTGATGACAACATCGCATGTTGTTTACTTGATGTGCTTACGCGCCGATAGCTAAGTTAACAACACAGAGATATTTGAAGCAGTTTTACTCACCGCATGCGGTTCCAACACACGATCGTGACCCTTTTTCGTTGGGATTGCATCATCCTTAAGAAATAAAAGATGTACAAATCCGGCGTCAAATTGGGCCTTGTTTGTAAAACAAGCATCTTCGAAATGCAGGGAACAAACAAAAACACTTGCACAACTCCGCTGATGCTCTGTAAAAATAAACTATATCCACTGGTCCCTTAATGCTGTTTCTCTTTTTGTAATCTGTGCAGGGTTGTCTTGCCCTGGCAACCAAAAACACACTCCTTTTGTGACATTTCGCGACGCTCTCGCTCTGATCAGTGAATGTTAGGGGTGTAACGGTTCACAAAATTCACAGTTCGGTTCGATACGATTCACTGGTGTCACGGTTTGGTTCGGTACGGTTCGGTACGTTTTAGATACAGCAAAAAAAATAAATTGGCAGATAAATTTCGTTGAACGATTCAATACAAATACACGTATCGTTACACCCCTAGTGAATGTCTGTTGTGCTCTCAGTGCTCTGCTATATGGGAGCGTGCGCTCTTCCGGCAGACGAGCCCTTAGGACCCATATAAGGAAATTCCGCTCCATCTAACATCACACAGAGCCATACTCGAAAAAAATCTTTCCGAAACTTGTGACAATCCGGAAGGAGTATTTTTGGAACAGAAATACTCCTTCAAACGTACAACTTAATTTTTGAAACTTTGTCCATGTTTAGCATGGGAATCCAACTCTTTAACAGTGTAAACAACTCAGTATGCATGAAATAGCATTTCACCCCCCCCCCCCTTGAACACACATACTGCTGCGTTTTGGGAGTTACTATTATGTGTCAATGCACGAGGGAGACCCATAAATCATCTTACATTTTATATATTTTTTCAGAACTTAAAAAGGTTAAAAGGTTAATTTAAATGAATACTTCACCCAGATATTAAATTCTGTCATACAGATTAAATACAATCACTCTGCAGTGTTGTTCTCTTTATCTAACAATCCAGATCTAACAGACTACTTTCAACCTGTCAGTTGACCACAACAACACTGTTCACTTGAGTTTTACAAAACTAATGGCAACAATAAGGAAGCTTGTTGCACCCACACTGAAATCTCATTTCACTTTCAGTTAGGGCAGAAAAGGTACCCAAATTCATAATAACAATGAGCTTATACAAATTTAGAGAAATAAACTTTGATGTGACTGCACTCATACTGTCAAATGAGAACAAAACTTGAATAGATTGGAGCTATATAAGGACACTATTGTTTTCTGTAGAGCTCTGATTTATTTGATAATTGATGAACTTGCAACATTGACGCTTATTCAACTAAATTGAACACTGAACTAAATTAAGGCTAAATAATGAAGCCATACTTTCTGTAAAGCTTCTTTAAAGCTAAAACTGAATTTATTTCAGAATTGATGAATGTTGCTATTTTCTACTAAGTAGTAAGTCTTGGTCTCATGGCACAAATGTACCTGGGGTAATTTTTAGCGAGATATGTACCCATAAGTACATATTACTGCGGTTACTAAAATGAATGAACAGTAGAGGCAGTAAAACTTTAACACCTTTCATTCATTTTCACACAAATCTACAGCGTTTCGATTAAGAAAGCGTTATTTTTGCAAAATTACTTGATGGATATAATGGATAGAAGCAACGTAATAAAAACACAGCAATACATACCTATCTCAATGTAATAGAAAAATAAAAAATATTTTTAAACGGATGATTTTGGGCATTAGCATCGCACATATCCAGCTTCATATCTATGAGTTTTCATAGACGATAGGTTTGTTCAGTAGCTCACAGAGTACGGAGATGTACTTGAGAAACGAGGAGCAACGGTTTGAATCCTTTAACACAGTTTGACAAAACAGTTCAAATCTGCATAGAAGGAAGTTGAAATGAAACGGTTGCATCAACAAATGTGTTTTTCTATCAGTTTTGTGACAACTTTTTTTTGACCCCTGCATTACATACCAAAAGCAACATAATAAAAACACAGCAATACGTACCTACAGTATATCAGCGTAATAAAAACATGCCAGGGTTCACGTATTGAACCAGTATTTAGCGCCACTCAGTGGACACTTCTCTTTAAAAACTGCGGCGAAACGTGCAGTAAGGTTCGTAAAAAGAGAAGAGTACATACACAGAGGTAAGTATTTTTATGAGGCCAGGGGTGTATTCCAGAAAGCAGGGTTAACTTACCGAGAACTAAACCCTGAACTCTCGGTTGATTAACCCCAAACCTTGCTTACTCGAGGTATGTGGTTCCAAAAACACGTCCGGGAGTTAGTTCATTCAACTCAGAGTATGTTCCTGGTTAAGACTCAAGACATTCTCAACAGAGCAACGAATCGACGAGTCACTATAGAAACGGACGCTAAGAAAAAGCGCGCCAAGCTGTTTCTTTCTTCTTCTTTTGTTCATTAGTTGTTTACCTGCTTAGTGCATATCGCCACCTTACTGATGGCTGTGCAATCATTTAATTTTTTTTTCCAATCCTTGAGAATGTAAATTGTATTATTTGTTTTATGCTAATTATACATAAAGTCATATCAGATATGTATTTTGATTTAGAATTCAGACATTATAGAAAATACCACTCCATGTGTGAGATATAACATGTAATTAAAGGGGGGGTGAAATGCTATGTCATGCACACTGAGTTTTTTACATTGTTAAAGAGTTGGATTCAAAAGTTTCAAAAATTAAGTTTGAAGGAGTATTTCTGTTCCAAAAATACTCCTTCCGGTTTGTCACAAGTTTCGGAAAGTTTTTTTCGAGTATGGCTCTGTGTGACGTTAGATGGAGCGGAATTTCCTTATATGGGTCCTGAGGACAGTTCTGCCGGAAGAGCGCGCGCTCCCATATAGCAGAGCACTGAGAGCACAACAGACTTCACTGATCAGAGCGAGAGCGTCACGAAATGTCACAAAAGGAGTGTGTTTTTGGTTGCCAGGGCAAGACAACCCTGCACAGATTACCAAAAGAGAAACAGCATTAAGGGACCAGTGGATGGAGTTTATTTTTACAGAGCATCAACGGAGTTGTGCAAGTGTTTTTGTTTGTTCCCTGCATTTCGAAGATGCTTGTTTTACAAGGCCCAGTTTGACGCCGGATTTGCGTATCGTTTATTTCTTAAGGATGATGCAATCCCAACGAAAAAGGGTCACGATTGTGTGTTGGAACCCCAGGCGGTGAGTAAAACTGCTTAAAATATCTCTGCCTCCTTGTTAGTGCGTCCGCCTCCAATCGGAGACCCGGGTTCGAGCCCCGCTCGGAGCGAGTCCTTGCTGCTGCTGCTCTCGTTCAGTTTCAGCCTTCACAGCTGTCACAGTTTCCAAACGCTCTCAACGCAAAAGCCTACTCGCGCTTGTGATTCTTTAGCTCCGCCCACACGTCACGCCTCCAGGCGCTCGTGTTTTTCCGGGAAAAATCGGTAAAGACTATCTTTCTCTTATGAATATAATAAAACTAAATACTTTTTGGAGTTATGAAGGATGCAGAACTACTCTATAGGTACTCAAGATTAACAGGATATTGAGTGAAAACGAGCATTTCACCCCCCCCCCCCCCCCCCCTTTAATAAAATATACAATTATATATAAGTTAAACATTACCTTGTCATATTGTTTTCTAATTTATGCATACCTCTTAATACATAATTTATAGATAACTCTTATATATGCCAATAAAATAAATAATCATATTACAATATTACTTATATTAGCGCTTCCTCATTAACATATCATATATATATATATATATATATATATATATATATATATATATATATATATATATATAAATAAAATAGGCTACATTACATATTGTAATAATCTGTCACCCGATTGAAGGCTCGCTGTAGTGAACTAACCCTGGAACATAACCTGCTCCGGAGCAGGTTAAATTTAGAGAGTGAGTTGCTATGACTACTAACATACCCTGAAAGTTACCTCTGTTTTTGGAACCCAAAGTTGAGGTTATCCACTTACTTACTCTTAAACATACCCGGGTATGTCACATAACCTGCTTTCTGGAATACCCCCCAGGTTGGTTATTTCTCTTGTTTATTACTGTTTTCTTGTTACTTATTACTGAAGCGGCTTTGAAACAATTTGTATTGTATAAAGTGCTATTTAAAAATATATATTTCTTTGTATTATTTTAGATTGAAAACCAAAACAGGAGTATCAGACTTTTGCTGGTATGGCTTCTTTTTGAATCTGTAGCCTAGACCACTGAAATTGTGTATGATATTATATCAAGTGTTTCAATAAAACTAGAAGTTGAAACAGGAGCTTTTGGAGTCCCACACTAACATTGCGTTCTTGCAGAGTGAGCTGGACTCTCTTAAGAGTGATCTCACAGACCAAAGCATCAACTTTGAATGGTACGGACTGTGTGTGTGTGTGTGTGTGTGTGTGTGTCACAGTTGACTTAGTTATTTATGAATATGTGATAAACCTTGGGATTCAGATCTTCAGACCAGGAATTTCTAAAAAGCCTATCAAATATGTATTTTGAAGTAACCTATACTGTCTCTTCTAACAATCCCAGCTAAATGTGTCATGTCAGTAGCATGTCAATTTCCCTGCATGAACAATTTTGTCAGGTTTCGCAAATATTTAATTACTAATCATCAACCTGAGGACATTAAGTGAAACCAATGAAAGCTATGACAGATTCAAACAGTAAAAAAGCTGAAATTGGTAACACTTTAGAATAGGGACCAATTCTGACAATTAACTCGTTGATTATTATCACGCATATTTCAAGAATACTGGCTGTTTATCAGTACTTGTTAAGCACATGTTAATGCCTTATTCTGCATGGCCATATTTTATATACCTTGATCCTATATGTGCTATAAGGTTAACCCTAAGGTTAATGTTTAGGTTCATCCTAAATATGTCGATCTGTGTGTTTGTACAGAGATGAGGCTCTTATGAAGTGCTTCTCAGAGTGAACCTGGAGAGACAGATAGAGGTGAGTTGAACACACACAGCACTTCATGAAACCACTGCTACCAAACACCAAATATGCCTTCAGATAGTTTGTTTTGTATTTAACGCAGCTTCTAAGCCATTTTGAGATAGGTTCTTTGAGAAATATATTGTATTTAATATAGAAGTTCGAAATATAGAAAATCAATTGGTAGAATGCATGCTTTTCTAAATTGACAGTGACGAGGTCATTGTAATATCTGCATACTGAATTACGATTGGTCTGATAACATCCTTTACATGGCAAAGACAGCATTGATTCTGACAATCAACAACAACAAAAAAAAATGTTTCATTTATATATACAGAACTAAATCCTAAAACTAATGCACAACTATTCCCTTAAGGACATGCGAATCTAGTTTCTAGTAACTGTGATGTTGACCCACTGACACATCCATAGGTGCTGCAACACGTGCGTGGACGAGGACTTTGATCAGTTTGGGTTTGGCCGTGTGACCCCATGCGCAGACGCAGCTGTGAGGAGGACAGTCTTCCCGACAGCTGCGTGGACAGCGGCATGTCCACCCTGCGCTCCAATAATGGCTACGATTACGAGCATGAGAGAACTTGGTGCCCGAGTCCTGAGCAAGCAGCGAACAGCAACACCACTGTGTCTGGAGACACATCAGATACAGAGGTATGATGTCAGTAAATCAGACCAACCAACCAAACACTACAGACAAGGTCACTTTCTTTCAGTTACACCTTTCATTTAATTTAGAACATGTTACACCTTTGTGAATAAGAAATTATATACTTTAAAATAATTTTCTTAAGTTTCAATTGAATATAATGTTTTCGGACAGTTCTATTGTCCGTTGAAACGTGTACTGCTGAATGTACTGACAAGCAACTAAAATATACTTTTAATGTCATTGCTATCGAAACTTGTATGTCATGTACATATTTAACTATATTTGTAATTATTCATAAAGATTACATTGAAATTAGTACTTGTAAATTCAATAGAAATATCAAATAACACATTAAAATTATAATAAGTACTTTACATGTGCTTTAGTTTGTTAGTCACATAAAAATAATATAAAAACAAAGACAAATTTGTGTAATTTAATGAACAAAAAATGATTAAATTCACAATAAATGCATATTTAGCGTAATTAAGTGTAATTCTTTTTCATAAGGCCAGAGAGTCTTAGTGAAGAAAAATAATAGTAGTTGTCTATGCATTCCTGGTCCACTTTATACAGTTCAAATGTATCCCTGACAAGCAATAAACATGATCTATAACTCGTGTAATGAAAAAAAAAAAAAAGTCTCACACTGTTGTGACAGTAGATCTTCATTAGCAGCAGTCATTGACTTTCTTTAGGTAATTGTTATGAACGATTGTGATTATTTGATCACTTTTTTTACATAATGAATATGGTTTTTTGTTTTTTACACTGAAGAATAAAATCTTCTTGAGATTTAAAAAAAGACTAATATGAACAGGTAATTAATAATTCAAAGGCTTCTCTCAGTGTACTTAACATGCTGTCATTTCTTTATCAGAGAGACTCATGCTAATATTTTAAAGTAAGCTGTGTGCTCTCACAGGTTCTGGAAATACGAGAAGAGGCTGTGATCGGGTCGGACAGTGAATCCGTTCTGAGCTGGACTCCTTCACAGCCTGCTCAGGAAAGCGACGTTAATGCTTCAGGAAAGAAATGCCTCTCTGCCATCTTCACAGAGGTACTGGATTCACCTGCCAGAAGTATCATGAAGCCTTAAATTTGACCCACGGCATCCTGAAATCAAATCTCGGTTCTAAAGCCCCAGTGTGTGTGTGCAGTGAGCGCAGGATGTGTTAGCAGTGACTCAGCCTCCTTTGGAGAATGCTTACAGGATTGTGCTGGCGGGAGACGCTGCAGTGGGAAAGTCTAGTTTCCTCCTTCGAGTTCAAAAGGCAACAATAGCGCCACACTGGGTAAGACTTTTCAAACACTTTACCACACTTGAATATAATCTCTAACTGTCACAGAGATTGTGAAATCTTTTGTGTCTGTTTCCTTACAGGGGTTGATTTTCAGATGTAAACCTTGGTGGTGGACGGTGTCCCAACTGCCACATTCGGTGATAAAGGAAACACGGAGAGATCCAAGTGCAGGTAAGATACTTATTAAGGGGCAATCCAAAAGGGTAAACAGTCCAGGCAGGGTCAAAACCAGAGAATCCAAATAAACACGAACAGACAAAACACAAGGCAGGATCAAGACTACAGAATGACAAGACATTAGACAAGGACTCCGTGACACATACACAGACAGACCGGGTATAAATACACAGAAGGTAATGAGGGAAATGGAGACAGGTGGGGAATAATCAATTTAACCCAAACAAGGAGGAAGGTGACCAAATAAGGGAACGGACAGTTCATAAAGTGACAGACACCTTGGGAAAGGAGGACATCTAGTGGAAACCCAGGGAACACAACCCAGACACTGTGACACCAACAGTGTTGCAGTTATGGGACACGGCTGGACAGGAGAGGTAAGATACCACAGGATCCCAGCCCCCAAATTCAACCCTAAAAGATTTTTAGTTAGTTGTTGAAGCACATCACTGTGTGTCATGTGTTGCCTTTAACAGCCCTGAATTTCACCGCTTCTTTATTACAGATGTTTATTCATTACAGATGGAGTGAATAGACCCTCAGTATGCTGTACCTTGCCTTTATTTATTACATGAAAACTTTCTTCAGCTTAGTGCAATGAAACAAAAGTTCTGTAATGTGTGTTTGAAAAGTGTGTGTGTGTATGGAAGTTGATTGAAAAGTGCAAAAAGTTCTGTTTGTCAGGTATAATTATTAAACGTTATAAGAAGTAGGATTACTATTTGAATCTTTAGTATTACTATTTGCATCTTTGGAAGAAACGAATTACAGAATTTGTTGAATGAAAACTGGAAGTTGCTGCTTGATCCAAATAATTTATTTTTGTCTTGTAGCTTTAAATTATATATTTAAAAAAAATACATATATATTTCTGCTCAGTGCTGAAAACCTCATGAAGCATTTTAAAACCGATTGACAAGCTTTTGTGGATATTATCTTTGCTCTGTTCATTTCACAACAGCACAGTTGGCGTTTAATGCTCACTACATAATGTCATGTTATATTCTGAAAATAAACAGCACAATTTTTAAAAAAACATTTTCTTGTGGAAAACATTTATGTTACCGGTAAATAGTTCATACTTATATGAATGACAATGTCAGGAACATCTGAATTCTGATGTCTCATTTTCTTATTTCAAGCTTTCACTGTTGCTATTGAACAGAAATGTTGCATTTAACAATGTTGCTTTAGTCTTAATAAGCAAAAATAAAGATTGCAATGTTTACACTCCAGTTTTATTGTGGCAGTACTAACATATAAAACAATATATATATATATTTTATTTTTCTTAAACATATAAACAATCAAAAATCAATTTACAAATTTCATAAGGCGATTCCCAGTGAATCTGGAAACTGTTTTTCTTTTTTTTTTCTTTTTTTTTTGGATACTCCCAGAGCTGTATTCTGAAATTAGATGACAGATTGCAGAAAGCTGCTAAACATGCAAACAAAACACATTTCACATACCGCTGAGAAATCACCAGTCAAAAAGATCTCAAACCTCTAAAGATGAAAAACAAAAAAACATGTACAAGCATTTTACAGATGCTCTTCTAGGGTATCTTTAACACAAAATGCTGATCAAGATCTCAAAGTAAATGACAAGAATTGGTGAATGTTGCATTATTTCTTTTTCTTTTTTCCTCCCTCAATTGACAATTTATTTTAATCACAGCATATACTTAAAAGACCTCTATACTGTCATCCAAACGGTTTAATTTAACTTTTCCATGTCATATTTTATCCTGAAAACACATTAAAAAGAAGAAGAAGAAGAAGAAGAAGAAGAAGAAGAAAGTACAATATACATATATTTTTTGCATTGTGATGTTATTCTCATGATAATTAAGGACATTTTCCTCTCAAATCCTCATTTTTGTAATGCATCCAGATGTTTTCTATTCATTTCTCATTATATTGACATTACTCTAATGAGAAAATCAAAATCATGCTGTCCACAAACAATATTTAGTTGTTGTTGTTTTTTTAAATCAGAAACACTGAGATGATTTTTCTTTTTCACAATATGTTATATAGGCATTGTTTTCTTAATACCAATAATTCATATTAATAACATTCTTTGGATTTTGGGGTAAATTGTGACCCTGATATGACGTTCTTGACAGGTTTTGTAAAAATTCACCAGAAAAAATTGGTTCAGAAAATGCTAAGATTTTGCAATGAAACAAACTATTGCATAATATCAAACATTTGAAAACGTGGAAACCGTGTTTTCAGTCAACAAATCTTGAAAAGTTATTTTAATTTGTAGGGAAATAAAATCACAGTTCTACCAAAACAATGAATTCATGGGTGTCCCATCATGCAACAGAATAGCAAGGCTACAAAAACAATAAACATATTCAAGTGCATGACATTTCTGAATGCTATATGAAATATGTTCACCCTCTGATCAATTCAAATGAGTTTGCACATCTATATTTTGCCACACTACGATATACAATAAGAGATGTTCAGGTTAATGGGCAAATTCATTCAATCAGCCTGCCATACAGCGAATGACTGAATGTGACCACTACTTCTCTGCTTTCATTGGTCGTGATAGCACACATTAAAGCACAAAGCATGACTACCTATTATCTACATTTTCCACATATGTCATGTTTTTATTAAAATGAGAACCACAACATTGACAGCAGCATCAGAACGAAGCATTAATGTTGTATTTCTATTTCTATTTCTGGCTGCTTTATGAATATGACTCAACCCTGAGCTGAAAGTCCAGAGAAACCTGAACACAACGCAAAAGAAAAAAGCTGGCATGTCCTTGTCATAGTCCTATGATCATATACAGTAAGACTCAGATGAGCTAGCTGAATACACGAGGTCAGGCGTGTGAGAAATAAGAAGGACGTTTTCTTCTTCACTGTATTACAGACGTTATACATGCAGAGTCGGTCAGTGTAATCTATATTCAGTGTATGTGGACATTTACACTATCAGTGAAAAGATCTGACACACTTTTTCTTCTGTTATTAAAACGTGAATATAATAATAGTTATTAAAACTTTGAATTAACACTGAAACTGTAGGAATTATGTAGAGACCACATAACATGGCAAATCAAATTTGAATTTGAGCTTATTTTTCTAGATTTAAATTTGTATTTACTATTGGCTGCAACCTAGTTACTTTTATTTATTATTATTATTACTATTTTTTTTACAGTTTTGTTTGTTCTTGTTTTTGCCCTTAAATTTTACATAAGATTCATCCATAAGCCATTAGATTAAAATTTTATAAATATTAAATCCCGCTTTATATTAGGTGTCTTTAACTACTATGTAGAAAAATAAATATATATTTGGTATAAATGTATTTATTGTGTTCATGTTGTTAAGCAAAACACATTGTAATTATAGGTGTCTTCACAGAAATGAATTACAGTTATAATTACATACAAGTATTTTACATGCAAGTGCAATGTAAAAACAATTATGTATAAAATAAATGCATTGTATCACAAGATTATATGTTAATGCATAGTAGTTAAATATACTTGATATAAAGCCAACATATATATATATATATATATATATATATATATATATCTGCTGTGTGTGTGTGTGTGTGTGTGTGTAATATCAATGAAATATCTGTATGAATTAATATTATAAATCTATATTAATTTATTGTAATTTTGCATGCTGATTAATATTAATTACCAATTTCTATTAGAAAATCATGACATAAATAGAGTTAAGTGTGTCCATGGTTTTTGACTGGTAGTGTATACAGTATGCGATTAAAAAAAATGTATTCGTGACATATCAGAAAAAGATCTATTAGTTTACATTGATGAATACTGACTGAATGACAAGCGCATGTAGTATGTTAGTGTTTTTCTGATTCTGATTTGATGAAGCACTTATTGTAATGGTGAATAAATATTGGTCTGCGTGAATATCAACCACACAATGAGCCACAAATAACATACAATAGCAGTCAAATATTTACCTTGTGGTAACATAGCCATATACATGTCTGCGTGTGAATATGCATATTTGTTTTGTTTTTTTATCATAGAATAAAGAGTTCCTTCAGTATTTGACATTCGTTCCTGAGAGCGCCACCTGCTGTTAAACAGTAAATATCAGTGATCAGGTTTATGTTGAACTGGATTCAAACAAGAACTCTGTTGAGGGTGAAGCATTGACAGAAATGTGTCATTAGCCCTTTTGCTATCACCTCAGCAACAGATGTAACATCACATCAGATTTGCATCACAAGTAGCTGTGTAAATTCGATTAGTTAATGTGCTGCGCTGCGAGCCGGCCAGTCCAGAAACATGAGTTTCTTCCTGGACCTCTGAAGGAAAAGCAAATGTAGTCATTTCATGCATTAGCCTCGACTTAATGAAATACATAACAAGCATATGAAATGAGTCTTCACAGGTTCTTCAGGTCTGGCATTATGTAGAACGCCAGTGTTCAGTACAAGGCCCTGCATGGGCAATCGGGCATATAACTAAACAAAAACATGATATCCAAAGGGAAGTTGATATCTCACAGTTTAGACTTTTCTTCTCACAGTTGTGCTTATATTTCACCATTCACTCTTTTTCCTCAAATTTGAATTTATATCTCACATTCAGACTCTTTTTCCTCAAATTTGAATTTATATCTCACATTCAGACTCTTTTTCCTCAAATTTGAATTTATATCTCACATTCAGACGCTTTTTCCTCAAATTTGCGAGTTTATACTTCACCATTCACTCTTTTTCCTCAAATTTGCGAGTTTATATCTCACATTCAAACTCTTTTTCCACAAATTTGAATTTATATCTCACATTCAGACTCTTTTTCCTCAAATTTGCGAGTTTATACTTCACCATTCACTCTTTTTCCTCAAATTTGCGAGTTTATATCTCACATTCAAACTCTTTTTCCACAAATTTGAATTTATATTTCACCAGTCAGATTCCTACATTTGCGAGTTTAAATATAAAATTCAATTTGTCTATATCTCGCAATTATGAAGTTAAAAAACTTAGAGTAGACCAACATAAAAAGGTGCAATTTTACCTTTTTGTTTTGCCTTTTAATTTATTTTAAAACAAAACAAGCTTACATTAACAAATTAATATATATATATATATATATATATATATATATATATAAAACCCAGTCTGCAAATGAAATTGGTACCTTTTTTGGGCTCAAATGGACTTAGTTTGTAAACTAAATTTTATTAGCCGCACTTTCATTGTTGACTTCTACAAAAAGGTACTCACACAAAACTTATGTTATTTTAACGTGTAATATTTCAAATTGTTGCGTTTCCATGCATCTTGTTTATGTATTTTGTGTTTATATATGTTGTGTGATTACAGTGATCTAGTGTACTAGCAACATGCTGTAACATCTGCTCATGACATCTGAAATTATGAAGAAAAAATGTTTTATAGTTTGTGCTATTCTATATGAAAACACATCACAGTATTTTAAGGTAAATTGTTGGTGATAGTAAAATTATTTAACTTCAATACCACCTACATTTTAGTGTAAATCCGTTTAAATAAAATAACTTAAGCTTTTTTGTTTTTGTTTTGTTTGTTTTTTTGCCAAAAAATATAAGTAACTGTAAGCGTCACATAAAAATTTATAAAATCTTAAAAAGAGATATTAAGTTTTAGCATGTATAGCTTGCCCTCTCTCTCATATCTCTGTGTGTTGCTCTGCAAGAAGCAGAGATTTATTTCAGTACAGTGTTATGAGGTCAGAATATACTCGTCTTAATGGCTGTATTTTGATATTTAAGAAAATAAGTCTTGATTTAGGGAAGCGGGTCGGAGCTCATTACCTGCCTGCGCCTCTTCTACATTTTGCATACTCTTCAATGTGCATTATTTTTGTTGTTATGGAGGCTGATTGAGTCAAAGACATCGAATCATTTCAAATGGACTCTTCATGTGAGTTTATACCAGATTTCACACTCAAACTGGCAGCAGGGTCCAAAATGAACTTTTGCAAGCATCAAATGTGAATAACACTTGGTGTTTTGTAAAAATGTTCTACAGGCCAGTTGGCTGGTTGTGTAACACATTTAAACAGTGATCCTCGATGATTATAAGTGAATCAAATCAAAGCGACACAAATGGTCTACAAAAAAAAAAAGATTTTGCATCTACAAACAACTTTAACCTCAGTGGAAAATTGTTGCATGTTGCATGAGCTAATAAGAATTGATTCTTTTCATAAATACACGTACATTGATTCCATCGACTCCTATTGGTGAAGTTGAATTTATTTGATCAATAATACAGTAAAAACATTAACACCTATGAAATTCTTTAGCTTTAAAGCTTTTTTCCCATTTTAATATATTTAAAAAAAGTAATATATTCCGTGGTGATAAAGCTGAGTTTTCAGCATCATTAGTCCAGACTTCAGTGTCACATGATCATTCTAATATAATGACTTACTGCTCAAGGCTCCGCTAATTATTATTAATGTTGAAAACAGTTGTGGTGCTTTTTTTTTTTTTTTTTTAGAACACTGATATTTTTAGGATACTTTAATGTACAGAAAGTTCAAAAGAACAGTGTTTATATGAAACCGAAAACTTTCTGTAATGTTATAAATGTCTTTACTGTTACTTCTGATCAATTAAATACATCCTTGCTAATAAAATATAAGCATGTATTTCATATATTAGACAGAAAGGGGGTTTATTAATAGTCGTAGGAAAACCAAAACAAAGAAAAACCCGCAAAATAACTTAGAATAAATTAGGAACTTCACTCATGATTGAAATATAGGGCACAAAAAGTTCATTTTAGACCCTGACTGACACACGTTTATGACAATAGGCAAATGAAATGAATGAAAATATTGAATAGGCATACATATCCATCATCGATGTTGAAATGTATAATGCTCCAATGCAATTATATCAGCGCTGTGCTTGTCGTACACCTTTAATGAAGCTGACTTAACCATTTAAAGGCCCATGCTGCTGTCCGCTGTCTAACGCTATGGCTAAAACACTAGACAACTACAGCCCTACTGCTTGAAAACCGCCTTCAGTACTGCTACAAGAATGCATCGGCGTGTGAATGAACAAATCCTGTGATGTAGGAGAGCAAACCTGTCCTGTGCTGTCCATTTTATTCCCGCCCCCGTTCCCTGTGACCCTCAGTCGCCCCAGAGCTGCTCCGTCATGAGTTCCAGTTTGCAGAGGAACCAGCGGCGCAGGGGGCAATAGTATTCGTAGTGGAACTCCTCAAACTCGGGCGTCTGCCGGATGTCATGCAGGAACGAGATGTCCAGGTCCGACTCCAGCAGCACGAGGAGGAGAGGAAGCAGAATCACGAGGAGACCCGTGGCCATCACCACTAGACGGGCGGCACTGAGCAGGCAGGCCTGCATCTGCTGCCGTCCACTCGACGGGAGGTACAGCGACTGACGAAACGCCTCTCTGGCCACTTCCCGCTCCCTCTCGGCCTGGAGCTCCAGCTGCATCTCCGGGTCAGCGTGGAGCTCCTTCAGCAGCCGCGCGGGACTCTGGAACAGCAGGTCTACGCCGCCCTGGCTCTCCTCCACCGGGGTGGGCACCACACTGGCACACGGGCTGTACGCTGTGTCAGATATGGGGAGAGCAGCACACGCTTCATCTTCGTGGTCTGCGGGT